>NC_092507.1:111406921-111727993 GCF_047511675.1 Marmota flaviventris | reverse complement strand
AGCAACTAACTCTTTACCTCTCCACAGCCCACAAAAGAAGACCTGACCAGAGAGGTGACAGACAGAGTAAATAAAGCTAAACATTGCACAGTTTGAAACTTGGAGGGACTTGGAGTGTGGTTACTAGAGCATAAAATAAGGATAGAATTCCTTGACCCAGAATTCTGACTAGGGTAGAGTTAGGGGAAAGGGGTAACAGAGAGAAAGAAAGAGAAGGAAAGCCCATAAGCTTACTTTTTAAACAACAGCTAGAAAGAACACAGAGCAAGTTAAAATGATTCAGAAGCATCAAAGACAGTAAAAGAGATCAAGCAGTTGAAATCAAATGTGGACTAAAAACTGGGCAGTGATTTTTGTAGAGTCCACAGCTATCCAGCCTCCTTAGAAGAAATTAAATTAGCACAATTTCTCCCCAGTTTAAGGTAGTAGCAAATAAAACCAGAGGAAATGCCTCCAAAATGAGCCACATGCCCAGTCCTTTTAATTAATTAATTAATTAATTAATTTCTTGAGACAGAGTCTTGCAAAGTTGCTTAGGGCTTCACTAAGTTACTGAGCCTGGCTTTGAAGTTGAGATCCTCCTGCCTAAGGCTCCCACCACATGTTACTATGCCTGGCTTATGTGTTTCTTCTTTTGAGAACTTTCTGTTTAGTTCTTTTGCCCATTTATAGATTGGTCTATATGGGGGGGGGGGGCATTGAGTCTTTTTTTTTTTTAAGTTCTTTATGTATTCTGGATATTAATCTCCTCTTAGAGGAGTATCTGGCAAAGATTTTTCTCCCAATCTGTGGGCTCACTCTTTATTCTCCTAATCATTTCCTTTACTGTGCAGAAATTATTTAATTTGATGTGTTCCACCTATTGATTCTTGGTTTCATTTCTTGAGCTTTAGGGGTCTTGCTGAGGAAGTCAATGCCTTAACCTATATGATGGGGTGTTGATCGGATGTTTTCTTCTTGCAGTTTTAAGGTTTCTGGTCTTTGATTCATTTTGTTTTGACTTATGCGCGGGGTGAAAGATAATGACCTAAATACACTCTTCTAATATGAATATCCACTTTTATAACACCATTTGTCATAAAGTGTATTTTTTCTCCAACATATGTTTTTGGCACCTTTGTCAAGTATTTGATGGCTGTGTAATTTTGGTTTGTCTCTGTGTTTTCTTACATTGGACTTTATGTCCATTTTGATGCAATACCATGCTGTTTTTGTTGCTATAGCTCTGTAGTATAATTTCAGATAAGGTGTTGTCATGCCTCCTGATTTGGCTTTCTTGATTAGTATTGTTTTGGATATTGTGGGTCTCTTATTCTTCCAAATTAATTTTAGGAATTTTTTTCTAGTTTTATGAAGAATGACATTGGTATTTTGATGGAGATGGCATAGAATTTGTATATTGATTTTGGTAGTAGGGCTGTTTTGACAATATTAATTCTATTTACACAAGAAAATGGTAGGTCTTTCCATCTTTTGTCGTTGTCTTCAACTTATTTCTTCAGCATTCGATAGTAGAGATTTTTCACCTTCTGGTTAGATTAATTCTCACATATTTAATTTTTTTGAGGCTAGTGTTAATGGAGTAGTTTTCCTGATATCTTTCTCAACTGAATCACTACTGTAGTATAGAAAAGCTATTAATTTGTGTGTATTGATTTTGTATCATGTTACTCTACTAAATTTATTTATCAACTCTAGAAGTCTTCTGGGAATTTTTGTTTTGTTTTGTTTTCTAGATATAGCATTATGTTATCAGCAAACAGTGATAGTTTGACTTCCTCTTTTTCAATTTGTATCTCTTTAATTTCTTTCTCTTGCCTGATTGCCCTGGCTAGGGTTTTGAGAACTACATTGAATATAAGTGGAGAGAATGAATATCTTTTGTCTTTTCCTTTATTTTAGAGAAAATGCTTTCAATTTTCCTCCATTCAGTATGGTGTTGACTATAGGTTTGTCTCATATAGAATTTATAATGTTCAGGTAATTTCCTTCTATCCCTAATTTATCCAGTGTTTTTAGCACAAATAATTGCTGTGTTTTCTGCATCTGTTGAGATGACCATGTCATTCTCATGCTTAATTCTGTTTCACTGGTGAATTACATTTATTAATTTGCATAAGTTGAACCAGACTTGCATCCCAGGGATGAAAGTCATATTTTCCTAACAGTTTTTGAATACAATTTGATAATATTTTATTAAGAATTTTTGCATCTGTGTTCATCAGGGATATTGGTTTGTAGATTTATTTCCTTGATTCATCTTTATCTGGTTTTAGTCTCAGAGTTATACTGGCTTTATAGAATGTATTTGAGTATTAAGTTTCAGTCTTTTGAGAACATCACTGAATCTCTTAACCCTCCCTCTCCTCTCTGAAGGGAACCAAGCTGAAGAGCACCAAATTCAAAGGTTTTCTCAACCAATCCCCACAGGACACAGTGCCCATTCTCTGTTCCTGATTCACCCTGCCAATCAGCACCTGCCGTGTCCCCTACTTAACCCTTCTTAAGCCGAAGCTTGTAAGCACATGATCTTTGCCCTCTTCTTCTCTTCTTTTTCTCCTCTCTCTGCTCTCTGCCTCTCCTTCCCTTCTGTCAGCCCCCCAATAAAATCTCTTTGTTGACTCTCTGTCTCGGGTGAGTCACTCACCTTTCACACTGGACACAAATTTTAAAGTATTTTAAAAGATAATGACAGCTTGATCATTTAAAGGTTAATATTATAAAACACTTTGCCACTTTTCCACAGAAAAGGAAAGTTAAAAACTCTCAGCCTTTCCTTGATTCATGTTTTAGATGTAATACCATATTGTGTTAGCTAACATTCATACAGACTCAGGAAACAATATATGGAAATTTTATAAAATGATATCTAAAAAAGAGAGATCAACTTCAGAACTAGAACATTTTACCTAAGATTTGTAAAGAGCCCCACTTTACCTGAGATAAGGCTCTGCCTTCCACTTTATAGTGTGTCAGAATGACTCCAAAGTAGGTCAGACTTCAGTTCATTTAAAGTTGTATTCAAAGATTGATTTTATTTTAAGAATTACTGTGTTCTCAAACAGGTGATATAATGTATGACTCAGCCAACGTTCAAAATTATATACAAGCTAAATATGTTTTTACTCTTGTTAATTTCACTTTCTATTTTTCTTATAACTAATGCCTATTAATGTTTTGCAGAGGTAATAATTCAAGAACACACAACCTAAATTAATTTGAGATATTAAGCCATCATCCATAGACAGACAGTAATTGAAAGAAATAAAATTAACTGTAAAGTAATGAACATTAACATTAAACTCAAGTACTCTTAGTTTAAGACTGATAAGACTAACTTGCTGAATGTTTAAGGCCAAGGTTTAAAGATGAAGTTTACAATAAAAGGGGCCAAGAAAACCATATTTGACTCTTGACCTCTGAGTCAGCCTGAACCTAGGGAAAAGGGGAAGAGCTTTGCAACCCTGGGCCACTTAATCTCTCAATAAGGGAGATTAATGAGACCACTGGAGAATGGAAAGCCAATCAGTGGGCATGCTGCAAAAGAGGAGGGTCATTGAAAAAAGGAGACCCACCTGATAATTCCAAGGAAAGCCACATGGTCAGCAAGATCTTGACCCATCCTAACGCAAATGGCACTAGCAGAGCTAAAATGCTGCTCACAAGTTACCCAAGAGTGTCCCCCAAGGGAACTCAGCTGACTCTTAACAATAGATGGGAGCAAGGTCAGTTTGAGCATCTTGATCTTAAACACCTAGCAAAAGCAGTCAAAACCAAAGCACAGCCATTCTTTACTTGTATTGACTAGGAACATTTTGATCTATTTCTTTTAATTATGGTTATGGAAAATCCCATGAGAATACAAATATGATTAATTACCTTGCATTGTTTTGCTAACAGCTGTACTCAGCTTCTGTATGCGTGTGTGCTTGCTTGCTTGTTGCTATGCCAACATAACTGCATTTGTGTGTGTGTGTGTGTGTGTGTGTGTGTGTTTTTCTGCCTTTAAATATCCCGAAGTGTTAAAGGTGGGGCTGCTTTCTGTGGAGACAACTTGGTCCTGTGAGAAGCAGACACAACCAGTCAGAATAAAGACTCTTTAATTTGGACAAACTTGGGACTTGGTGAGTTTTCTAAGTGACCCACCCCACCACACATGTGTGGATAAGATACCATGAAAAATGAATGAATACCCATGGAGAAGAGTGGGATGGAAGTGGGAAGGGAAAAGGGAGGAATTGTAGAATGTTATTGACCAAATTATGCTACGTACATAAATGAATATACCACAGTGAGTGTTATCTTTATGTATATCTATAAAGCACTAATTAAAAATTAAAAGTCTACAAATAAATAGAAGAAAGACCAGTGAATTAGAGAGAGGTGAGTAGAGAGAGAGGAGGGAAGGGAATGTGGAAGTACTGAGGACTTAATTGGAGCATGCTATAATTTATCCATGCATGATTATGTCAAAATGAACCCCAATTTTGTGTGTAAATATAATGCACTAATAAAACATAAAAAATTCTGGAGTGTGACTGGAACACATGATTTTCATAGTACTAGCCTCAGACTCTAAACATTTAGAGACCACTAACTCTGGATTCCTGTGGCAACCCTTTTAAGCAAACTTTGGAACCCACAATGCTATTATTTACCCCAAAACCATAGCAAAGACTTTGAAGTAATCAGGGAAATGAGAGTAGCCAGTGGAAAAAATGAAGAAAGGAGAAAACTTTGTGGTTTTCCAGCTTCACTTGGAAGCTTGGCTTCCTGCACTCTATCTAGAGTTTCACACATGGAAGCAATCATTCATCATGAGGTATATTAAGGCCCCTTTGCCATATTTGAAAGAAAATACACCTAAGAGTATTTTCTGTCAGAGAACAGCATTTCTTGTGAATTTATAAAGTTTACAATAGTGACCAATTGCCATGCCTTTGCAAAAGAAATTCCCTTCTTTCATTTTATGCCCATTTGAAAGTTTTCTCATCCCCCAACCCCCCCACTAAGTTCTTTGTCTCTAGTACCTCATTGCTACACTGGGTTTAGGCACATTTGAGACATAGCTTTTCAAGTCTCACCTTTTCCAAGTCTCACTCTCTTGAATTTTTCTTTGGTTTTTGTCTAACAAGGTTCAAGGTATTTTAATCTCATACTACTGTGGCCTTGGCTATTTTGTTCTGAAAAAAACATTTAATTCTACAAAAATTTTTATGATAGGGAGAATCTTCCCTTTGCTACAGATTTATTTCAGCTGGAGATTCACCCGTCAACTTGTACTTGAACTGAAACTAACTGCTATTTGTTTTTCTAGAATCTGGCTTCAGCAGATCCAATGGAGACCAATACTTATGTATGCACTTCTCAGATTTTGTTCTTTCTTGTTTGCATGTTAAAATTTTGAATAACTTATGCTGGCTTCTTTGCCTATTGTTTAGTGTTTCTCACCTTCCTGGTACTTTGATAAGCACACTCTTTAAAAGTATGTGCTGTACTAACCTCCCCATTTTTAGTTATTAGATTCTTAAAGTTGGTATGTCAATGCTTTCATATTTAACATCAATCTCTCATTCAGATCTGTCTCTATCATCTATAATTTTCTAACACAGGTGTTCTGTAATCTTTAAGGGGTACCTGAAAATGATAGTTGTAATAGGTTCTCTATTTCTTTACAGGTCACCTTTTATAGGAAGTGGGGTGGTGGTGGGGAGTCATTTCAGTTAATCTTTCTTGCTCTTTTTGAATACAGACACTCTTGCTTATCTTGCTAAAAATGAGTTGGAGCTGGGGGAGGTCAGTATTTTATTTGTTCTCTGTTCTTGAGAAGACCTGAAACTTTACTTAAAATACAAATACAAGGAATCTTGAGAGCATTTTCCATAAAGGGGGAATAAGGTAATAATAGGATATTATTTTCTGAAGAGTCTCTTGGCTTTCTTCATAAGAAAGAACCTGGAAATATCTAAACTAAAAAATTTCTGAAGAAAGCTTATGCTATTAGTAGTTGTCAGAATTTGTAAAAACAGAATGATAGATTCAAATACTTCATATACCTTTTATAGAAATTCTTCAGGTTACCTTTTTTTTCCTTGAATTAAACTCATGATGTGATTATAGTGAGGGGCCCATTCTTCTAAATATGAATATTTAGTTTTTTCTAGCACCATTTGTTTAAAAGATAATCTTTTCTCCAATCTATGGCTTTGGAACCATTGTCAAGGATCAGATGACTCTATCTGTATGGATTTTTCTCTGTGTCTTCTATACTGTACCATTGGTTTACATGTATGTTTTTATGCTATACCATGCAGTTTTTGTTACTATAGCACTGTATTGCTATGCCTCCAATATTGCTTTTTTTGGTTTAGAATTACTTTGACTATTGTGGTTATTTTATTCTTCCAAATTAATTTTAGAACTTTTTTCCCTAGTTTTGTGAAGAATGTCATTGGTATTTTGATGGGCATTGAATTGAATCTGTAGAATACTTTTCACATTATGGCTATTTTGACAATATTAATTCTACCTACCCGAGAACATGGGAGATCTTTTTATCTCTTAGTGTATTTTTAAATTTTTTTTGGTGTTTTATAATTTTTATTATAGACAAATTTTTTTTCTTCTTGGTTAGATTTATTCCTCAGTGGGGTTTTTCTGAGCCTCTTATAAATGGATTTCATTCTCAGCAGTTTCATTATTAGTGTATTTAAGAGATACTAATTTTTGTGTGTTGATTTTGTATCCCAGAACTTTGCTGATTTATTCAGTTCTTGAAGTCTTCTGGTGGGCTTTTTTTGTTGTTGTTTGTATATTTTAAGTACAGGATCATATCATCTGCAGATATTGGTAATTTGCCTTCTTTCTTTTCTATTTGTATCCCTTATAATCTTCTCATGCTAAATTTATCTGGATAAAATTTGGAGTACTATATTTAATAAGAATGGTGTTGATGAAAATCTCTGTGCTGTTTCTGATTCAAGAGGAAATGCTTGCAGTTTTTCCCCAGTCAGCATGATTGTGGCTTTATAATGTTAAGGTAAGTTCCCTTTTAACTCTAATTTCTTCAGTGTTTTTAACATGAAAAAGTGCTGAAATTTATCAAAGGCCTTTTCTGCATCTATTAATATGGTCATGTGACTTTTGTCTTTAATTCTGTGCATATATTGAACAATTCTTGTATTCCTGAAATTCAGCTGACTTGATCATGATGTATATTATTCTTAATGTAATTTTGAATAAAAATTGCTAATATTTAATTAAGCATTTTTACATCTCTGTTCATCATGGAAATTGGTCTGTAGTTTTCATGCCTTATGTGTCCTTAATCTGTTTTTGTTATCCAGGTGATACTGACTTTTTAGAACAAATTTAGGAGTATTTCCTCATCTTATATTTTATGTAATAATTTACAAAACATGAACATTAGCTCTTCTTTAAAAGTCTGGTAGAATTTATAGGGATTCTGATCATGGAAATATACAGGAAAGCATTCCTCTGGTGAGTAAACTCCCGGGGGTAAAAGGCATACTGTTTCCCATGCTTAGAATGCTCTGCAGTTTCTCTGAGAAGCTAGTAAGATAACTAATATATGCAATGTCTAGTTGCTATGGTAATGTTCTTCGTGAAGAGGCTCTGTGCTAGAGCCTTATCAGCATGGACCTTGATCTCAGACACTCAGCTCCTGGGAAAAAAGAAACACTAAACAATATTGACTTAGAGGTATGCCTCTAAGTCAAAGCATCTACTCATTGTATTCACAGTGCTTTAATCAACCCCTTCCATCTTTTTGAGGGAAGACGATGGTCACCTGTAACTGCAAATACATGGTAGCAAACCACACACTAATGTTTTTTCCAACTCCAGTAGTTCTGAAATGGATAAAATGAGGGTATACTCTACAAGATTGTTTTTCAAGAAAGTTAAATTGATATTAAACTGTATAGGACATGAAAATAAAGATAAAGGAGAAGAAGGATAAGAAGAGGAAAAGAGAAAGAAAAAAAAGAAGCAGCAGAGAAGAGAGGTACAGCCACAAGTATGTGATACTAATTAGAATAAGTTATATTCTATGTAAGCATAATATGTCTAAATACACTCTACTGTCATATGTATGTAAATAGGCAGGCAGACTCTCTGCCAAGGGGCTTGCTAGACAGATTTGGTAGCAGCCCTTCTAGCAAGAGTAAAAGTTTGCCTTGCCCACCCATATTCTGATTTCTTGGTATTTCTAACACCTGTTAGATATTTCTAATACCTGTTAGATATTTTAATTTAGTTCATACTTTCTCATCTATATCAAATACAAAAGTTATTGTGTACCTTGTAGCATATGCTGGTTGCCACCTCATGTAGCATGTGAGAATTGCCACCAGTCTAATCAGAAAAATAATAGTCTATCAAATTTGGATTCAATGTTAGCAAACTGGGCTTTTCCTTCTTGGAAAAGTTGAAGTATACTTCCACTTACCTTAGCACCCCAGTTTTTATTTAAATAATATATGTACCACACACATCTTTTATTTCCATTTGGATTATCAACTGGAAAATCTGTCCCACTGCTTGGGTTACCAGCAACCATGGCTTTCCTCTGACCCTTGATCTTGTAGTTGACCAGCTTGCTGTTGCAGTGGAGTATCAGGTCATTCTTACTGTTCATGAGCAGCCTGATGGTCTCACAGCTGGCCTTCTAGCCCTTGGTCAAGGTGATATTGTCACCCCAGATGTCCTTGGATGAGTCACTCTTCTAGTTGAATAGCTGCCATTAACTTGATGGAGTTGTACAAGGCAAGAGCAGTGGAGCTGATCTGCTGCCTGGTCTTCTTTTCCAGGAAGTCATTCACCACTTAGATACTTTGCTTAGTGAGGCATCTCATCATGTATGCTAGTGCCAGCTTTAGCATGGGAAGCAACTTGGTTTGCTAGTATGTTGGCTTCTGTTGGAGGCTCTGTGCCACTGGGTGAATTGCCTCCAGGCATAGGCAGGCACCATGAACACTGTGTGGGTGGCTTCTCCTGATCATGCTCAGATGCAATACAGTAGACCTGGTTCTGGGATGCGCATGCTCATCACTGCCTTCCTTGTCAGTTCCTCCTGGGATGGGCTGACTGGGCACAGGGGCCAATGGTGAGGTTGGTGTATATTAGCCTTTGACAGGAGCTATGCTTCTTCCAGTCCTAGAGACAGTTAGTGCTCCTTGCAGCAGTAGAAGGAACTGTGGCAAGGAGCCTACTTCAGTAGAATGTAAGCTGCTCCAGTGAGGGAGATTTAGAACTAAGATGCTAAATAAGGAATTTAGGAGCTGGTCTAGGTGTTAAGAGTATAAAGAAGTTCCCCCAGTAAGGTCAATTTCTTGGTTGAGGAAATGCTCACGGACATGAACAGGGGATACATCTGAGGCCGGAAGGTAGGTCTCCCATAGGCAGATAGGATAAGAGCCCTCAAGGAGCATAGGATGGGAGGGGAACATTATGCCATCATGAAAGGAGACAGCATGGTTTGAAAGACATCTGTGACTCACTGCTCTATGCCAATGTTAATCAAAATGCCTTCTTCTGACCAGTAATGCCGGTTTCTGTTCTTCACAGCTGCAACTACAGCAGCCTTTCCCATGTTATCCTTGCCCTACCCTAGAATGGCTGATTACAAGCAGGCCCCTACTCAATATTCTTCCTTTTTCTAACAGGAAGGTTAAAAACCACCAAGTGAGGGATTCAAGATGATGAGCTAGAGGAAGGCTGCATTCCTTGTCACTTTGTGATTCGTGACTCAAGCAAAGAAAATACTGTTTCTCTGGAAGACAGTGCTCGCTGCCAATTGATCCTCTATTCTTTGTCCCCTCCCCTGTTTGTCCACTGCAATTACCAGCCTTTGGCCAGTATATTGTCTGATTTTCATCTGCAGCCACCTCTGCCTTCTCAAGGTGTGGCTCCCCCAGTCAGGGGACACTGGCCAGGAACTAGAAATATATTGTCAGAGTACCTGTAGGTCTGGTTGCCCTTACGGTCTTCCTGCTGAGTGTTCTAGTGGCCTCCATCTGGTGGCCTCTTTGCAGGATCTCTACTTTGTGTGAGTGCATCCCTGGTGGTCTCTCTGCAAGTTGGAATGGCATTGAGATAGTGGGATGGTGGTAAGGCAGAGCCTGCAAAATATGAAGCCCAGGTCTGTCAGATTGCAGCTGGATCTGCATGGGCCAGTCTGGGCCTGACAAGCCTGTGGAAAGCCAAAGATTGGGGGCAGTTTCCCAGGGGTAGCACAGGTTGGGCTCTCTCCAGCTCAGTGAGTCCTGAAGTGTGTGGGGAAGAAAGGAGCTGGCTACAGGAGGAAAAACTGGAAGAAGGTGTAAGGGCATCCTGTTTCGGCTCACCCAGTCAATTGGTCCAGCATGCACAAGACTGGAGGTACAGTTAAACTTCAGACAATCCCACCTATAAGCAGAGAATGGAAGGTGAGAAAATTATTGAAAGCAAACAGAAGCAGTGATAATTTTCCATAGAGACTTTCCTTTTTCTTTTCCATCTCTTTCATACCTCTACTATCTTTAAATCCAAATATGTTTTATGCATCAATTTATTAAAGAGTGGGATGTCTGAATAGTATATTACATTTTGGTTGTGTATTCTTATATTTTAACTTTGTAAAAATATCTGTATTTATTTTTTCTCTCACTTATATGTCTCCTTGGATTCTCTTCCTCACTTCTCATGCTTACAGCCAACCTCTATTAATTCCTTCCTTTTTCTTCCTAAATTTTTTTACCTCTATCTTCTCTCCTTCTCCTTTATAAACATCACATCCTACACTACTTCTGTATCTCTTTGTCTATCATTTGAAGTGGTAAACATTTTTAGCAAACTTACTGTTTATATTGTAGACAATAAGTGAACACATCATTTCTATTTATTGCAACAAAACTGTAGATGCCTTAATAGGAGCTATTCAGTTTAAGGTTGTATATTGTTTGCATTGGATGTTATTAACATTGGTCTGCACCTTAAAGGTAAGGGACTGGAAGCCTTCAGGTACATTATAAGATTATAGGAAACTGTACTGCCTCAGATCCATGCCACTAGATGGGAAGAACACAAACGACTTGAAAAACAAGGGAACAAAACACCTCAAACAAACCAAGATGTTTCAGTAATATAATCTGTAGGCACAGTAGAAGAAATTCCAGTCCAGAGAAGGAGTTTAGAATGTACATAGTTGAATTAACCTGCAAAGTATAGTATGAGGAGTAAAATCAAAGAGAAAATACAAGAAGTGAAAGATCACTTCAATAAAGAGTTAGGTTGGCTGGGGTTGTGGCTCATACAAAGAGCACTTGCCTTCCATGAGTGAGGCACTAGGTTTGATTCTCAGCACCACATAAAAATAAAATAAAGATATTGTGTCCACCTATAAGTAAAAAAATAAATATTAAAAAATAAAGAGTTAGATTGTGAAAAAAAAAACAAGCAAAAATTCTCAAAATGAAGGAATCAATAAACCAAATTATAAATTCAATAGAAAGCATCACCAACAAACTAGATTAATTGGAAGACAGAATCTCAAGCAATGAAGAACAAACTTTATACTCTTGAAAATAAAGTCAACTGTATGGAGAAGAGGAACAGAAACCAGGAACAGAAATTATAAGAAATATGGGAATAACATGAAAAATTAAATTTAAGATTTATTAGAATAAATGAAGGCATGGAGATACAAGCTAGAGGTCTGCACAATCTTTTCAATTACATAATATCAGAAAATCTCCCAAATCTAAAGAATAAAATGGAAAATCAATTAGAAGAGGTTTACAGGAATACAAATGTACAAAATTACAATGGACCCACACCAAGACACACTATAATGAGAATGACTAACATACAGAATAAGAATATAATTTTAAAGGCTGTGAGAGAAAAAAAGTCAAATTACATGTAGGGGAAGCCAATTCATATTTCAGCTGACTTTTTCAATCCAGACCCTCAATGTCAGAAGGTCCTGAACTACATACATCAAACCTAGAAAGAAAATGGACCTCAACTGAGAATTTTAAATCCAGTGAAACTAAAGCTTCAGATTTGAAGATGAAATAAAAGCATTCCATGATAAACAAAAGTTAAAAGAATTCACAATTAGAAAGCCTACAGTATAGAACATTCTCAGAAAAAAATATTTCACAAAGAGGAAATGAAAAGAAAAAAATGAAAAACAGCAAAGAAAGGAATTACACTAAAGGAAAGGTCAATCGAAGGAGAAACCAAGTCAAGTTAAAAACCAAAAATAAACCAAATGACCAGGAATGAAAATTATATTTTAGTAATAACCCTGAATGTTAATGGTCTAAACTCATCAATCAAAAGACATAGACTGGCAGATTGGATTAAAAAATAAAGACCCAACAGTATGTTGTCTTCAAGAGACTCACCTCCTAGGAAAAGACATTCATAGACTGAAGGTGAAATGTTGGGGGAAAAATGTCATTCACATGGACTTCCTAAACAAATGAGGTTTTTTCCCCTCATATTAGGTAATCTTCAAGCCAAAGTTAATCAGAAATGATAAATAAGAACATTTCTTATTGCCAAGGGAATCATACATCAATAAGACATAACAATCATAAATATATATGCCCCAAACAATGGAGCATCTACATACATCAAATAAACCTTTCTTAACTTCAAGAATCAAATAGACCACAACAGCATAATACTGGATGACTTTAACACACCTCTTTCACCACTGGGAAGATCTTTCAAACAAAAAGTCTCTCATCATTGAGTGAATACACTTTCTTCTCAGACGCACATGGATTCTTCTCTAAAATATACTATATGTTATGTCACAAATCAACTCTTACCAAATACAAAAAGTTAGAAATACTACCCTGAATTCTATCAGAATAATAGGACTAAAACTAGAAATCAATGATTAAAAAGAAAAAGCACCGAAGTTACTCCAACATCTGGAGGCTAAATAACATGCTGCTGAATGATGAATGCATAGCACTAGAAATCAGGGGCAAATAAAAAAAATACTTAGAGGTAAATGAGAACACCAATACAACATATCAAAATATCTGGAACCCTATGAAGCCAGTGCTAAGAGGAAAGTTTATTGCATTGAGCTCATTCATTAAAAGAATAAAACATCAAAGAAGTGGCCTAACATTACATTTCAAAGCCCTAGAAAAAGAAGAACACATCAACATTAAAAGCAAAATAAGACAGGAAATAATTAATATCAGAGTTGAAATCAATGAAATTGAAACAAACAAACAAAAAATTTAAAAAATTGACAAAACAAAAAGTTGGTTCTTTGACAAAATAAATAAAATTGATAAACCCTTAGCTTATCAATGAAGAGAAAGAGAAAACAAAAATTTCTAAATTTGTATCATAAAAGACACTATTAAAATACAGAAGATAATTAGAATATAGTTTGAAAATTTATACTTTAATAAAATAGAAAATCTCAAAGAGATCAACAAATTTCTAGAAACATATGAAGTACCCAAACTGAATCAAGAGGACATACACAATTTAAACAGATCAATTTCAAGCAATGACATAGAAGATGCTATCAAAAGCCTACCAACCAAGAAAAGCCCAGGACAATAAGAATTTTGAGCCAAGTTCTACAAGACCTACAAAGAAGAATTAAGACCAATACTTCTTAAATTATTCCATAAATAGAAAATAAGGGAACCCTTCCAAACTCATTCTATGAGGTTAGTATCACTCTGATACCAAAAGCAGAAAAAAACACATGAAGGAAAGCAAACTTCAGACCAATATCCCTGATGAAAATAGATGCAAAAATTATCAATAAAATTATGGCAAATTGAATATAAAAACCTATTAAAATGATAATGAAACACGATCAAGTGGGGTTATCCCAGGGAAGCAACTTTGGTTCTGCATGCAAAATTCAATAAATGTAATTCATTACATCAATAGATTTAAACACAAGAATCATTTGATCATCTCAATATATGCAGAAAAAGCATTTGCAAAATACAGCACCCCTTCATGTTGAAAACAGTAGAAAACTTAGGGATAGTAGGAACATACCTCAACATCATAAAAGCTGTATATGCTAAACCCAAGGCCAATATAATTCTGAATGGAGAAAAATTGAAAGCATTCCCTCTAAAATCTGGAACAAGATAAGGATGCCCTCTTTCATCACTTCTATTCAACATCATCCTTGAAACTCTAGCCAGAGCAATTAGACAGGAGAAAAATATAAAGGAAAAAAAGAACTCAAAAACAATCACTATTTGCTAATTACATAATTCTATATTTATAAGAGCCAAAAATTCCACTAGAAATATTCAAAAACTTATAAGTAAATTCAGCAAAGTAGCAAGATATAAAATTAACACCCATAAATCAAATGCATTCCTGTACATCAGTGATGAATCTCCTGAAAGAGAAATTAGGAAAACTACCTCATTCACAGTAGCTTAAAAAACTTCAATAAAATAAAACAAAATAAAATAATAACAACAAACAAGGTGAAAGACCTATACAATAAGAATGACAGAACATTAAATAAATAAATTGAAAAGTTAGCCAATCCCCCAAAAAACAAATGCCGAATGTCTTCTCTGATATAAGGGGGATGACTCAAAATGGGGTT
The DNA here is from genome assembly GCF_047511675.1 of Marmota flaviventris. Taxonomy (NCBI): domain Eukaryota; kingdom Metazoa; phylum Chordata; class Mammalia; order Rodentia; family Sciuridae; genus Marmota; species Marmota flaviventris. The sequence continues at coordinate 111,713,364 of NC_092507.1, read as the reverse complement.
GAAAGGGAGAGCAAGGAAGGAAGATTACCTCTAGATAGGGAATAGGGGTGGGAGGGAAAAGGAGGGAGAAGGAGAATAGCATAGATGGTGAAAGGAGACCCTCATCACTATACAAAATGCATGTATGAAGATGTGAATTTGGTGTCAACATACCCTATATATAATCAGAGATATGATAAATTATGATATAATGGTGTATTAAGAATTGTAATGCAAAAATAAATAAATATTAAAAAAAAGAAATTGAAGAAGACCTTAGCAAATGGAAAGACCTTTCATGCTCCTACTTAGGCAGAATTAATATTGTCAAAATAGCCATACTATCAAAAGTGTCATACAGATTTAATACAATTCCGATTAAAATCTCAACAACATTCTTTATAGAACTAGTAACAGTAATCATGAAATTCATCTGGAAAAATAAAAGACCCAGGATAGCCAAAGAAATCCTTAGCAAAAACAGTGAATCAGGAGGCATCTCAATACCAGACTTTAAACTATACTACCTTAAACTATACTATATAACAAAAATGGAATGGTATTGGATCCAAAACAGACATGTAGACCAATGGTACCAAATAGAAGACACAGAAACAAACCCACATAAATGTAGTTATACTAGACAAAGGCACCAAAAACATACTTTGGAGAAAAGATAGCCTCTTCAACAAATGATGCTGGGAAACTGGAAATCCATATGCAGCAAAATGAAATTAAGCCTCTATCTCTCATCCTGCACAAAACTCAACTCAAAGTGGACCAAAGACTTAGGCACTAGATTTGAGACCCTGTGCCTAATAGAAGAAAATGTAGACCCAAATCTCCACCATGTCTGTTTAGGACTTGATTCCTTAACCAGACTCCTAAAGCACAAAAAGTAAAATCAATGATCAGTAAATGGGATTAAATCAAACTAAAAAGCTTCTTTTTAACAAAGGAAACAATAATTTGAAGAGGGCCTACAGAAAGGAAGAAAATCTTTACCATATGCACATCAGATAGAGCACTAATCTCCAGAATACATAAAGAATTCAAAAAATACCAAAAAACTAAATAACCTAATCAATAAATGGGCTAACTAAACAGACACTTCACAGAAGAAATACATTAGATCAAAACATGAAAAATTGTTCATCATCTCTATTGATTAGAGAAATACAAATCAAAACTACACTAGGATTTTCTCACTCCAGTCAGAATGGCAATTATCAAGAATACAAGCAACAATGAATGTTGGTGAGGATATGGGGAAAAAGGTACATTCATACATTTCTGGCAGGACTGCAAATTGGTGCAACCACTATGGAAAGCAGTATGGAGATTCCTCAGAAAACTTGGAATGGAACTACTATTTGACCTAGTCATCCCATTCCTTGGTTTATACTCAAAGGGCTTAAAGGCAGTATACTACAGTGACATAGCCACATCAATGTTTACAGTAGCTCAATTAACAATAGCTAAACTATGAAACCAATGTAGATGCCATTTAACTGATGAATGGATAAAGAATATGTGGTACACATACACAAAGATATATTACTCAGCCTTAAAAATTGATGAAATTATGGAATTTAGCAGTAAATGATGGGGCTGGAGAATATCATGCTAAGTGAAATAAGTAAAACCCAAAAAACAAAAGTCAAATGTTTTCTCTGATAAGGGGATGTTGATCCATAATGGGGGTGGATAATAAAAGGACTTTTGATTATGCAGAGGGGAATGAAGGGAGGGGAAGGGGTTAGAGGATGGGAAGTGTAGTGGAATGAGACAAATATTATTATCCTATATACAAGCATGATTACACTACCAGTGTGACTCAGCACCATGTTCAGCCAGAGGAAGGAGATGTTGCATTCCATTTGAGTACAATGTGTCAAAATACATTCGACTGCCATGTATAACTAATTAGAACAAATTTAAAAATAAAAAACCCACCAAGTGAGATTAATTTTCTTAATTATGTAAATGAGGGATTGAAATTATTCTCTCCTTATTGGCTTAATAAGTCCAAATCCATCAGCTTGATTGGTCTGTAGCAGCATTTCCCAATAGCACAGACTCTCATTCCCCAAACTAGTAGATAAGCCCTTAATATCCCAAGCAAAGAGGAGCAAACCGTATCCTCTCTTGGGACCCCTTCCATTCTTTGGGAGTCTTGTCTTTCTCTGCTTTAAATAAAACATATTACTTTATCCTCCACTTGCATGGATCTCATTCCTTGAATTTATAAGGCAAAGAATAAAACTGCCTAAATCCAGTGTTATATATTGGTAGCTTGTCTGGGCTTCACAAAGGGCAAATAATATGAACAAAGGAACTCTTATCCCTCTTTTCTGTGATTTTTCCTAGTTAGCAATTTGTCTGAAAAAGAATGAGGGCCTGTCAGTTGATGAGTTACATGTGACTAACACAGCTGCCAGTTTTAAACTCGGTGATAGTTTTCTCATCTTGCCTAGGAGTCAATTCCCTGATGCTCATTAAGAATGTTGGTCCTGGAGAGATGATTTCTATTTTCAGTTTTTTTTTTGTACACAGAAAGAGAGCAGAAATAGGTTCATGGGCAACTGAGGATCTCAGGTAAGAGCTATCCTCCCATGTGATCCAAAGGCCCTAAACTGCAACCTCCCATCAGGGTGAGAAGCCTGAATTTTGCACTTTCATATTTCACTTTTGCATTTTATTGGGAAACTGAGATCTGATGGTGTTGAGTGTCTGCATCTGTTGATCCTGGATCCCAGTTGGTCTGGGATCTGTGACATCAGATTTAATGGCAACCCAGGAATCCCCAGAGTAAGAATCTCAAATCCCTTCTTTTTGCCTGGAATTCTGTCTTGACCCAATCTGTCCCTCTCTAATTCTCCTAATTCTTCAAGGTCTCTGTAAAAGAAAAGGAAAGATTTTTTCTCATATTCTTTGTTGTCTTCCCCAAAACTGCTCTTGGTGTGCCTTTAAAGCTCCAGTCCATATTCCTGTGACCCACTACCCTCATGTGATTCTACAGCATTATCCAGAGGAAAGCTCTTCCATAGATCCTTCTCATGCACTAGTTGTCCTGTAGATACATTTAATCAAGTGTCCAACTACAAGGGAACTTCCATTAAAATACCATTTTGATGTCCTAACCTCTAGGACTCATTTCTTGGCCATACTTAAGAATGGATTTTTGTCTCTGGTCATATGATAAGGATTGTCTCATTCAGTCATGCAGATTTTCAGGGATCCCCATATGACTTTGAAGGCCTCTAAGGTCATAAGGCCACCTTGCCAAGACTTCTAGAAGATGAAAGCTGGATAAAACCCAACTGACCTACACTTGACCTGCTTGAAAAAATTGTAGAATCATATTGTCAGAGAGCTCCAATACCATAACCCCAAAAGTATTACAATTGGTTTTGGGATCAGGACATCCCAGAATTAAATAAGTTTAAGGCATTCTATCAGTGAGGTCATTTAGTAGATCAGAGGAGGGAGTCAGATGAGGCCTTGGTGGTAAGAACATGACTTAGTCCACTAGGTTGGTTCCTCTCATGATTGAGCATGAGGGCAAAACTGCCACTATGCAGCACTGTGTAGATGTTGTTAGTACAGGTGAAGTTGCCAGTATGCAGCAGTCAATATGGTTGTTATTAGTATGCAGGCAAAAAGCGGTTACTATTCAGACACTGCACAGCACTGCACAGGTGTTGTTAGTGTGCAGGGAAAACCAAAGGATGCTCTGGTTCACAAGAGACAATAAATTTTGGGGGATTTCCTGTATCTTTCCTCTGTCTCACAGATGGGAAGCCAGGTTTCCACCCCTCTGGGATGCATAGAAAAAAAAACCACTGGGATATACTTGACCCCTGGAACTTAAGGAAGAAACATTGAAGGTTTTTCTGAACTCAAGTCTGGCCAACATATCAACTGGAGGATGGAGAAAAATGTCCTCTTGAGGGAAGTATCAGCTATAAGGCCATCTTACAATGAGATCTATCCTGTAGACAGGAAGGCAAATGATCTCAAGCCCCTTAACTTCAAGGCTTCTTTGCTTTGAAAGACATTCCTCAGTTATATGCACAGTGCCAGTTAGACCCAGACTTTATAAGAGCCCTCATCTCTGCACCAGGTATCAAGAAAGATCCTCCAACTCCTTGTCTACCTTATCCAGGATCTTTTGGGGCCTCAGGTTCAAGTGCTCCAAAATTTATTACTCCTAAGTTTCCATTCCTCAAAACCTTAAAGCCACTTTTCTGGATCAATCCTCCCCTATTTCCATTAAAAGTGACAGGAATTTCTGGGAGGCCCATCAGAGTGCATACTGCTTTTAACTTACAGAATACAGGACAGATAAAATCAGCTCTGGAGAAGTTCTCAGAAGACTTTAACAAATATATTGAAGGCATGTAAAAAGTTTTTCTCACCTTTGACCTAACCTGGAGGGATATTATGGTACTTCTAAACCAAATCCTGATGTCTGAGGAAAAGACAGCTGCCCTTTAGGCAGCTGAGATTTACAGAGATGAGCACATTGTAATCTATGAAAGGGAGACCTATTATATGGCCAGGTCATAGAACATCCATTTCTCCTGGGGATAGAGGCAGTTTACCAAGATGACACATTCTGGGACACCAGCCATCAGATAGGACAATGGAGAAATAAATATCTCCAACAATGCATCCTTGAAGGGTTTTATCATATCTGCACTAAGCCTTTAAACTACACCAAACTTTCCTAGGTTAGCCAGGGACATACTGAGAGTCCCACAAACTTCCTAGAACAAAAAAGGGGTCCCTCATAAAGTTTACCAAGTATGCTTAATTATATGAGAGATGATTGATTTTAAGGGATCATTTTATTACCCAGTCAGCAACAGACATCTGTGAGAAACTCCAAAAATACCTCTGGATCCAGACCATGCACTATAAAATCTCTTACAGAGATTTTTAAAGTTTATTGTGACAGAATCCAGGAGGAAAGAAAAACAAAGAGGTTTGTAATTAGAGAAAAATAATGGCTCTTGTAGCTGCTTTAAGGGAGGCCAATTATGAGCCTGAGGATTTCCAGAGAAGGTAAACTCCTCCCACATATTACTGCTGTGGACAAAAAGGCCATGTTCAAAAGGAGTGCTCTTGAGAGCCCCAAAGGCTTCAAAGGCCCTATCCTTTGTGTCAAGGAGACTATTGGAGGATAAGTTGTCCATGAAGGTGAAGGCTGCCAGGTCTAAGTTCTTCCTTGATGGTACAAGCTCAGGGCTGAAGGAGCCTAGGTGATTCCCTTCTGGTTCCTATGTCACAGACTACTATCACTGAAAAGGAGTCTCAGGTAAAGATGACCACTGAAAGAAAAGAAATTGATCTCCTCTTAGACACAGAAGGCAGCTTTTTCATACTCCTGGCAAATCCTGGTTTCACTTCTATACTCCAAATAAAAGTACAAGAAGAGATCCACCCAACTAGCCTGTGCAGGAACCAGGCTCACAGTAGGCCCTTTCCACCCCTCCACAGGGGCGAGGGTGGGGGGAACAGACACCTGCCAGAGCCTAACCTCTGGTGCAGGACCACCCCTTCTGACTCGGGAGGTCAAGTCCAGTGGCCCAGATCTACCCACACCAGCCTGTGCAGTGCCCAGGCTTGCTCACAGTAGGCCTGGGTCCACCCCTCCACCAGCAGGCAACAGCCAGGGCAGAGCCTCCAGCATAATACCAACTCTTCTGACCAGCAGACTACTGTGGGAGTCAGGACTGACCCAGATCTGTCCGGACCAACTTGCTCAGGACCCAGGTCCAGGATGCAGTAGCATACATTGAGATACTTCAGCAGGGACTGAAGCCCACCATCAAGGTGAGGTACAGACAATCTGCATAGGTACTACATGAATATAGGGAAGAAACTGTAATATTTCAGATCCACACTGCAAGAAAGGAAGACACATAGACAACATGAAAAAAAACAAGGGAAGAAAGTGCCCACCCCCCCCAAACCAGGACACTATAATAACAGAACCCATGGACAGTGAAATTGATGAAATATCAGAGAAGGAGTTAAAAATGTTCATAATTAAAATAATCTGTGAATTAAAGAATGAGGTAAATTAGCAAATACAGGCAAAAATTGATCACTACAACAATAAAATTAGAGAGCAAATACAGGTAGCAAGAGATTACTTCAAGAGAGAGACTCTGAGAAAAAAAAGTCAGAAATCCTTGAAATGAAGGATAAAATAATTCAAATAAAAAACTCAATAGAAAGCATAATCAGCAGACTAGATGGATAACTTGGAAGAAAGAATGTCAGATAATGAATACAAAGTGTACAATCTGGAAAATAAAGTTGATGACACAGTGAAGATAGTAAGAAACCATGAATAGAACATCCAAGAACTATGGAATAACTTCAAAGGCCAAATCTAAGATTCTTGAGATAGAGAAAGACACAGAGATTCAAACCAAAGAAATGCAGAATCTCTTCAGTGAGATAATATCAGAAAATTTCCCAAGCAAGAAGAACAAATTGGAAAACCAAATACAAGAGGCTTACAAGACACAAAGCTTACAAAATTACAACAAATCTACACCAAGGCACATTATAATAAAAATGCCTAGCATACAGAATAGGGATAGAATCTTAAAAGTCACAAGAGAGAGGAATCAGATCATGTATAGGGGGAGGCCAATTTGTATCTTAGCAGATTTTTCAACCCAGAACCTCAAAGCCAGGAGTTTGTGGGACAGCATATACCAAACTCTGAAATAAAATGGATGCCAACCAAGAATCTTATATCTAGCAATACTAAGCTTTAGATTTGATGATGAAATGAAAACCTTCCATGATAAACAAAAGTTAAAAGAATTTGCAACTAGAAAGTCAGCACTATGGAACATCCTCAGAAAAATATTTCAAGAAGAGGAAAAAAAAAAAAAAACAATGATGAAAATCAGCAGAGGGAGGTAGTACATGAAAGGAAAATCTAATCAGAGGAGAAACCAAGTCACATTAAATACCAAAAATAAACAAAAATGGCTGGAAATACAAATCACGTCTCAATACTAACCCTGAATGTTAGTGGCCTAAACTAACTAATCAAAAGAAATGGACTAGCAGATTTAGACATCCACAGACTGAAGGTGAAGGGTTGGGAAAAATCATACCACTCACATGGACTGTGGAAACAAGCAGGGGTTTCCATCCTCATATCAAATAAAGTAGGCTTCAAACTAAAATGAATCAAAAAGGATAAAGAAGGATACTACATACTGCTCAAGGGAACCATACACCAACAAGACTTAAAACAATTATAAATATATATGTTCCAAACAATGGAGCATCTACATTCATCAAACAAACTCTTCTCAAGTTCAAGAGTCAAATACACCACAACAAAATAATTTTGGGTGACTTTAACACACCTCTTTCATCACTAGATAAATCTTCCAAACAAAAGATAAAAAAGTAACTATAGAATTCAATAATACAATAAATAATTTAGACTTAACTGACATATATAGAATATTTCATCCTTCAATGAGAGAATTCACTTTCTTCTCAGCAGTACATGGATTTTTTTCCCTAAAATAGATCATTTACTATGCCACAAAGCAACTCGTAGAAAATATAAAAAAGTAGAGATACTACCTTGCATTCTATCAGATCATAATGGAATGAAATCAGAAATAAATGATAAAATAAATAATAAAATCCACTCCAACATCTGGAGACTAAATAGTATGCTACTGAATGAATAATGGGTTGCGGAAGACATTGAGATGGAGATTAAAAAATTTTAGAGGTGAATGAGAACAAAGATACAACATATCAAAATCTCTGTGACACTATGAAAGCAGTTCTAAGAGGAAAGTTCATTGCATGGAGTTCATTCCTTAAAAGAAGAAAAAGTTAACAAATAAATGACTTAATATTATATCTCAAAGCTCTAGAAAAAGAAGAACAAATCAACACCCAAAACAGTAGAAGACTGGAAATAATTAAAATCAGAGCTGAAATCAATGAAATTGAAACAAAAGAAACAAATAAAAAATTTGACAGAACAAAAAGTTGGTTCATACTTAGAAGATAGAACATCTGACAATGAAGACAAAGTATTTCAACTTGAAAAGAACATAGACAGCTCAGCAAGACTGTTAAGAAACCATGAGCAGAACATACAAGAAATTTGGGATAACATAAAGAGACCAAACTTAAGAGTCATTGGAATACAGGAAGGTATAGAGGTCCAAACCAAAGGAATGAGCAATCTGTTCAATGAAATAATACAAGAAAACTTCCCAGACTTGAAGAATGAGACAGAATCCCAAATCCTAGAAGCCTACAGGACGCCGAATGTGCAAAATCATAAGAGATCCACACCTAGACACATTATAATGAAGATGCCCAACATACAGAATAAGGAGAGAATTTTAAAAGCTTCAAGAGAAAGGAAGCAGATTACATTTAGGAGTAAACCAATCAGGATAACAGCTGATCTTTCAACACAGACTCTGAAAGCTAGAAGATCCTGGAACAACATATTTCAAACGCTGAAAGAAAATGGGTTCCAACCAAGAATTGTGTATCCAGCGAAATTAAGCTTCAGGAAGGAAGAGGAAATTAAAACCTTTCACGATAAACAAAAGTTAAAAGAATTTGCAGCTAGAAAACCATCTCTTCAAAACATCCTCGGCAAAACATTACAGGAAGAGGAAATGGAAAATAACAATGAAAACCAACAGTGGAAGGTAGTACAGTAAAGGGAAAAATAATCAAAGAGGAAAAACAAATCATGTTTAGTAACATAAATAAACAAATATGGCTGGAAGAACAATCCATATCTCAATAATAACCCTAAATGTTAATGGCTTAAACTCACCAATTAAGAGACACAGGCTAGTAGAATGGATCAAAAAAAAAAAAAAAAAAAAGATCCAACAATCTGCTGCCTACAGGAGACGCATTTGATAGGAAAAGACATACATAGACTGAAGGTGAAAGGTTGGGAAAAATCATATCACTCATATGGACTTCGGAAACAAGCAGGAGTGTCCATACTCATATCAAATAAAATAGATTTCAAGCCAAAGTTAATCAAAAGGGATAAAGAGGGACACTACATACTGCTCAAGGGAACCATACACCAACAAGACATAACAATCATAAATATATATGCTCCAAACAATGGTGCAGCTATGTTCATCAAACAAACTCTTCTCAAGTTCAAGAGTCTAATAGACCACCATACAATAATTATGGGAGACTTTAACACACCTCTCTCACCACTGGACAGATCTTCCAAACAAAAGTTGAATAGAGAAACTATAGAACTCAATAATATAATTAATAACCTAGACTTAATTGACATATATAGAATATACCATCCAACATCAAGCAGTTACACTTTTTTCTCAGCAGCACATTGATCCTTCTCAAAAATAGATCATATATTAGTTCACAGGGCAACTCTTAGACATTATAAAGGAGTAGAGATAATACCATGCATCTTATCTGATCATAATGGAATGAAACTGGAAATCAACGATAAAAGAAGGAAGGAAAAATCATGCATCACTTTTAGAATGAACAATAGGTTACTGAGTGATCAATGGGTTATAGAAGATATCAAGGAGGAAATTAAAAAAGACTCTTAGATTTACATATTGCCATACTAGTGTCTGTTGTATTCTGCTGCCTTTGTAACTGATGTGATTCTGCAATCTGTATACGGGGTAAAAATGGGAGTTCATAACCCACTTGAATCAAAGTGTGAAATATGATATATCAAGAACTATGTAATGTTTTGAACAACCAACAATAAAAATTAAAAAAAAAATTCTTAGAGATAAATGAAAACACAGACACAACATATCGGAATCTATGGGACACAATGAAAGCAGTTCTAAGAGGAAAATTCATTGCCTGGAGTTCATTCCTTAAAAAATCCTAGAAAAAGAAGAGCAAATCAACAGCAAAAGAAGTAGAAGGCAAGAAATAATTAAAATCAGAGCTGAAATTAATGAAATCGAAACAAAAGAAACAATTGAAAAAATTGACAAAACTAAAAGTTGGTTCTTTGAATAAATAAATAAAATCGACAGACCCTTAGCCATGCTAATGAAGAGAAGAAGAGAGAGAACTCAAATTACTAGCATACGGGATGAAAAAGGCAATATCACAACAGACACTTCAGAAATACAGAAGATAATCAGAAATTATTTTGAATCCTTATACTCCAATAAAATAGAAGATAGTGAAGGCATTGATAAATTTCTTAAGTCATATGATCTGCCCAGATTGAGTCAGGAGGATATAGACGACCTAAACAGACCAATATCAATTGAGGAAATAGAAGAAACCATCAAAAGACTACCAACTAAGAAAAGCCCAGGACCGGATGGGTATACAGCAGATTTTACAAAACCTTTAAAGAAGAACTAATACCAATACTTTTCAAGCTATTTCAGGAAATAGAAAAAGAGGGAGTACTTCCAAATTCATTCTATGAGGCCAACATCACCCTGATTCCTAAACCAGACAAAGACACTTCAAAGAAAGAAAACTACAGACCAATATCTCTAATGAACCTAGATGCAAAAATCCTCAATAAAATTCTGGCCACTCGGATACAAAAACATATCAAAAAAATTGTGCACCATGATCAAGTAGGATTCATCCCTGGGATGCAAGGCTGGTTCAATATATGGAAATCAATAAATGTTATTCACCACATCAATAGACTTAAAAATAAGAACCATATGATCATCTCAATAGATGCGGAAAAAGCATTTGACAAAGTACAGCATCCCTTTATGTTCAAAACTCTAGAAAAACTAGGGATAACAGGAACATACCTCAATATTGTAAAAGCAATCTATGCTAAGCCTCAGGCTAGCATCATTCTGAATGGAGAAAAACTGAAGGCATTCCCTCTAAAATCTGGAACAAGACAGGGATGCCCTCTCTCTCCACTTCTGTTCAACATAGTTCTCGAAACACTGGCCAGAGCAATTAGACAGACGAAAGAAATTAAAGGCATAAAAATAGGAAAAGAAGAACTTAAATTATCACTATTTGCATTGACATGATTCTATACCTAGCAGACCCAAAAGGGTCTACAAGGAAACTATTAGAGCTAATAAATGAATTCAGCAAAGTGGCAGGATATAAAATCAACACGCATAAATCAAAGGCATTCCTGTATATCAGCAACAAATCCTCTGAAATGGAAATGAGGACAACCACTCCATTCATAATATCCTAAAAAAAAAAAATAAAATACTTGGGAATCAACCTAACAAAAGAGGTGAAAGACTTATACAATGAAAACTACAGAACCCTAAAGAGAGAAATAGAAGAAGATCTTAGAAGATGGAAAAATATACCCTGTTCATGGATATGCAGAACTAACATCATCAAAATGGAGATATTACCAAAAGTTTTCTATAGGTTTAATGCAATGCCAATCAAAATCCCAAATGGCATTTCTTGTAGAAATAGAGAAAGCAATCATGAAATTCATATGGAAAAATAAAAGACCCAGAATAGCAAAAACAATGCTAAGCAGGAAGTGTGAATCAGGCGGTATAGTGATACTAGACTTCAAACTATACTACAGAGCAATAGTAACAAAAACAGCATGGTACTGGTACCAAAACAGGCGGGTGGACCAATGGTACAGAATAGAGGACACAGAAACCAATCCACAAAACTACAACTATCTTATATTTGATAAAGGGGCTAAAAGCATGCAATGGAGGAAGGATAGCATCTTCAACAAATGGTGCTGGGAAAACTGGAAATCCATATGCAACAAAATGAAACTGAATCCCTTTCTCTCGCCATGCACAAAAGTTAACTGGATCAAAGCTTGATATCAAATCAGAGACACGGCATCTGATAGAAGAAAATGTTGGCTACGATCTACATACTGTGGGGTTGGGCTCCAAATTCCTCAATAGGACACCCATAGCACAAGAGTTAATAACTAGAATCAACAAATGGGACTTACTCAAACTAAAAAGTTTTTTCTCAGCTAAAGAAACAATAAGAGAGGTAAATAGGGAGCCTACACCCTGGGAACAAATCTTTCCTCCTCACACTTCAGATAGAGCCCTAATATCCAGAGTATACAAAGAACTCAAAAAATTAGACAATAAGAAAACAAACAACCCAATCAACAAATGGGCCAAGGACCTGAACAGACACTTCTCAGAGGAGGACATACAGTCAATCAACAAGTACATGAAAAAATGCTCACCATCTCTAGCAGTCAGAGAAATGCAAATCAAAACCACCCTAAGATACCATCTCACTCCAGTGAGATTGGCAGCCATTATGAAGTCAAACAACAAGTGCTGGCGAGGATGTGGGGAAAAGGGTACACTTGTACATTGCTGGTGGGACTGCAAATTGGTGCAGCCAATTTGGAAAGCAGTATGGAGATTTCTTGGAAAGCTGGGAATGGAACCACCATTTGACCCAGCTATTCCCCTTCTCGGTCTATTCCCTAAAGACCTAAAAAGAGCATGCTACAGGGACACTGCTACATCGATGTTCATAGCAGCACAATTCACAATAGCAAGACTGTGGAACCAACCTAGATGCCCTTCAATAGACGAATGGATAAAAAAAATGTGGCATTTATACACAATGGAGTATTACTCTGCATTAAAAAATGACAAAATCATAGAATTTGCAGGGAAATGGATGGCATTAGAGCAGATTATGCTAAGTGAAGCTAGCCAATCCCTAAAAAACAAATGCCAAATATCTTCTTTGATATAAGGAGAGTAACTAAGAACAGAGTAGGGACGAAGAGCATGAGAAGAAGATTAACATTAAACAGGGATGAGAGGTGGGAGGGAAAGGGAGAGAGAAGGGAAATTGCATGGAAATGGAAGGAGACCCTCAGGGTTATACAAAATTACATACAAAAGGAAGTGAGGGGAAAGGGAAAAAAAGGGTGAAAAATGGATTACAGTAGATGGGGTAGAGAGGGGGGAGGGGAGGGAAGGGGGGATAGTAGAGGATAGGAAAGGCAGCAGAACACAACAGACACTATTATGGCAATATGTAAATCAGTGGATGTGTAACCGAAGTGATTCTACAATCTGTATACGGGGTAAAAATGGGAGTTCATAACCCACTTGAATCAAAGTGTGAAATATGATATATCAACAACTATGTAATGTTTTGAACAACCAACAATAAAAATTTAAAAAAAGTTGGTTCATTGAAAAAATAAATAAAATTTACAGACGCTTGGCCATGCTAACAAAGAGAAGGAGAGAGAAAACTCAAATCACTAACATACGTGATGATAAATGAAATATTACAACAGACACTACAGAAATACAGAAGACAATTAGAAATTATTTTGAAAACTTGTACTCCAATAAAATAAAAAATACTGAAGGCATCAACAAATTTCTAGAGACATATAATTTGCCCAAATTGTATCAGGATGATACACATAATTTAAACAGATGAATTTCAAGTGAAGAAATAGCAGACACCATCAAAAGTCTGCCAGTCAAGAAAAGCCCAGGACCAGTTGGATAGACAGCCGAGTTCTACAAGACCTTTAAAGAAGAACTAATACCAGTACTCTTCAATTTATTTCAGGAAATAGAAAAAAGTGAGCACTTTCAAAGTCATTCTATGAGGCCAATATCACCCTGATTCCAAAACCCGGCAAGGACACATCAAAAAAAGAAAACTTCAGACCAATATCTCTAATGAACATAGGTACAAAAATTCTCAATATAATTCTGGAAAATCTAATACAAAATCATCAAAAAGATTGTGCAACACAATCAAGTGGGCTTCATGACAGAATTGCAATGTTGGTTCAACATACAGAAATCAATAAATATAATTCACCACATCAATAGACTTAAAGATAAGAATCATATGATCATCTCAATAGATGCAGAGAAAGCATTTGATAAAATACACACCCCTTTATGTTCAAAACACTGTAAAAACTAGGAATAAAAGAAACATATCTCAACATCATAAAGGCTATCTATGCTAAGTCCCAGACCAACATCATTCTCAATGGAGAAAAATTGAAAGCATTCCCTCTAAAAACTGGACCAAGACAGGGATGCCCTCTTTCACCACTTCTATTTGATATAGTTCTTGAAACACTGGCCAGAGCAATTAGAGAGATGAAAGAAATTAAAGGGATATACATAGGAGAAGAAGAACTCAAATTAGCACTACTTGCTGATGATATGATTCTAGACCTAGAAGACCTAAAAGCTCCACCAGAAAACTTCTAGAACTAGTAAATAAATTCAGCAAAGTAGCAGAATATAAAATCAACACCCATAAATCAAAGGCATTTCTGTATATTAGTGACAAATCCTCTTAGAGAGAAGTGAGGAAAACAACCTCATTTATAACTAAACAAACAAACAAACAAAAAACCTACCAACAACAAAAACTTGGGAATCAACATAATAAAAGAGGTGAAATATCCAATCAACATAATAAAAGAGGCAAAATATCTATATAATGGAAATGACAGAAATCTAAAAAAAGAAGTCAAAGAAGACTTTAAAAGATGGAAAGATCTACCTTGCTCTTGGATAGGCAGAAGTAGTATTATCAAAATGACCATACTACCAAAAGCACTATACAGATTTAATGCAATTCCAATCAAAATTCCAATGAATTTTTAAATAAAAAAATTCCTCATTGAAATAAAAAAAAGCAGTCATGAAATTTATCTGGAAAAATAAGAGACCCAGAATAGCTAAAGCAATCCTTAGCAGGAAGAGTGAAGCAGGTGGCATCACTATACCAGACTTAAACTATACTACAGAGCAATAGTAACAAAAACAATATGGTATTGGAACCAAAACAGATTGGTAGACCAATGGTACAGAATAGAGGACACAGAGACTAACCCACAAAATTACAATTATCTTATATTAGACAAAGGTGCCAAAAACATGCATTGAAGAAAAGATAACCTCTTCAACAAATGGTGCTGGGAAACTGGAAATCCATATGCAACAAAATAAAATTAAACTCCTGTCTCTTACCATGCACAAAACTCAACTCAAAATGGATCAAGGACCTAGGAATAAAACCAGAGATCCTGCGTCTAATAGGAGAAAAAGTAGGCCCTAATCTTCATCATGTGGGATTAGGCCCCAGCTTCCTTAATAAGACTCCTTTTGTGCAAAACTTAAAATCAAGAATCAATAATCGGGATGGACTCAAACTAAAAAGTTTCTTCTCAGCAAAAGAAAAAAATCTGTGAGGTGAATACAGAGCCTACATCTTGGGAGCAAATCTTTACCCCTCACACATCAGATTAATCTCTACGGTATATAAAAAACCCCCAAAGCTAAACACCATATAAACAAATAACCCCATCAATAAATGGGCCAAGTACCTGAAAAGACACTTCTCAGAAGATGATATACAATCAATCAACAAGTATATAAAAAATGTTCATCATCACTAGCAGTTAGAGAAATGCAAATCAAAACCACTCTAAGATTTCATCTTGTTCCAGTCGGAATGGCAGCTATTATGAATACAAGCAACAATAAGTGTTGGAGAGGACATGGGGAAAAAGTACACTCATACACTGGTGGTGGAACTGCAAATTGGTGCAGCCAATCTGGAAAGAAATATGGAGATTTCTTGGAAAACTGGGAATGGAACTACCATTTGACCCAGCTATCCCTCTCCTCGGTCTATACCCAAAGGACTTAACAGCATACTACAGAGACACAGCCACATCAATGTTTATAGCAGCACAATTCACAATAGCTAAACTGTGGAACCAATCTAGATGCCCTTTAATAGATGAATGACATATATAATTCTATTATGTATACAGTGGAATCTTACTCAGCAATAAAAGAGAATAAAATCATGGCATTTGCAGGTAAATAAATCAAATTAGAGAAGATAATGCTAAGTGAAGGTAGCCAATCCCCCAAAACAAATGTTGAATGATTTATTTGATATAAGGTGGCTGGTTCATAGTGGGATAGGGAGAGGGAGCATGGGGGGAATAGAAGAACTCTAGATAGGGTAGACGGTTGGAGGGAAAGGGAGGGAGTATAGGGTTAGAAATGATGTTGAAATGTGATGGGCATTATTACCCAAAGTACATGATTAAAGACACAAATTGATGTGAATATACTTTGTATACAACCAGAGATATAAAAAAATTGTTTTCTATATGTGTAATAAGAATTGTAATGCAGTCTGCTGTCATATATATATATATATATATATATATATATATATATATATATATATATATATATGAATGAAATGCTTGTAAATCTTTAATAAGGAGATTTTTTCAGGATTTTTCTGTTGCAAATGGGATAATATTCTTTTTTACTCAGATTTTCTTGATCATGCTTGGAAGCCCTACCATTTTATTGGAAAGAGAAAATTTAGCTCATTTACAAAGAACTGATTACATTTGGGCAGCTTCTCTGCCTGCCATTAATGGAGGTGGAAATAGACCCTAAAATTTGGACTACCTAAAGCAAGATAGGAAAGAACATTGAGACCAATCCAGCCAGGATTCATCTCAAAAACCTCATATCTTTACTTCATCAGAAACAATGCCCCCCAAACCACAGACAAAGAAAGAAATTCAGGACATAATAAATTATCAGAAATTGTAGGGACTCTTAGTATCTTGCAACACTCCTTGAAACACACTTATGGGGAGCGTACAAAAACCAAATGGGGGCTGGAGGCCAATTAAAGACCTGTAAGGCACTAGTTCCTTGATACCTAGTTGTTCTTAATTTTTACACTCTGTTATGTCAGGTTCCAGAAGATTCTGAATGTTCATAGTACTATACCTAAAGGATGCTTTCTTTTATAATCTTTTACACCCTGATTCCCAATTTTTATTTGCTTTTTAGGACCTCACATACCAATCAACCCAATTGACTTAAACTGTTTTACCATAGGGATTCAGAGATAGTCCATATCTCTTTAGACAAGTTCTAGCCAACACCTGTCCCAATTCAGCTATGCACAGAAAAGTGTTATTCAGTATGTAGATGACCCTTTCTATGCCCCACTGCAAAAACTGTTTCAAGAGGGCACTCAAGCTTTTTAGCCAAAAAAGGATATAAAGTCTTCAAATCTAAGGCCCAAGTATGCAAGACATCTGTCAGGTACCCGGGCCTAATTTTGAGTAGTGGGATCAGAGTGTCCTATGAGCATTTGTAGCAGTGGTTCTTCTAGTCTCAGAAGCTACTACATGAATTTTGGTGAGAGAGCTAATCATGCTCACCTTTCATGATGTAGCTGGACTTCTAGAGGCTAAGGGAAGCCTCTGGCTGTTAGATAATAGGCTTCTTAAATACCAGACACTGTTAATTGAAGAACAAATTTTTCCACCAAAAACTTGTTCAGCTTTAAACCCAGTCGCTTTTATCTCGAAAAGGTAGATGAAATCAGTAAACATAGTTGTACATAGTGTACAAGTTATACTCCAGACCTATGCTGAGAGAGAAAATCTTGGGGAGAGAACTCTGGAAGCCCCAGATCTAATCCTTTGTACTGATGGAAGTTCCTTCATGGAAGCAGGAAATTTCCAAGTCAGGATATGCTGTAGTCACTGCCAAGTAAGTCACTGAAAGTTTACTCCATCCACCAGGCACTGGTGAACTCATAGCTCTCACCTGGACATTAGAAATCATTTGAGGCAAGAGAGTTAACATATATACTGACTTTAAATATGCCTTTTTTGTTGTATATGCCCATGGTGCCATCTGGAAATTGATACACTTCCTAACAATTAATAGATCCCTTATAAAATATCAGGAGGTCAACAGGCTTTTATTCACTGTCTTCTTGCCTTCTAAGGTTGCTTTAAGTCGTGGTAAAGGATATCAAAAAGAGAATAGACAGCTGAATGCAACAAACTGGGCAGACTCAGCAGGTAGGACAGCTGTGACCAGGAATCCCATGACCCCAAACAGTTCTAGAGGTACCTTTATTATGGAACAATTCTGTTAAAGAATTACAATCCAAATATTCTCAATCTGAGAAGGATGAAACCCTTTCTCAGTAATATATCATACTAACTTCAGGATGGATCCGGAACCTCAATGAAAAAGTACTCATCCTGGTGGCAAATCAAGGGAAGGTTATTAAAACATTTTAATAGCACAATGCAATAAAGATGAATGACTTTATGACATTTGCTGGTAAATGGGTGGATTTGGAGATAATCATGCTAAGCCAGTCTCCCAAAACCAAAGTGTGAATTTCTCTGTGATATATGGATGTTAACCCACAACAAGGAAGGGGAAGGGGAAGAATAGAAGTTCAATGGATTAGATAAAGGGAAATGAAGGGAATACTGAATAGATGGGAATAGGAAAGACAGTGGAATGAAACTGATATAACTTTCCTGTGTACAAATATGAATATAACACAGTGAATCTCAACATTGCACACATCTGTAAGACTGGGATTACAATAAAATATATTTCATGCTTGTGTAAATATGAAAAAATAGATTATACTGTCATGTGTAACTAAAAAGAACAAATAAAAAAAAGGAAAATGAAAAAAAGAAAAACACTCCACCAGGCCTTCCATTTGAGAATAAACAAAACCTATCAAATGGTACAAAGATTATTTACAGGAAAAATCTCTTAAAGACAGTCCAATAAGTAACCAGGACATATTATCAGAGAAAGAACTTCTTCAATAAGAGGATGAGTCCTCCTTTTCCCTTGTGTAAGGGGTTCTATCTGGGAGAAGGCTAGCAATTAGATTTTACCCATATGCTGAAGTGCCAAGGCATACAGTACTTACTGATATGGGTGGGTACCTTCCCCAACTGGGTGGAGGTATTCCCCTGCTGAATTGATAAAACCATGGATGTGACAAGCTTTCTGGTTTTTGAAATCATTCCCAGATTTGGACTCCCCAAAAACTTACAAAGTGGTAATAGACATTCCTTTGAGGTCACTGTCACTCATGGAGTCTCTGAGGCATTGGATATCAAATATCATCTACATTGTGCCAGGAATGGTAGAAAAGAGTAATGACACTATTAAGAGAGTAATGAGGAAATTGACTCAAGAACCTTATCTTCCATGAGCTACATTTCTTCCTATGACATTGTTACATATGAGGAACACACCTTAAGCCATAGGAATAAGACCATATGAGATGTTAGTTTATATGGGAGGTCATTTCTTAGCAATGATTATCTACTTGATAAGAAAATGACAGCACAGATACAGGACAAATTCTAACAAACCTTACAGCAGTTGTAAGAAGCCTGTAGCAGGAGTCAGGGCCCCCAACTGTTTAACCCTGGAAATCTGGTGCTGTTCACTTCTCTCCCTTCTGTCTCCCTGTTCTTAGAACTAGTCTGAGATGGTTTGTACACAGTCATTCTGGCAACTCTCACTGCCATCAAGATTTCTGGAATTGACACCTGGATTCATCACTTCCTAGTCAAATGTTGGAGACCTGCAGGAGCTGAGTCAACTTCATAGCCTGATTCAGGAGAGGAACCTGACCAGTACATTTTTAATTCTAAAGAGGATTTAAAACTCCTCTTCAAATAGCTACCATCTGGTAAGACCCATCCATGACAATTGATCATCAGGCTCTCAAAAAAACCCCTGTTTTTGATAGTGACTTTATTGTGGATAGTTGCTATAGTTTTTGTTTTCTGTGTTAGCCATTGCTTGCTTCCACTGGGATGGAACTTCTCAAACTCTTTATGTCCACCCCCATAACTCTTTTAATGACTCCTATTATTTTGACCTCTCATTAACAGCTTGAAGAGGAAAATACCCTCCTAAACCTAACTCATGTCTTGGCTTGTGGCCCTGAGATTCATAATTGCTGGGTATGTTACAAAGGTATCAAGGCAGGGGCCAATGTTCCCTTGTGGAATATCTGACTGGCAAATAAATCAGAGCCTACTGGTATCATTCTTGAGGGAAAACCCCTTTTACCTCTCAACCCAATCATCTTTCTCAATTACCTTGTCTGGACAAACAAAAAACTATGGTATGTCTCAGTGAGTACTCTTCTCTGGAAAACAAATGTAGATCTCTCTTCTTAAAAACTTAATGAGAGATTTTAACCATAAATTTACAGAAGATGAATGTCTAAAGAAAATCAATTGTTTTGCAGATTGGTATGTGGCTGTCAGGCATTAAAAACAAAACAAAACAAAAACCCCCAAACTCCTCTGGTTCTGGATTAACAATCCTCTGACATATGTCTATTTAATTACTTTTCACTCACTCTCCTCTATTAACATGACTCTTCAGAAATATTCTAAATTTTTTAGCTAAGAAAGGTGAATTCTGTGCTATTGCCAACACCTTTTGCTGTCATAAATTCTACCACAGAGGTGGAGTCACAAGCACAGATGATTCTAAAAAAAAGTTAAATGGAACAGGATCAAGCCCTCCAATTCATGCTAACTGAGGAAACATAGGAACAGATAAAATATAGGATGCCTTCTCTGGTATGGCTAACCACACTTTTTGAACCCATAATAATAATTGGTTTATTTTACTTTTTGGAACACATCTCTGAAACTTCCCTACAGGATTTCCTTCTCATATAGAGAGCATGAAGCTTCAAATGGTGATGGAAATTCAATCCCTCATGGAACTTCCTTCTGACTTCTCTGGAGGCCTTCTAGACAGCGCTCTGAGGGAGGGGTGAACTCTGACTGCTGCAGCCAGTGTCTCTTTTCAGTATTAAGCAGCCAGAGTGATCATTGCCCAATTCTATCTAATGGCAGTTAGATACCTCTCTGGAGGAGGGATCTGAGGTAAAGAGGTACATCCCTGAAAATGGATATGATTAGGACAGAGAGGGACATCATACCAACTGGAAAAGAGACAGCAGGCCTGAAAGACATCCTGTGACTTGCTGGTCTCTTCCAGTATTAACCAAAATTCTCTCTTCTGATAGGAATACCTGTTTTTGTTCCTCACAGCTGCAACCACAGCAGCCCTTTTTTAGTTATCCTTGCCCTACCCCTAGCAATGGCCAATCACAAACAGACCTCAACTCAAAATCCTTCCTTTTCTAAGAGCAGTGCCCAAAACCACCAAGTGAGACCAATCTTCTTAATTATGTAAATAAGGGATTGAAATTATACAATCTTGATTGATCTTCCTAATTATGTAAATAAGGGATTGAAATTATACAATATTGATTGGTTTAGTAAGTCCAAATTCATCTGCTTCATTGGTCTATAGAAGCATTTCCATTAGCATAGAACCTCACCATCCCCCAGTCTCCCTGCATAAAGCCAGTAGATAAACCCTCAAAAACTCCAATCAGGAATATTACTCAGCCATAAAGAAGAATAAAGTTATGGTATTTGCTGGAAAATAGATGGAACTAGAGACTCTCATGCTATGTGAACTAACCCAGTTTCCCCTGAAACCAAAGGCCAAATGTTCCCTCTGATATGTGAATGATAACACACAATAAGGGTGGTGGTGGTGGAAGAATAGAAGTTCATTGGATTAGATGGAGGAAATGAAGGGAAGAGCAGGGGATGGAAACAGAAAAAAACAGTAGAATGAGTCAGACATAACTTTTCTATGTTTATATATGAAGACATGACCAGTGGAACTCCACACCATATATAACCACAAGAATGGGATCCTAATTAGGATAAGATACACTCTGTTTATGTATAAAATGTCAAAACACCCTCTACTGTCAAGGATATCTAAAAAATGAAGAAAAACAGAAACAAAAATAAACAAGCAAAGAGCAGCCAGCTGTACTCTCCCTTGAAACTCCTCCCATTTTTTGGGAGTCTTGTTTTTCTCTGCTTTAAATAAAATCTATTACTTTACCTTCCACTTGGCCATGAATCTCTTCCTTGAATTCAAAAGACAAAAAGAATGTGACTGGCTAGATCCTGTGTTACAAAATCAGTTACCACTGTGTTCTAGACATAAGTGGGGGATTCAACAGAAAGATTAAACAGATGCACGAACATGGGGTGCCAATGAGTGAAATAAGGAGAGCATGGAGAGGGGATGAGATAGAAAAGGGAGGAAAACCCAAAGCCCATAAAAAGAAAAGTACTTTCCTATCAGACTACCAGTTCTTGGGCCCCTTCTCTTTAAAGAAGTCTGTTACTTTATTTATCTATTTATTCTTTTTAGTTAAACATGACAGCAGAATCCATCTTGATATAATCATACGAGTATAACGTGTAAATTATTCTAGTTAGGGAAGCCTATTACTTTGTTTCTTTTGCTCTTGCAATAAACCTGCTGCTTTCTTGCTATCTCTTTGTCCTGTTTTTCAGTTCTTTGCTGAGTGGATATAAGGAATCTGAGACCATTAGAAAGTAACAAGCCTGGGTCAGTAACAGTTATGTTAAACAGCTGTTGAAACTGAGAAAGTCACTGTTGATTGTCTGGCTCTTCTTTGGGCCCCCGAGGCTGGGGAAAACTCAGCCATGGTTAGCACTGCTGAATTCCCAGACTGACTGACTCCTTTTGTTTTCTGAGTAGGTACAGAATGAGCAATGAACTCCACTGTTCCAGACAACATTGGTACAGTTTCTTCTTTTCTTTGTGGGAGACGATTCTGTCTTCAGATGTAAGGCTCCTACTAGGTTGCTTATGTCCTCCACTGCTGGGGGAGAGGGGGACTATCAATAGAAGGAAACTAAGACCAGACCCAGTATGGAAGAATTCCCCCATTTCTGAGACCTTTAAGTGATCATCACCCCCTATTTCACAAAAGCATAACGACAAAAAATAAAAATAACAAAAGGGAATCAGGAGAGGGAAAGGAAGAGGAAATTTTTATAGTGGTTGACCATCTCCTATATTTTGACTGCATAGAGTTTGAAAAACAAGGACTAGGTGGGTTTCAACACCACATTCATAGGTGCAATTACTTTATCCTAGACTGGAAAATAATTGCCTAGATAAAAAAGTGACCAAAAAATTCTTTACAAGAAGGATGCCCTCCCTAGAAATCCTTTCCCTTTTGGTGGCCATCAATTCTATTGTAGTAGCAATGTTAGGACTGAATGATTAGAGAAATCTCCCAAGACAGAATCTCATGCTCAGTAAGCAAAGTTTATTGACAGAGATGTCCTACCAGGCTGCCCAGTTGAATGGCACATCAGCCAGTGGCATTTGAGTGGAGGCTTATATACTTTTTAAAACAAGGAACAAGAGCAAGCTCGAAATGACCTAAATGCAGATGGTTGGGTAATAACAGATTTTTGTGTTTAGGAACATTGGGAGGATTATGGGAACAGGATATCTTAAGTTTCTTTTTCTTGGCAGTTTATAATTTCATTTTTGAGTTAAAGTATAGTTCCAAGTTCAAAAAGTGTGTATTCCTAGGACTCATAATATAATATTGCCTTCCCTATTTCAAAACATATATATTTATATATATTTTCAGACATATTTTCACATGAGCAGTCTTATGAATATTTATGTTTTCTGATATTACTATTTATTCCTTAAACCTAACCCTAACCCAGCCCCCTCTTGCCTATGCCACTGGAGACAGGACCACTGAGCCCATGTGGAGAGGAACACTGTGCCCATGTGGAGAGGACCATCACACTGTGGTTCCATATCCACTAACATGGGACTCCACCCAAACCACCTCCATCATGGGACAGTGCAGCCACTGCTATAGCCCTCCCCATGTGATAATCTCCACTGTGGGACAACAGACAAGGCCAGGATGCAGCTGCCCATTGCAGCATGGCACACCACAGTATGGCATCACTGAACAGATTGCCCAATGTTATTGCATACCCATACTTCCAGTCCTAGCTCTGAGAGCTATTGCCTCCACCTTGGTACACCTCTACTGCCATCTTGGGTTACCTCTACTGCCACTTCTGCCATTTTTAGTTGGGGAAGCTTCCATCTTGGGACACACATTGGTGTCTTTAAGCCCAACATCAAGGTACCTACAGGTTTGACACAACTGCCATCACCAAATAGGAACATGGCTGCTTACATCTAGGAACAACAACCAGGACCTAGAAGATCATTACCAAGGTCCCTGTGGGCCTAGCTGCACCAGAAGTATCCCTACTAGATGTGCTAACAGACATCATCCTGTTACAGGGAAAAAGGGTGCACTTTTGAGTTAAGATGTAGTTCATCTCATTCTCTTTTTTCTCCTGCTAAGAGCAAATTAATTTTAATTCCCCTTCACTCATCCTACAATCTAATACCTCTATATTCTCACATCCTACCTCATAAACATCACATCCTATCCCCCCATTCTCTATCAGTTCACCATTAGAAACTATAAACGCTTATGCAAACCTACTGCATATATGGTAGAAGATAACCAAATTCATCATTTCTGTTTATAGTGACAAAACTGTAAGTGTTCAAATAGGAGCTAATGCATATTGGTTGCATTGGATACTGTAAACATTGATTTTCCCTGTAAAGGTAAGGTACTGGTAACATACAGGAACATCAAAGATTTTAGGGTAGAAAATGCAATACCTCACATGTGCATTGCAAGAGAGGAAGAAACATAGACAACATAAAAAACCAAGGAAGAAAATTATACCACACAAGACAAAATACTGCAATAATAGAATCAATTTTCAGTGCAGTAGATAAAATGTCAGAGAAAGAGTTCAGAATGTATATAATTAAAATGATATGTCAATTAAAGAATGACCTAACTGAACAAATACAAGAAAGGTTGATGACTCCAACAAAGAAATAAGTGAGCAAATACAGGCAACCATTGGTCACACCAACAAAGAGACAAGAGAGCAAATACGGGTAGCAAAAATTACTTCAAGAAAGACATAGACATTCCAAACAAAACAAAACAGAAATACTTGAAATGAAATAGTTGAAAAAAGAAACTCAATAGAAAACAACACCAACAGACTACATCACTTGGAAGACAGAACCTCAGACAACAAAGACAAAATATACAATATTAAAAATAAGTTGACCACACAGTGAATATGGTAAGAAACCATAAACAGAATATTCAAGAATTATAGGGTAATATAAAAAACCATATCTAAGATTTATCAAAATAGAGAAAGGCACAGAGATTCAAACCAAAGGAAGGCACAATCTCTTCAATAAAATAACATCAGGAAATTTCCCAAACATGAAGAATGAATTGAAGAATAAAATACAAGAGGCTTACAGGACGTCAAATGTGTAAAATTACAACAGATCTACACCAAGGCACATAATAATGAAAATACCTATCATACAGAATAAGGGTAGAATTTTAAGGGCCACAAGAGAGATGCATTAGATTACATATAGGGGGAGATCAATTCAGATCTCAGCAGATTTTTCAACCCAGACTCTCAAGGCCTGGAGATCCTGGAACAACATATACGAAGCTCTGAAAGAATATGAATGGCAACCAAGAATCTTATCTCCAGCAAAATTAAGCTTCAGATTTAATAAAGAAATAAAAACCTTCCATGGTAAACAAAAGTTAAAAAAAATTTACAGTAAGAAAGCCTGCACTACAGAACATTCTTGGCAAAATATTTCATTAGGAGGAAATAAGAAACAACAATGAAAATCAGCAAAAGGAGAAACTACATCCAAGGGAAGGCCAATCAGAGGAAAAAAAACAAGTCAAGTTAAAGACCAAAAATAAAACAAAATGATAAGGAATACAACACAATTTTCAATAATAACCCTGAATGTGAATGACCTACCCTCATCAATTAAAAGAAATAGACTAGCAGACTGGATTAAAAAGATAGCCAGAAATATGCTGCCTTCAAGAGACTCATCTCACAGGAAAAGACATCCACAGTCTGAAGGGAAAAGAATGGGAAAAAACATATCACTCACTAGGACCATGTAAAAAAGGAGGGGTTTTCATCCTCATACCACATAGAGTGGACTTCAAACCAAAGTTAGTGAAAAGGTACAGAGAAGGACATTTCATATTACTTAAGGGAATCATACATCAGCAAAACAAAACAATCATAAATATCTATGTCCCAAACAATGGGGCATCTATGTATAGCAAACAAATCCCTTTTAAATACAAATACAAGAATCAAATAAGCTACAACACAATAATACTGGGTGGCTTTAACATTCCTCTCTCACCACTGGATATATCTTTCAAACAAAAGCTAAACAAAGAAACTATGCAACTCAATAAAACAATCAATAATTTAGACTTAACAAACATATATAGAATATTACATCCATCAATGAGTGAATACACTTTTTTTTTCTCAGCAGCACACGGATCTTTCTCCAAAATAGACAATGTTATGCCACAGAGCAAGTCTCAGCAAATTAAAAAAAAAATAATAGAAATACTCCCCTGAATTCTATCTGACCATTATGGAAATTAATGATAAAATTAGAAATCAATGTTAAAATAAAAAATAGAAGCTACTCCAACAGGTGGAGACTAAATAATGCAGTATTGAATGATGAATGGATAACAAAAGACAACAGAAAGGAGATAAAAAAATTGTTAGAGGTAAATGAGAACTCCAATACAACATATAAAATATCTGGGACACTATGAAGGCAGTGCTAAGAGAAATATTCATTGCATTAATATTATTCATTAAAAGAAGAAAAAGTCAGGCCCGGCCTCGAGTGCCAGACCAGGGGAGGAAAGCCCATCAACCCTTAAAACCCATCAACAGGGGGCATGGCTACCAGCACGGTTCTGCAGCTGATCCAGGTACCGGGTTTCCAACTCCCCCACCCTTAGCTGCGATAACTCAAAATTTTTCCAACAAGCTTTTGGGGGGTGTAGCTATCAACACAAAACAACAACTGTACAGGCACCTGTTTCCATCTCAGAGACTAGAGTAGGGAGGCTACAGGTCGAAGCTCAAGTCCTTTCACACTGGCTTCATCCACCACCCTGAATGCAGAGGCTCAAGCTAGACAACACCACCCACTGGAAGAAAGGAAAACAGAGTTCTGAGACACTTTTTTTTTCTTTCTTTTCTTCTCTCTCTCTTCTCATCCATTCATCCAGTCTCCTCTAACCTTCCCCCTCTGGTCCTCACAACCTCAACATATGTGAAACCAAAAACTGTGCATGAAATAGGACCTTAACAAGAACTGCATGAAATAGGACTTTAACATCTGAATCAACAGAATAATATTATATAGAGGAATTGCATATGCCCCACCTCCTCCCCTTTTTTCTTTCTTATTTTCTTTTTGCCTCTCTCTCTTTTCTCTTTTTTTCTTGTTATTTTTTTTCCTTCTTACTCCCTCTACCCCACTTTCAACCCGCTAACTTTTACTAGTTTATACATAGGGTAACTTTCTAAATACAGATAGGAGTTTGAATCTATACATTCTTCTGTAAATTACCCATCTATTGGTTAGAGTTCTCCAAAGTTGCTAAGTTAGATTAACCTCATACCCTCACTCCTTTCCCCCTA
The DNA here is from genome assembly GCF_047511675.1 of Marmota flaviventris. Lineage (NCBI taxonomy): Eukaryota > Metazoa > Chordata > Mammalia > Rodentia > Sciuridae > Marmota > Marmota flaviventris. The sequence continues at coordinate 111,685,958 of NC_092507.1, read as the reverse complement.
AGCATAACATCCTATGTCTGAAATTCAGTTTTCTATATGCCATCAGAAATGATATGCCTTTTATGAAACTAATGACTATATTTTTAAGTAGTAACTGAAGCCAACATCTGTAGATTTACAGTCTAACTATAAATGTATTAATAATGAAAACTTGTGCTTAGATGATGTACTATTGATATTGGGAACTGTTAACATTGTATTTCTTCACAAAAGAGAGATTTTGGAACTATACAAGAGCCATATAAATATATAGGGAGAAAATCATTAACACAACAGTTTCACAAAGCTGGAAAGAAATGTGAGCAGTATGAAAATACAAGGAAAGAAAGGACCACAAACAATGCAGGTCAATTCAACATTAGAAGAGGTAATATCTTCAGTAGATGGAATGTCAGATAAAGAGTTCAGGATATATATGCTTCAGATGATCTGGAGTCTCAAGGAAGACATTAGACAGCAAAATCAGACAATGAAAGACCACTTTGACAATGAATTACATAAACAAATCCAAGAAGAAAAAGATTAACTCTACAGGGAGATAGAGGCTATAAACAAACAAACAAACAGAAATCCTGGAAATGAAGGAAATAATAAACCAAATTAAAAACTCAAATGAGAGTATTACCAGCAGAGTAGAGCACTTAGAAGATAGAACGTTGCTGAGAGCCATAGCCGCATTGGAATGACGCATGGCATTTTTGCCAGAACTGAGTGGTTGAGAGGTGACACCAGCAAGCCATTCAGATGATAATGGTTATGTTAAGCTGTGTATTCAATTGTATATTAGACCCCTGCTGTCCGCCTCAGCCTGCTACTTTGGAGTTCTTGAGCTACTTTGGAGTTCCCGTGGGGATTCCCCGAGAGTTCCCATTGGTTGGGGAAGTGTGGGAAGAGGGATTTTTGGAGAAGGGATTTCCGGGGTGTGGTGTATCCTGGGAGAAGGCTGCATGCAAGAGTGTGGAGAATAAAGGAGTTCCTGTTTTTAACCTACAAGGCTGTGTGGTGGCTCGGTTATTTTGTGCCCAGCCAGACTGCGGTAGAACGTCAGACAATGAAGACAAAGTATTTCAACTTGAAATAACATAGACAGCTCAGTGAGACTGTTAAGAAACCATGAGCAGAACATGCAAGAAATATGGGATAACATAAAGAGACCAAACTTAAGAGTTATTGGGATACAGGAAGGTATAGAGGTCCAAATCAAAGGAATGAGCAACTGTTCAATGAAATAATACTAGAAAACTTCCAAGAGTTGAAGAATGAAACAGAAATCCAAATCCTAGAAGCCTACAGGATGCCAAATGTGCAAAATCAAAGAGATCCACACTAAGACCCATTATAATGAAGATGCCAACATACAGAATAAGGAGAGAATTTTAAAAGCCACAAGAGAAAGGAAGCAGATTACACTTAGGGTAAACCAATCAGGATAATGGCTGACCTTTCAACACAGACTCTGAAAGCTAGAAGATCCTGGAACAACATATTTCAAACACTGAAAGAAAATGGGTTACAACCAAGAATCATGTTTCCAGCGAAATTAAGCTTCAGGATTGAAGATGAAATAAAAACCTTCCACGATAAACAAAAGTTAAAAGAGCTTGCAGCTAGAAAACCAGTGCTTCAAAACATCCATGGCAAAACATTACATGAAGAGGAAATGGAAAATAACAATGAAAACCAACAGTGGGACGTAGTACAGTAAAGGAAAAACTAGTCAAAGAGGAAAAACAAATCATGTTAAGTAACAAAAATAAACAAATATGGCTGGAAGTACAAACCATAGCTCAATAGTAACCCTAAATGTTAATGGCTTAAACTCACCAATCAAAAGACATAGGCTAGTAGACTGGATTCAAATAAAAGATCAACAATATGCTGCCTACAGGAGACTCATCTGATAGGAAAAGACATACACAGACTGAAGGTGAAGGGTTGGGAAAAATCATACCACTCACATGGACCTTGGAAGCAAGCAGGGGTGTCTATACTCATATCAAATAAAATAGACTTCAAGCCAAAGTTAATCAAAAGGGATAAAGAAGGACACTACATACTGCTCAAGGGAACCATACACAAACAAGACTTAACAATCATTAATATATATGCCCCAAACAATGGTGCAGCTACATTCATCAAACAAACTCTTCTCAAGTTCAAGAGTCAAATAGACCACAACACAATAGTTATGGGAGATTTTAACACACCTCTCTCACCACTGGACAGATCTTCCAAACAAAAGTTGAATAAAGAAACTATAGAGCTCAATAATACAATTAATAACTTAGACTTAATTGACATATATAGAATATACCACCCAACATCAAGTGGATACACTTTTTTACACATGGATCCTTCTCAAAAATAGACCATATATTATGTCACAGGGCAAATATAAGCAAATACAAAAGAGTAGAGATACTACCATGCATTTTATCTGATCATAATGGAATGAAATTGGACATCAATGATAAAATAAGGAAGAAAAATTCCTACTTCACATGGAGAATAAACAATATGCTACTGAATGAACAAGGGGTTACAGAGGACATTAAAAAATTCTTAGAGGTAAATGAAAACTCAGACACAACATATTGAAATCTCTGGGACACTATGAAAGCACTACTAAGAGGAAAATTTATTTCATGGAGTTCATTCCTTAAAAGAAGAAAAAGCCAACAAATAAATGATTTCACACTACATCTTGAAGCCCTATAAAAAGAAGAACAAATCAGCAGCAAATGCAGTAGAAAGCAAGAAATAATTAAAATCAGAGCTGAAATCAATGAAACTGAAACAAAAGAAACAATTGAAAAAATTGACAAAACTAAAAGTTGGCTCTTTGAAAAAAATAAATAAGATTGATAGACCACTAGCCATGCTAACAAGAAAAGAAGAGAGAGAACCTAAATTACTAGCTTATGGGATGAAAAAGGCAACATCACAACAGACACTTCAGAAATACAGAAGATAATTAGAAATTATTTTGAAACCCTATAGTCTAATAAAATAGAGGATAGTGAAGGCATTGATAAATTCCTTAAGTCATATGATCTACCAAGTTTGAGTCAGGAGGATATACACAACTTAAACAGACCAATATCAAGTGAGGAAATAGAAGAAGCCATCAAAAGATTACTAACCAAGAAAAGCCCAGGACCGGATGGGTATACAGCAGATTTTACAAGACCTTTAAAGAAGAACTAATACCAATACTCTTCAATCTATTTTGGGAAATAGAAAAAGAGGGAGTACTTCCAAATTCATTCTATGAGGCCAACATCACCCTGATTCTGAAATCAGACAAAGATACTTCAAAGAAAGAAAACTTCAGACCAATATCCCTAATGAATATAGATGCAAAAATCCTCAATAAAATTCTGGCAAATCAAATATAAAAACATATCAAAAAGATCGTGCAACATGACCAAGTGGGATTCATCCCCAGGATGCAAGGCTGGTTCAATATATGGAAATCAATAAATGGAATTCACCACATCAATAGATTTATAAAGATAAGAACCATATGATCATCTCGATAGATGCAGAAAAAGTTTTCGACAAAATACAGCATCCCTTTATGTTCAAAACACTAGAAAAACTAGGGATAACAGGAACTTACCTCAACATTGTAAAAGCTATATATGCTAAGCCTCAGGCCAGCATCATTCTAAATGGAGAAAAATTGAAGGCATTCCCTCTAAAATATGGAACAAGACAGGGATGCACTGTCTCATCACTTCTATTCAACATAGTTCTTGAAACACTAGCCAGAGCAATTAGACACATGAAAGAAATTAAAGGCATAAATACAGGAAAAGAAGAACTTAAATTAGAACTATTTGCAGGTGACATAATTCTATACCTAGCAGACCCAAAAATTTCAACCAAGAAACTTCTAGAACTAGTAAATGAATTCAGCAAAGTGGCAGGATATAAAATCAACACGCATAAATCAAAGGCATTCCTGTATATCAGTGACAAATTCTCTGAAATGGAAATGAGGACAACTACTCCATTCACAATATACTAAAAACAAACAAACAAACAAAAACCCTGGGAATCAACCTAACAAAAGAGGTGAAAGATCTATACAATGAAAACTACAGAACCCTAAAGAAAGAAATAGAAGAAGACCTTAGAAGATGGAAAGATATACCTTGCTCATGGATAGGCAGAATTAATATTGTTAGAATGGCCATATTACCAAAAGCACTTTACAGATTCAATGCAATTCCCATCAAAATTCCAATGGCATTCCTTGCAGAAATAGAAAAAGCAATCATGAAATTCATCTGGAAAAATAAGAGACCCAGAATAGTTAAAGTAATTCTAAGCAGGAAGAGTGAAACTGGTGGTATCACAATTCCAGATTTTAAACTATACTACAGAGCAATAGTAACAAAAACAGCATGGTACTGACACCAAAACAGGCTGGTAGACCAATGGTATAGAATAGAGGACACAGAGACAAATCCACAAAATTACAACTACCTTATATTAGACAAAGGTGCTAAAAGCATGCAATGGAGAAAGGATAGCATCTTCAACAAATGTTTTTGGGAAAACTGGAAATCCATATGCAACAAAATGAAATTGAATCCCTTTCTCTCACCATGCACAAAAGTCAACTCAAAATGGATCAAGGAGCTAGGAATCAAACCAGAGACTCTGTGTCTAATAGAAGATAGAGTTGGCCCTAATCTTCATCACGTGGGGGCAGGACTCAAATTCCTTAATAAGACACCTATAGCACAAGAGTTAAAACCAAGAATCAACAAATGGGACAAATTCAAACTAAAAAGTTTTTTCTCAGCAAGAGAAATAATATGTGAAGTGAATAGGGAGCCTACATCCTGGGAACAAATTTTTACTCCTCAAACATCAGATAGAGCTCTAATCTCTAGAGTATACAAAGAACTCAAAAAGTTAAACAACAAAAAAACAAATAACCCAATCAACAAATGGGCCAAGGACTGAACAGACACTTCTCAGAAGAGGATATACAATCAATCAACAAATACATGAAAAAATGCTCACCATCTCTAGCAATCAGAGAAATGCAAATTAAAACTACTCTAGGAGCCCGCGGGGACTGCTTCTTGGAGCTTACATTTATAGGAGCTTACACCGAGCACGGAGCGGCCGAGTTCCGGCTCCCAGAACTTCCCTGGCCCGGGGCTAGGAGCCCGCGGAAACTGCTTCTCGGTCCGGGTCCTGCTGAGGGCCGGTCAGGACTCACCCGGTGCTTTGGTTGCCCGGCAAGGGGAACGAAATGCTGCCATTCGCATAGGATACCAACATGGCAGAGATCTGATGTCATCAGAAAGCGGCGGAGGAGGGAACTTCATCAATACCAGTGGTGACATAAGCAGTTGGTCTCCTGGTAGGGGGGGTGAGGCACAGTCACCCGAGTCTCCTCAATTTGTCGTCGAGCCAGAGGGAAGGAGCCGGGCCGCCGCCAGCGCCCGGAGCAGGCCCGGCGGCTCGCCAGCGTGGTGACCGCGTGACCCCAATTGGAGAGGGGGCGGAGCGGAGCCGCCACCTGCAACCGCAAGGTGGGCAGACCCGCGACCCAGTGGTACATGGGCGTGGTAGGAGGGGCAGGGCAGAGCCGCGGTTCGCGCTGTGACGAATGAGCATGCAAGGTAAACAGACCTGTGACAGCTTGGTGGGTCAGGCCCAGTGGCCTGCCAGTGTGGTACACACGTCACCCCAACTGGAGTAGGGGCAGAGCAGATCCTTCGCCCACGCCCGGATCAGGCCCTGCCGGTGTGGTGGTCACGTGACCCCAATTGGAGTGGGGGTGGAGCGGAACCGCCACCCGTGCCCGCAGGGTGAGCAGACCAGTGATCAACCTGCAGATCAGGCCCAGGGGTCCGCAGGCGAGGTAGGAGGGGCAGGGCAGATCCGCCGCCCGCGCCTCCAAGGTAGGCAGACCTACAACAGACCGGCGGATCAGGCCCAGGAGCCTGCCGGCGTGGTACAAACACCACCCTAATTGGAGTAGTGGCAGAGCAGAGTCGCCGCCCGTGCCAGGAACAGGCCCAGCGTCCTGCAGGCGGGGTAGTCACGACACCCCAATTGGAGTAGGGGCAGAGCAGAGCCTCCACCCGTGCCCGAAAGGTGGGCAGATCTGCGACCGACCAGCGGGACAGGCCCAGTGGCCTGCCGGTACGACAGACACGTCACCCCATTTGCAGTAGGGGCAGAGTAGAGCGGCCGCCCGCGTCTGCAGGGTAGGCAAACCTGCAACCGACCGGCGGATCAGGCCCGGTGGCCTGCCGGCGTGGTACACTCGTCACCCCAATTGGAGTAGGGGCAGAACAGAGCCGCCGCCAGCTCCCAGAACAGGCCCAGTGACCTGCCAGCGTGGTAGCCACGACACCCCAATTGGAATAAGGAGAGAGCAGAGCCGCCGCCCGCACCTGCAGGAAAGATACGCAAGCAGTATGAAAAGACAAGGAAAGAAAGGACCACAAGCAATGCAGGACAACACAACTTTAGAAGAGGTAACAGCTGCAGCAGATGGAATGTCAGATAAAGAATTCAGGATATACATGCTTCAGATGATCTGGAGTATCAAGGAAGACATTACACAGCAAAATCAGACAATGAAAGATCACTTCGACAACGAATTACGCAAACAAATCCAGGAAGCAAAGGATCAACCGTACAGGGAGATAGAGGTTATAAAAAACAAACAAACAGAAATCCTAGAAATGCAGGAAGCAATAAACCAACTTAAAAACTCAATGGAGAATACTACCAGCAGAGTAGAACACTTAGAAGATAGAACATCAGACAATGAAGACAAAGTATTTCAACTGGAAAAGAACATAGACAGCTCAGCAAGACTGTTAAGAAACCATGAGCAGAACATCCAAGAAATATGGGATAACATTAAGAGACCAAACTTAAGAGTCATTGGGATACAGGAAGGTACAGAGCTCCAAACCAAAGGAATGAGAAGTCTATTCAATGAAATAATACAAGAAAACTTCCCAGACTTGAAGAATGAGACAGAATCCCAAATCCTAGAAGCCTACAGGACGCCGAATGTGCAAAATCATAAGAGATCCACACCTAGAGACATTATAATGAAGATGCCCAACATACAGAATAAGGAGAGAATTTTAAAAGCTACAAGAGAAAGGAAGCAGATTACATTTAGGGGTAAGCCAATCAGGATAACAGCTGATCTGTCAACACAGACTCTGAAAGCTAGAAGATCCTGGAATAACATATTTCAAACACTGAAAGAAAATGGGTTCCAACCAAGAATTGTGTATCCAGCGAAATTAAGCTTCAGGATGGAGGATGAAATTAAAACCTTCCACGATAAACAAAAGTTTAAAGAATTCGCAGCTAGAAAACCATCTCTTCAAAACATCCTCGCCAAAGCATTACAGGAAGAGGAAATGGAAAATAACAATGAAAACCAACAGTGGGAGGTGGGACAGTAAAGGGGGGGGGAATAATCAAAGAGGAAAACAAACCATGTTTAGTAACAGAAATAAACAAATATGGCTGGAAGAACAACCCATATCTCAATAATAACCCTAAATGTTAATGGCTGAAACTCACCAATTAAGAGACACAGGCTAGTAGAATGGATCACAAAACAAGACCCAACAATATGCTGCCTACAGGAGATGCATTTGATAGGAAAAGACATACATAGGCTGAAGGTGAAAGGTTGGGAAAAATCATATCACTCATATAGACTTCGGAAACAAGCAGGAGTGTCCATACTCATATCAAATAAAATAGATTTCAAGCCAAAGTTAATCAAAAGGGATAAAGAGGGACACTACATACTGCTTAAGGGAACCATACACCAACAAGACATTATAATCATACATATTTATGCCCCAAACAATGGTGCAGCTATGTTCGTCAAACAAACTCTTCTCAAGTTCAACAGTCTAATAGACCACCATACCATAATCATGGGAGACTTCAACACACCTCTCTCGCCACTGGACAGATCTTCCAAACAATAGTTGAATAAGGAAACTATAGAACTCAATAACACTATTAATAACCTAGACCTAATTGACATATATAGAATATACCACCCAACATCAAGCAGTTACACTTTTTTCTCAGCAGCACATGGATCCTTCTCAAAAATAGATCATATATTATGTCACAGGGCAACTCTTAGACAATATAAAGGAGTAGAGATAATACCATGCATCTTATCTGATCATAATGGAATGAAACTGAAAATCAATGATAAAAGAAGGAAGGAAAAAGCATTCATCACTTGGAGAATGAACAATAGGTTACTGAATGATCAGTGGGTTATAGAAGACATCAAGAAGGAAATTAAAAAATTCTTAGAGATAAATGAAAACACAGACACAACATATCGGAATCTATGGGACACATTGAAAGCAGTTCTAAGAGGAAAATTCATTGCTTGGAGTTCATTCCTTAAAAAAAGAAAAAACCAACAAATAAATGATCTCATACTTCATCTCAAAATCCTTGAAAAAGAAGAGCAAAACAACAGCAAAAGAAGTAGAAGGCAAGAAATAATTAAAATCAGAGCTGAAATTAATGAAATCGAAACAAAAGAAACAATTGAAAAAATTGACAAAACTAAAAGTTGGTTCTTTGAAAAAATAAACAAAATCGACAGACCCTTAGCGATGCTAGCGAAGAGAAGAAGAGAGAGAACTCAAATTAGTAGCATACGGGATGAAAAAGGCAATATCACAACAGACACTTCAGAAATACAGAAGATAATCAAAAACTATTTTGAATCCTTATACTCCAACAAATTAGAAGATAGTGAAGGCATAGATAAATTTCTTAAGTCATATGATCTGCCCAGATTGAGTCAGGAGGATATAGAAAACCTAAACAGACCAATATCAATTGAGGAAATAGAAGAAACCATAAAAAGACTACCAACTAAGAAAAGCCCAGGTCCAGATGGGTATACAGTAGAATTTTACAAAACCTTTAAAGAAGAACTAATACCAATACTTTTCAAGCTACTTCAGGAAATAGAAAAGGAGGGAGAACTTCCAAATTCATTCTATGAGGCCAACATCACCCTGATACCTAAACCAGACAAAGACACTTCAAAGAAAGAAAACTACAGACCAATATCTCTAATGAACCTAGATGCAAAAATCCTCAATAAAATTCTGGCCACTCGGATACAAAAACATATCAAAAAAATTGTACACCATGATCAAGTAGGATTCATCCCTGGGATGCAAGGTTGGTTCAATATACGGAAATCAATAAATGTTATTCACCACATCAATAGACTTAAAAATAAGAACCATATGATCATCTCGATAGATGCGTAAAAAGCATTTGACAAAGTACAGCATCCCTTTATGTTCAAAACTCTAGAAAAACTAGGGATAACAGGAACATACCTCAATATTGTAAAAGCAATCTATGCTAAGCCTCAGGCTAGCATCATTCTGAATGGAGAAAAACTGAAGGCATTCCCTCTAAAATCTGGAACAAGACAGGGATGCCCTCTCTCTCCACTTCTGTTCAACATAGTTCTCGAAACACTGGCCAGAGCAATTAGACAGACGAAAGAAATTAAAGGCATAAAAATAGGAAAAGAAGAACTTAAATTATCACTATTTGCAGATGACATGATTCTATACCTAGCAGACCCAAAAGGCTCTACAAAGAAACTATTAGAGCTAATAAATGAATTCAGCAAAGTGGCAGGATATAAAATCAACACGCATAAATCAAAGGCATTCCTGTATATCAGCGACAAATCCTCTAAAATGGAAATGAGGACAACCACTCCATTCAAAATATCTTCAAAAAAAAAAAAAATAAAATACTTGGGAATCAACCTAACAAAAGAGGTGAAAGACTTATACAATGAAAACTACAGAACCCTAAAGAGAGAAATAGAAGAAGATCTTAGAAGATGGAAAAATATACCCTGTTCATGGATAGGCAGAACTAACATCATCAAAATGGCGATATTACCAAAAGTTCTCTATAGGTTTAATGCAATGCCAATCAAAATCCCAACGGCATTTCTTGTAGAAATAGAGAAAGCAATCATGAAATTCATATGGAAAAATAAAAGACCCAGAATAGCAAAAACAATGCTAAGCAGGAAGTGTGAATCAGGCGGTATAGTGATACTAGACTTCAAACTATACTACAGAGCAATAGTAACAAAAACAGCATGGTACTGGTACCAAAACAGGCGGGTGGACCAATGGTACAGAATAGAGGACACAGAAACCAATCCACAAAACTACAACTACCTTATATTTGATAAAGGGGCTAAAAGCATGCAATGGAGGAAGGATAGCATCTTCAACAAATGGTGCTGGGGAAACTGGAAATCCATATGCAACAAAATGAAACTGAATCCCTTTCTCTCGCCATGCACAAAAGTGAATTCAAAATGGATCAAGGAGTTTGATATCAAATCAGAGACGCGCCGTCTGATAGAAGAAAAAGTTGGCTACGATCTACAGTCGGTGGGGTCGGGCTCCAAATTCCTCAATAGGACACCCATAGCACAAAAGTTAATAACTAGAATCAACAAATGGGACTTACTCAAACTAAAAAGTTTTTTCTCAGCAAAAGAAACAATAAGAGAGGTAAATAGGGAGCCTACACCCTGGGAACAAATCTTTACTCCTCACACTTCAGATAGAGCCCTAATATCCAGAGTATACAAAGAACTCAAAAAATTAGACAATAAGAAAACAAACAACCCAATCAACAAATGGGCCAAGGACCTGAACAGACACTTCTCAGAGGAGGACATACAGTCAATCAACAAGTACATGAAAAAATGCTCAACATCTCTAGCAGTCAGAGAAATGCAAATCAAAACCACCCTAAGATACCATCTCACTCCAGTAAGATTGGCAGCCATTAGGAAGTCAAACAACAACAAGTGCTGGCGAGGATGTGGGGAAAAGGGTACACTTGTACATTGCTGGTGGGACTGCAGATTGGTGCAGCCAATTTGGAAAGCAGTATGGAGATTTCTTGGAAATCTGGGAATGGAGCCACCATTTGACCCAGCTATTCCCCTTCTTGGTCTATTCCCTAAAGACCTAAAAAGAGCATGCTACAGGGACACTGCTACATCGATGTTCATAGCAGCACAGTTCACAATAGCAAGACTGTGGAACCAACCTAGATGCCCTTCAATAGACGAATGGATAAAAAAAAATGTGGCATTTATACACAATGGAGTATTATTCTGCATTAAAAAATGACAAAATCATAGAATTTACAGGGAAATGGATGGCATTAGAGCAGATTATGCTAAGTGAAGCTAGCCAATCCCTAAAAAAACAAATGCCAAATGTCTTCTTTGATATAAGGAGAGTAACTAAGAACAGTGTAGGGACGAAGAACAGGAGAAGAAGATTAACATTTAACAGGGATGAAAGGTGGGAGGGAAAGGGAGAGAGAAGGAAAATTGCATGGTAATGGAAGGAGACCCTCAGGGTTATACAGTGGATGAGGTAGAGAGAGAGGAGGGGAGGGGAGGGGAGAGGTGGGGAGGGGGGAGGGTGGAGGATGGGAAAGGCAGTGGAGCACAACAGACACTAGTATGGCAATTTGTAAATCAATGGATGTGTAACTGATGTGATTCTGCAATCTGTGTACGGGGTGAAGGTGGGAGTTCATAACCCACTTGAATCAAAGTGTGGTATATGATATGTCAAGAAATTTGTAATGTTTTGAACAACCCACAATAAAAAATTGAAAAAAAAAAAAAAAAAAAAAACTACTCTAAGATACCATCTCACTTCAATAAGAATGGCATCCATTATGAAGTCAAACAACAATAAGTGCTGGCGAGGATGTGGGGAAAAAGGTACACTCATACATTGCTGGTGGGACTGCAAATTGGTGCAGCCAATTTGGAAAGCAGTATGGAGATTCCTTGGAAAGCTGGGAATGGAAACACCATTTGACCCAGCTATTCCCCTTCTCAGACTATACCCAAAAGACCTAAAAAGAGCATACTACAGGGACACAGCCACATCAATGTTTATAGCAGCACAATTCACAATAGCTAGACTGTGGAACCAACCTAGATGCCCTTCAATAGATGAATGGATTAAAAAATGTGGCATTTATACACAATGGGATATTACTCAGCACTAAAAAAAAAAAAAAAACAAGATCATGGCATTTGCAGAGAAATGGATGGCATTAGAGCATATTATGCTAAGTGAAGTTAGCCAATCCCTAAAAAACAAATGCTGAATGTCTTCTCTGATATAAGGGGGGTGACTCAAAATGGGATAGGGAGGAAGAGCATGAAAAGATTACCACTAAATAGGGAAGAGAGGTGGGAAAGAAAAGGAGGAAGAAAAGGAATTTCATGGAAGATAGAGGAGACCCTCATCATTATACAGAATACATGTATGATGATGTGAGGGGGGAAAATAAAGTGTGTCACATTAGATTGGGTAGAGAGAAGTGATGGGAGGGGAGGGGAGGGGAAGGGGGATAGGAAGGGCAGCAGAATAAAATAGACATTATTATGGCTGTATGTATATAGGTGACTGTATGACCAATGTGATTCTGCAACCTGTACAATCAGAAAAATGAGAAATTATACCCCATTTGATTCAAATGTATGAATTGTCAAGACCATTGTAATGTCATGTGTAGCTAATAAAAAAAAGAAGAAAAAGTAAAAAAATAAATTACCTGACATTACATCTTAAAGCCTTAGAAAAAGAAGAACAAACCAACACCAAAAGTAGAAGAAAGGACATAATTAAAATCAGTGCTGAAATCAAAGAAATTGAAACAAAAGAAATAATTCAAAAATTGACAAAAACCAAAAGCTGGTTCTTTGACAAAATAAATAAAATTGATAAACCCTTAGTTACACTAATGAAGAAAAAGAGAAAACAAAATTTACCAAAATTTGTAATGAAAAAGGAAACATGACAGACATTATTGAAGTACAGAAAAAAATTAGAAACTATTTTGAAATTTTTTCCAATTAAGGAAAATCTCAAAGACATCAACACATTTCTAGAGACTTATGAACTACCCAAACTGAATCAAGAGGACATACAAAATTTAAACAGACCAATTTTAAGCAATGAAATTAAAGATGCCATCAAAAGCCTATCAACCAAGAAAAGCCCAGGACCAGATAAAATTTGAACCAAGTTCTGCAAGACCTACAAAGAAGAATTAAGATCAATACTCTTTAAATTGTTCCATGAAATAGAAAATGAGGGAATCCTTCCAAACTCATTCTATGAGGCTATTATCATCCTGAAACCAAAACCAGACAGACACACAAAAGAAAGCAAATTTCAGACCAATATCCCTGATGAACATAGAATGCAAAAATTCTCAACAAAATTCTGGCAAAATTGAATACAAAAACATTAAAACATAGTGCATGATGATCAAGTGTGTTTTATTCCAGAGATGCAAGGTTAGTTCAACAAATAAATAAACATAATTCATCACATCAATGGACATAAAGATAAGAATCATAAGATTATTTCAATTGATGCAGGGAAAGCATTTGACAAAGTACAGAACAGTTTGATGTTCAGAACACTAGAAAAACTTTAGGTAGAAACATACTTAAACATTGTAAAATCTATCTATGCTAAGACCAAAGCCAATATTATTCTAAATGGGGAAAAATTTAAAGCATTCCCTCTAAAACTAGAAGAAGACAGGGATGCCCTCTTTTACCACTTCTATGCAACATAGTCCTTGAAAGTGTAGCCAGAGCAATTAGACAGATGAAAGAAATTAAAAAGATACTAGTAGGAAAAGAAGAACTCAAACTATCATTATTTGCCAATGATAATTTTATACTTAGAGGATCCAAAAAACTCCACCACAAAACTTCTAGAATTAATAGATTCAGCAAAGTAGCAGAATATAAAATCAATACCCATAAATCAAATTCATTTTTAATACATCAGTGATGAAGCTTCTAAGAGAAATCAGGGAAACTACCCCATTCACAATAGGTTAAAAATACTCGGGAATCAATTTAACAAAAGAGATGAATGACCTTTACAATGAAATCTACAGAACACTAAAGAAATTGAAGATCTCCTTAGAAGACGGAAAGATCTCACATGCTCTTGGATAGACAGTATTAATATTGCCAAATGGCCATGCTACCTAAAGTGCTATACAGATTAAATGTGATTCCAATTAAAATCCCAATATCCTTCCTTATAGAAACAGAAAAAGCAATCAAGAAATTTATTTGGAAAAATAAGAAATCCACAATAGCCAAAGCAATCCATAGCAAAAAGAGTGAAGCAGGATGCATCACAATACCATACCTTAAACTATACCTCAAAGCAATAGTAACAAAAATGGCATGGTATTGGCACCAAATAGACATATAGACAAATGATACAGAATAGAAAACACAGAGAAACTCACATAATTATAGTTATCTCATACTAGATAAAGGCTACAAATGCATATATTGAAGAAAAGATAATCACTTAAACAAATGATGCTGAGAAAACTGAAAACTCATCTGCAGCAAAATAAAATTAAACTCCTATCTCTCACCATGCACAAAACTCAACTTGAAGTAGATCAAGGACCTAAGATTTGGACAAGAGACCTTACACCTAATAGAACAAAAAGTAGACTCAAATATTCATCATGTTGGATTAGACCCCATCTTCCTTAACAAGAATCCTAAAGCACAAGATATAAAGTTAACAATCAATAAATAGAATGGATTTAAACTAAAAAGCTTCTCAGCAAAATAAACTATCAATGAGGTGAAGAAAGCACCTACATTTTGGGAGCAAATATTTTTCTCATACCCATCAGATAGAGCACTGATCTATACTCTAATATATCTCAGAATATATAAAGAACTCAAAAAACTTAACACTAAAAATAAATGAGCTAAGGAGCTGAACAGACACTTCTCAGAAATATGTAAAAAATGTTCAACTTCTCTAGTAATTAGAGAAATGCAAATCAAAGATATTTTCAGATTTTATCTGACTCCAGTCAGAATGGCAAGCAATAATAAGTGCTATTGAGGATGTTGGGGAGAAGGTACACTTATACATTACTGGTAGAACTACAAGTTGGTGCAGCCAATATGGAAAGCAGTATGGAGATTCTTTAGAAAACTTGAAATGGAACCACCATTTGACCCAGTTGTTCCACTCCTAAGTCTATACCCAAAGGACTACATACTACAGTGATGTAGCCACTTCAATGTTTATAGCAGCACAATTCACAATAGCTAAACTGTGGAACCAATCTAGCCTCCCTTCAATAGATGAATGGACAAAGAAAATGGTACATATACACAATGGAATATTACTCAGCATTAAAAGAGAATAAAATTATGTCATTTACAGGTAAATGAATGGAGTTGGAGAATATCAGGCTAACTTAGTAAATCTCCAAAAACCAAGGGCCAAATATTTTCTCTGATAAGTGGATGCTAATCTATAATGAGGTGGGCATGGAATGAGTGGAGAAATTTTGGGTATAGCAAAGGAAAGTGGGGGGAGCATGGGGTAGAAAAATTGGTGGACTAAGATGAACTTCATTACCCTAGGTACATGTATGATTGCAAAAATGGTGTTACACTACTTTATGTACAACAACATAAGTGAAAAATTGTGCTTCATTTATGTATAATGAATCAAAGAGCTTTCTACTGTAATGTATAATTGATTAAAATTAATAAAAAAATTTTAAAAAAAACCTAACCCTAACCTAACCCAAATTTTAATACTTACCCTAACCTTACTGTCATACCTAAACCTAATTTTACAAAAAAATACATACAGTAATTTGAACATTTATGTGTATTTTGACTTATATATTCAATTATTAATAGTTCATTTGCATATATTATATTTATTTATATATCTATGCATCACCAATTTTAAGTATGCATATTCCTAAAACTCACATTATCCTTGACCCTGTTTCAGAACATATATATTTGTGTATGTTTTCATACATATTTTATGCATACTTATATATGCATTCTTATAAATATTCATGTTTTTAAATATACATATTCATTTCCTAACTCTAACCAACAACCCAACCCAAAATATAATACTAAGCCTAACTTTCCTATATACATAAACACAATTTTACATAAAAACATGTATCATGCTATGAATATGTGTATTTTGACATATATATTATTTTTTCAATGGTTTATTTGCATATATATTATTATATACTCATTTGCATGGTATATCCATGCATTAACAAATTTAAAAATGTGTATTCTTATGACTCAGATTGTACTTTTCTATATTTCAGAACATATGTGTTTATATATGTATATACATGTTTTACACACATATTCTTATGAATATTCATATTGATTTCAAAAACCTAACCCTAACCAACCAAAATTTTAATACTAACCCTAACCTTACTGTTATACTTAAACATAGTTTTATATAAGAGCATATAGAGTAATGTGAATGTTTTTTTTTTTGACAAATATATTCTATTTTCAATGGCATGTTTGTATATATTGTATTATATATTTATATATATGACATTTCCTTGCATCCTGAATATAAAAAATTGTAACCTTATGACTTACATTGTTACATTTTACCATTCACTATTTCAGCACATGTTTTCATACATATTTTTACACTTTCATTTTTATGACTATACATATTTTTTGATCTACATATTTACTTCCTAAACCTAATCTGCCCCAACTTGCATAGCTGATCCTAAGAAACTAGTAAGGGGTAATGGGGATTAAGAAACACACACACACACACACACATTAAGATAAAAGCCTGGGGTCAGGTGGAACAGTGCTGGAGAAGCCATGAATAAAGAGGTAACCCAGTGAGTTTTATTTATATATGGTCTCTTTATCAAGAAGTTAAAAAACCATAGGCATTATTCTTTATGCTAAGAAAGATACATGACTAGAAACATTTATGTAGCTTTTCCATTGTTGCAATGTGCAATGTTAGTAGCTTTCTGCAGCACTCAAGAAACTCATTGTCTAAAATTACTGTTAAGCTGGTAGGCTCAGAGATACCAGTGCTGGTGAAACATTGTGATTGTCTTGCCATGTTCAGAATTTCTCTATCCCTGGGGGCTATGTGTCTGAGATCAAGCTTGAAGTTGATACGACTTGTTCACACAATCTCTTTGGGTGGGATGTCACTGTAGCAATTGGGAATTTTGTACCCTTGCAAAGAAGCATTCCAAAGGAGCAGGCACACCATAGTAATTTAAATATTTAATTAGCAAGCTATGTGGGATCCACAGAATCAATCTGACTTTCTCGAATGTCCTGGATATGGTGATGTAACTCCATAAGATCCAAGCTACCATCATTTCTCTGCCAAATGCTCATTAGATGATATTTTAATTTTCTCCCAATCCCATTGAGAAGCATTATTCTTTGCTGATGTGACACAAATGTATTTGTAGTTAGCATGGCAGTGAAGCTTCTTTCTGAATTTAAGAACAGTAACTTCATTACCTATAATAATAATTGTAGCTTCCAAGATGTTTAATTTAGTTTCTAACATGTCATCAAGACCTGCCTGTTTTTTCAGGGCTTTGGAAGTATTTTGAAGAATTATTAAGAAAGTGATAAGGCTATCACAGAGGTCATGACAGAAATGCAAATGGATATCCAAGTGACTACTCCAAATACAACAATACCAAGAACATCCTGGTGATACCGCTGTTGACCGGTGACGAGTTCTTGCTTCCCCAATGTTGAAGAATAACACCAAAGAAGCACGCCGAGGAAAGGTCAGAGTAGAAATTAGAAGTTTATTAAAGGACAGCAGAAAAGACTTCTCCCAGAGGAAGAAGGGGACCCAAGAGGTGGAATCCGTGGAAGGGATGTTGTCTCCCCTTTTTATAGTTCTTTCAGTGATGGAATGTAGGTGGGAAGGACCGAGGGGTGGGACACAGGTGGGCCAAAGAAGTAATCGGGTCAGGAAGGACTTGAGTCAGCACCTTTTTGCTGGGGGCTGTTCATTAACATTTCTTTGAGGTGGACTTTGGCCTAGGGCCTTTTTGGGACTTCATTAACATTCCATGAGTTGTCCTGCGTTTCCTGGAATCATTGCCAGCATGGCCTCCATTTTAGATTTCATTAGACCCGATTTATCTAACTACACTGACTACCTAACTTTAAATCTGGCTTCACTGGTATCTTCCTAAGTGGTCATGAATCTGCTGAAGTAATTGAATTCCAGTATCAGAATACCAGGGCTCTGAAATATTAGCTGGAGTCATAATAAATTAAGGTTTCCAGGTTTCCTGGCACCAATTGTTGGAAGAGGCTCTCTTTTCTCCAGTGTATGTTTTTTGGTGCCTTTGTCTAGTGTGAGATAACTGTATTTATGTGAGATTGTATCTGTGTCCTCTCTTATGCCCAGACATTGTTCTTTTAATTTTTCCTAATAAATTATAAGATACACCTAAGAGTAGACTCCTGAAATAATATAAAATAAAGTAGAAATCTCTTAAGTTTGTATTCAACTTCTTCTGACTCACCTGACAATATCCATTGGTCTCCGTATCCATTTTGGTGCCAATCTTATTCCATTTTCTTTCTGTTCTCATGAATGCAAAGAGATTCTAGCATGAAATTTAGCCAATCCATACTTTCCAGACACTGCTTGAAATTTCAGTGCTGTGGTTGTGGGATTAAGACCTTTCACTCAGGGACCAGTCTTCTAAAGCCACATCAGTAATGATTAACAGTTACTTGTCTCTGTGGGCCATTTAGTAGCCTACATTAAATCACTTAGTGGTCTAAATTTAATTCCAGTTTGAAAAATAGAACAAGAATGGAATGGACCTGTTAACTAAGAGTGAATTTCTTCTGTGGACTTAGCAAAGTTTATCTCCTGAAACTTAGAAGTGGCCTTCGAGTTTTATGAAGAGAAAGATGTTTTATGCAGTGAAACATTATAGTGAATAAGCAGATTTTTATTGCAGTGTGTACACAAGGGTAATCCTCTTACTAATAATATGAATTTAGAAATGAATATCATGTTTCTGCCTTTATTCTCCATATTTGTCTTGTCGAATTTCATTAAAGTGAACTACGTCATACTATTTATTGTCAGGTGAGTCAGAAGAAGTTGAATACAAACTTAAGATATTTCTACTTTATTTTATATTATTTCAGGAGTCTACTGTTAGGTGTATCTTATAATTTATTAGGAAAAAATTAAAAGAACAATGTCTGGGCATTCTCCACATACTTTATAATTTATATTGAAAGCAAATGGCTGATAAAGTGTGTCCTGGCAGTTTGTGGCTATTCCTCTCAGGTGACATTCGTTATGGTGGTGACAAGGCTGCTTAATGTGTAGTTCTTGTGCATTATTAGTGATTGATACCTTCCTTAAGTAACTTGGCACACTTTCCTAGAAATACTCCAGATCCCAGGGGAAATAAGTGGGGAAAAAAGAAAAAACTACTGTCAGCAAGTGAATATTTAATAAGCACCTAGCTCAAAGGCAGATAACAATAATATGCTCTCTGGTTATCAAATAGAAATTGTTGTACAACTTTTTAAAGATAGTTTTAATGACTTATAGATAGTCTTTTGAAATTCATAATCTCCTACTTAGAACCATTTCAAGCATCTTCACAACAGGCATTTTAAAAATGTGATATGAACAAAGAATAAATGTACCACTGATTACTTCTTTCCCACTTCTGCTGACTGCCTATTCACAGCCCAGGAAGGGGGCTTTTCAACAGGTTTTCATTTCTACTGGATGTTGTTGACAGTCACAAACCAAGGTAATGGTGTCTCATGGTTCATGACTCTCAGACAAATAATGGTTCAAACAGCAGTCAGTGCCACAGGGTTGTGTCTGGTATTACTGCACAACCCCTGATAGTGTAGGTATAGTGCCAACCACAAAATCTTCAGTGATTCAGAGGAAGCTTGCTTTTTACTAGTTCCACTTTCTAAGACCCTTTTATCATAAGTGGGTACTGACTCTGATTGACCTATTTCCCCCAGTCAAGTAAGAGAGTGTCATAATTGTTGATTTTACTTCTTTTTATAACTCAAAACAATTTCCTAACTAGGTCATGTTGAGCAGTGGAAAGTTATCATAAACACATAATTATTATCAGCATTTTTGACAGCTAATTTGTTACTGAAAGGTAATGTGTTCAAGACTATCACATGAACTAAACTTCATAGAAATATATCAGTTTGATTATGACACAGAGAATATAAATGTACTTTAAACTCTTTGAAGTGAACACTTCTGATGGACACTATCATGTGGTTCTCTCTTTGAATTGTATTGTTTTAAATTTAAAATTTATGTTCAACTTTCTGATTTAAATTTATTAGATTTTTATTCTTTGTAAGAATTTCATTTTAATATTTTTCCTTTAATTTAGTGATTACACAAAGAGATATGCTTATATGAGGATCTCTGATAGACCCAATATAACACCAATCACAACGTTCCTTCACAGAGGAAATTTGTTTTGTTTCCCTAAACTTCAAAATTAAAAGTGAGTTCTTTCATCCTTGGGTGATATAAACTACTGTTGAATGGAGTTCTGCTCCTCAAAATTCTTGTTGAATTCAAACTCCCAATATTATAGTATTCGGCCTCTGGGAGATAATTTGGTTTAGATGAGGTCATGAGAGTGAGAACCCTGTAACAGAGTTAGTATCCATAGAAGAAGAGAAGTCCAAACAATGTCCCCCCACCCTCCCTTGTTCTCCCTCTCCCCCTCCCTCTTCCCTCCCCCACCTCTCCCTCTCCCTCTTACCTGTGAGGACACAATGATAAGGCAGCCCTCTGAAAGTCAGAAAGAGAGCTCTCACCAGGTACCTGATGAAAGGGGAAGTCAGTTGAGCTTCAATTTCCCAGCCTCAAGAAGTATAAGAAATAAATTCCTTTTGTTTAAGTGGGGATTCAGTTATGGCACCTTGTTATGGCAGTTCAGACTAATACATCAATAAACAAAAGAGTTGCTCTATTTGTTTCCTACTTTATTTGTGATTTTCAGCCTGACCCAGCCAGTATTCTTTCAGATTGGCCACAACTTCTACATGATGTATCTAACCCCCTTCAAACCACAGTAATGGTCCTTCATAGACCAAAACACTCTGGGTCTGCAGGTCTTCATTAAATGTTCACCGAGAGAGTTTAATAGCTCCCATTATTCATTGTTTACAAAATGTCAGCCATTTAGTAATTTGTATTACCAAACTAATTTTAATCACATTTAACATAAAAGCTTATTAATATTCTAAGAGCTTAACTATTTTAAATGTTGACTTATCAATATTCATCGATTTCAAATTTAGTAATTATAGTAATCTATACAAAAGTTAATTTTTGGAATTAAATGCAAATGGGGGAGCCCCATGTTGGTAGATGGGGTCTACCTGGGAGTGGCAGCTGGAGTTCCTACTTGTGGGAAGCTGCCAGGTGTCCTGTGTGGGAGTGGCATCTTCTGCTCAGGTGGGTGACTGAAAATTCTGCAGGGGTTCTGCTGCTGCAGATGGTCTCTCTGGGGCACCCAGTACTCCTGCATGGGTGAGTAGTTGGGAGACCTACTCTGACACTGATTCCTGGAGCCAAGGATGGGCACAGGACCATGATTCCTGTGCGGCAGCAGGAACATTGCTGGCAGAGAAGCAGTATTCTCACTACTTGAATCCCAGGTCACTTAGAGACACAGAATGCTACCTCACTCTGGCCCACCATCTTGAATCCTTCAGAAAGTAACTTTCTTAAAAACCATGATCTGGTGTAGTTGTGTTTTGGGGAAAGTCTGTTTGATTGATCCACAGGAAATTGTCATTTTTGTAAGTAAAAAACATGACAATATCATATGACTGTATGTAAATACAAGTGGACAAGAAAAGGACAAACAGGTGTACAAAAACTACTTACTCCAGAACCAATTAGTACTAAAAGTCAAAGGCAGAGCTGGGGCTGTAGCTCAGGGGAAGAGCACTTGCCTAGCATATGTGAGGCACTGGGTTCAATCCTCTGCACCACATAAAAATAAACAAATAAAATAAAGGCATTCTGTCCATCTACAACTACAAACAAAATTTAACAACAACAACAAAAAAAGTTAAAGGCATTTATAATTAACATGATGATGGCCACTTGATATACTAAATATATATATATAATTAAATAGGGAATATATTTATTGTTGTTCTCTAGATCATACAAAGTTAAGTCTCCCAGAAAGAAATGGAGTCTTGTCCACATAGATGAATTAAATTTCTTCTATGAACCATGTATCTGAGATATGAAGATCATTGGAACTTTTCCAGAAGCTGTCTATCCACCACTAACTTAAAATATTTATTACAATAATTTAAATTCTAATGTTATGAAAGTTTTAATCAATTGACAGTGGAGTAATTATGAATGAATTAGTAATAATAAATGACACAAATAACATTTGACATATCAAATTCTTACTATATGTCATGTACTATTTTTAAGGTTTTTGTTATATATGACTGATGTGATATGTATAGCAATAAGAAAACATGTAACAAAATAATAATTCAACAAATCTGTGAGACTTCATTTTCATTGCAGTTTGTGACTGTAATTTGTAATTTTGAGATCTAATCTCTAGGAAATGAAATACCCCAAATTAAACTAAAATGCAAATACTGACTAGACTGAGAAACAATTTTAAATGTCCCCAAAAGAGAATAAGAAATTAGCTTTAAAATTTTAAAAAATGTGATGTTTGACCAATATCCCTATTGTTTGAATCCTATAAAAACAGAAATAAATATCCTGGTCAAAATTTTATATACTTGTATGCAAAGAAAACACACACAAATGTATGTATTTGCTGCATGTGCTATTTTTTTTCCTGCAAAAGAATTAAAAGTTTCTGGAACTTAGGAAAGTAAAGAGTACTGCAGTGATTTTAGCAATTTCTGAGAGTTGTTATATTCATCTTGGTTTAGAAAGCTAAGTTGTTGGGCATAACCTTTTGATTCATTTTCATTTTTCTTGTTACTAGTTTTTTTTTTTTTTACCATGATTTACAAAATCACACTTTCATTCCGACTATGGAATCTCTGACAGCTCTAGTTCTAGAAGGCTACATTCTACATGTGTTAACATTGACTCAAGCTCTTTACAGTCTCCTATTGATATTGTTTTGCATCTAGAACTTCATTTGTATTTTAAGTATTTTAATTAGGTATATATGACAGCAGAATTCATTTTTGATTCATTGTACACAATTGCAGCCCAACTTTTCATTTCTCTGATTGTATAGGATGTAGTGTTGCACCATATGTGCAGTCATACATGTACCTAGGTATGATGTCCATCTCATTCCACCATCTTTCCTGCCCCCAATCTTCCTCCCCACCACTCCCTTCCCTTTGCCCCATCAAAGTTCCTCCATTTTTTCCACACTCCCCATTATGGATCAGCATTCACTTATCAGAGAGAACATTTGGCCTGTGGTTTATGGGGATTGGCTTACTTCACTTAGCATGATATTCTCCAACTTAATCCATTTATCTGCAAATTCCATAATTTTATTCTCTTTTAATGCTGAGTAATATTCCATTGTGTAAATGTACCACAGTTTCTTTATTCATTCATCTCTTAAAGGGCATCTAGGTTGATTCCACAGTTTAGCTATTGTACATTGAGCTGCTATAAACATTGATGTGGCTGATTTTAAGTCCTTTGGGTATAGATCGAGAATTGGGATAGCTAGGTCAAATACTGGTTCCATTCCAAGTTTTCTAGGGAATCTTTATACTGTTTTTCTATAATGGTTACACCAATTTGCATTCCCACCAGCAATATATGAGTGTACTTTTCTCCCACATCCTCGCCAACACTTACTGTTGTTTGTCTTCATAATAGCTGCCATTCTGACTGGAGTGAGATGAAATCCTAGAGTAGTTTTGATTTGCATTTCTCTAATGTTGATGTTGAACATTTTTTATATATATATTTGTTGATTGAATGTATATCTTCTTCTGAGAAGTGTCTGTTCATCTCATTAATCCATTTATTGGTTGGGTTGGGTTTTGTTTTTGGTGTTAAGTTTTTGGAGTTCTCTGTATATCTTGGAAATTAGTGCTCTTTCTGACATACCTGTGGCAAAAATTTTCACCCCAAAATGCAGGCTCTCTCTTCACCTCATTGATTGTTTCTTTTGCTAGTAAGAAGCTTTTTAGTTTTGAGTCTATCCCATTTATTAATTCTTGATTTTTTTTTAATGAAGGTAAAAATCCTCATTGAGTTCCTTAAATTTCTTTTAGAGTGTGTGGCATGCAATTTTGTAATATTTCATACCTTAGACTACTTATTATTGGAAGGTATTATATTTTATATTATCTGGTTATTTTGACCCCCATTGCATTTGAAACTGCCTTAGAGGAAGAGCTGGACATATTTCCTTAAATAAACACACATTTTTCTTCAAATTGCCAGCATCTGTCTTCTTAATAGGCTTCATGGGAAATAGATATTTTGACTTTGAAGTCACATGTGTTGTGTTCATGTTGATAAGTTTGTTTCATACCTTTATTTTTCTCATATTGACCAATGTCTTTCAATTCAAGTTTGTTTTAAAATGTTTAGCACAGAGTCATAACTTATCCTTTTCCTGTACTATCAGGAAATATTTTTGCAAATATAAATGTAATATTTTATATTTTGTTGTATATTCTCACCAAATGTAATATAATGTACCAAAAATAAAATTTTTAAATGCATGCAGACTACATGAAATATTTAATTCTATTTAGTTTATTATCTCAATAATTAATGAGAGGTTGGCTCATCATTAAAACAAACAAACAAAACAGAAAGCATTTTTAATTGGGGTCTGAAGAAAAATTAATTTACCTTGTCAATTTCCTAGTTTTGCTAAAGTGACAAAGGGGTAATAATTACTGGAATGAAAAGTGGTCAGGAAATTTTTCGTGCCACTAAATTTGTCCTCATGGAATTATTTATATGAAACTAGTCTTTTTCTAAAAATCATTTATAAAATGACTAATACATTTAAGATTGATAAATGAATAGAGTCTCTGAAAGAGGCTGAAGCCATGATATTCCATGGAGGTTTGTAGAATTGGTTTGTATGTTCTCTGTCTAGACAGAAATAATTTGCAGATTATTCAGCATTCCAGTTTTCTAGGCTCCTAGTGTTGGAAAGATTGTATTTGAATGGACATAAAAAGTATTTGATGTTGAAAGAATGATTATTTAATATTCTAGATTAAAATATTTTGGATATTTAAGAAAGAAGTTAATAAACAGAAGAATGAGATCTAAAAAATTAGGGCATGATATCACTGATATGTTTGTTATTGATATTTTCTTTCAGGCTTGTGAAAATTGGTCTCTGAAAATCAGAATCAGGCTAGCCAGCAGCTAATTCCTGTGTCTCCTATAGTAAGCAGCTTAGATAATCACTTTCTACCATGGCTGGGAAAGTTGATCTTTTTGTATATTCCTTTATAACCTGTAAGCAAATTACATTTTATCTAGATATTTATCCTATATGCAAATTATAATTTAGATATTTGGCTGTAACTCTGAAAGAAGGAAAGTATATTATTTTGTTCACTGCCCCATCCCCAGCATGGCCGACCAAGCCCAAAGCAGCCCAGGAGCCCAACATCAGTAGTCATGAAGGGTAAAAAAAATAGATTGCCTTACTTATATATCTATTTAAGCAAGTAGTGGACTGGAGTTGTAGCTCAGCAGTAGCATACTTGCCTGGCATGTGTGAGGCACTGGGTTTGATTCTCAGCACCACATATAAATAAATAAAATAAAGATCTATCAGCACTATTTCAGCAAGTAGAAATCTCAGTCATTTGTATCCAGTAACTCCCTATGTTATAGTTGATTGATGAAAAATATCTTTTGCCTTTTCACACTCTGTTTTAGTTAGCTATGTGCCACTGTGACTAGAAGACCTGCCAAAAACAAAACAGAGGTGGAAAAGTTTATTTTAGCTAGTGGTTTCAGAGATTCAGTCCATTGCCAGCTGACTCCATATCTCTGGGACTGAGCTGAAACAAACATCATGGTGGAAGGGTATGGTGGAGAGAAGCAGCTCAGGACATGACATTCAGAAAGTAGAGATCTCGAGAGAGCTGTGCTCACCAGGAACAAAATATAAACCTTAAAGACACACCCCACTTCCAGACACACCTTACCTGCCTATAGTTGTCACCTAATTAATCCATATCAGTGGAGAAATCCACTGATTAGGAAGAAGCTCTCACAGTTAAATCATTTCACCTCTGAAAATTCTTGCATTGTCTTGCACATGAGCTTTTGGGGGACACCACCTATCTAAACCATAGCAAACACACAAGTATTTATAGATGATATTCATCTAGAATGACTTTTCTCAATTTCTGAAGTTATTTTGTCTATTGACAGTCTTAGTTTCCTTATTTCATGAGAATTGTTCAAAAGCATCTAAAAATACTGGAATTGTGTCCTGTTTAATTTAGCAGTATTTACCCCAAACATTACCCCAAACACACTCTGGAAGTGATATGAAATGCACATGGTGGCCCTCACCCAGAATCAGTTGTTGCACTAGTCATTAAGCAAGCATACTAGTGTCTGGTTAATTTAAAGCTTCTAGATTCTAGTGTCATTGTGTTTCAAGAATTGGAGGCTGGAACACTTTTAGAATTAAAGCTTGATTCTCTACATTCTGTTTTGTCCCCTTATCCAGGGTTGCCCCTGCTGCTAAGTTTAATTATTCCCTAAATCAATTTTGCATCACCTAAAAGAACAAATTGTTTATTTCTCCACAGATTTGTAGCTGTCAATCTCAGCAGTAACTCAATGATTGATTTTTTTTTTCAAACTTCCACATCAGAAAGACTCAGATGGGAAGGAATAATTTGAGTTGGACTCCCAGGATGTACTAGTTGAAGTATGAAAGTTAAGACTTCATGCCATACAAAGTAAATGTTTGTCATTAATTTCTTAAACCATCTTTGAAAGATATAATTGGAAAGGTCATAAAGTAATTTTACTTCCCACTTTCTGATTCTGTTCCTTCATTGTTCTTTTCATATTATTGCTTCTCAGTAGTGGTATCAACTAGAAATTCTTAAATTATGACTCAAAGTGACCTCATTTCTAAAGCATTTAAAGTTATCACAGGTGAAAGCTTTCTCAAGAGCTTTCAGTCTTTCAAATGCATGGATATGCAATTTATGTCAATAAAGAATACTGAACATTAAATTGACCTGAAGATTGGAGCCCAAACATTTTTTCTCAATTTTGACAAATTTTTGACATAAAATTTAGAATGTAAGAGTTGAAAAAAAGCAATTAGAATAATGTACAAACAGACTGGTAGACCAATGGTGCAGAATAGAGGACACAGAGCCAAACCCACAAAATTACAATTAACTTATATTAGACAAATGTGCCAAAAACATGCATTGTAGAAAAGATAGCCTCTTCAACAAATGGTGCTGGGAAAACTGGAAATCCATATGCAACAAAATGAAATTAAACCCCCATCTCCCACCATGCACAAAGCTCAACTCAAAATGGATCAAGGACTTAGGAATAAAACCAGAGACCCTGCATCTAACAGAAGAAAAAGTAGGCCCTAATCTCCATCATGTGGGATTAGGCCCCAACTTCCTTAATAACACTCATTTGGCACAAGAATTAAAATCAAGAATCAATAAATGTGATGGACTCAAACTAAAAACTTTCTTCTCAGCAAAAGAAACAATCTGTGAGGTGAATAGAGAGCCTAAATCTTGGGAGCAAATTACCCCTCACACATCAGATAGAACATTAATCTCTAGGGTATATAAAGAACTCAAAATGTCAAAACACCAAAAAAAAAAAAATAATCCAATCAATAAATCGTCCAAGGATCTAACAGACACTTCTCAGAAGAGGTATGTAATCAATCAACAAATATATGAAAAAATGTTCATCATCACTAGCAATTATAATTACAAAATTACAAATGCAAATCAAAACCACTCTAAGATTTCATCTCACGCCAGTC
Organism: Marmota flaviventris; assembly: GCF_047511675.1. Classification (NCBI taxonomy): domain Eukaryota; kingdom Metazoa; phylum Chordata; class Mammalia; order Rodentia; family Sciuridae; genus Marmota; species Marmota flaviventris. The sequence continues at coordinate 111,657,896 of NC_092507.1, read as the reverse complement.
AGAATGGCAGCTATTATGCATACAAACAATAATAAGTGTTGGTGAGGATATGGAGAGAAAGGGACACTTACACAATGCTGGTGGGGCTGCAGACTGGTGCAGCCAATATACAAAGCAGTATGAAGATTTCTTGGAAAATTGGGAATGGAACCACCATTTGGCCCAGCTATTCCTCTCCTTGGTCTATACCCAAAGGTCTTAAAAACAGCATACTACAGGGACACAGCCACATCAATGTTTATAGCAGCACAATTCACAATAGCTAAACTGTGGAACCAACTTAGACACCCTTCATTAGATAAGTGGATTAAAAAATGTGGCATATGTACACAATGGAATATTATTACTCAGCAATAAAAGAGAATAAAATCATGGCATTTGCAGGTAAATGGATGGATTTAGAGAAGATAATGCTAAGTGAAGTTAGCCAATCCCAAATAACCAAATGCCAAATGTTTTCTTTGATATAAGGAGGCTGATTCATAGTGGGATAGGGAGAGGGAGCATGGGAGGAAGAGACAAACTCTTTATAGGGCAAAGGGGTTGGAGGGAAAGGGAAGGGGTATGGGGTCAGAAATGATGGTGGAATATGATGGTCATTATTATCCAAAGTACACATATGAAGAAAAGAACTGGTGTGAATATACTTTGTATTCAATCAGAGGTATGAAAACTTGTGTTCTATAGTGTAATAGGAATTGTAATGCATTTTGTTGTCACATATAAATAAAAAGAGAAAGGAGACCTAGAAAAAAGAAAAAGAATAATGAGAATAATGTACAGACTCTGAAAAGATTTCCAGATAACTACATTTTTTTCTTTGATAACTATAACTGAAATTTCCAATAAGTTTTACTGAAGAATAATTTGACTTTCTGAATTTGGTAGTTTAGAAAAAGATAAAATTATTAGAGGAACTGTAAGTAATTCAATAAAGAACTGAAGGCAAAATATCATGTACTTGATAAATTTATGTAAAGGTTCTTCCCTGAGTTCATTCTAGCACCAAGATAAAATTATCAGGGTCATAGAATTTCATTCTTCATGATTCAGGTAGTTTACTTTGACTTTCTTCCTGACAACCATTGAAGTAATCCTGCCCAGATATCCTATACATCTCAATACAACAGTGAATGAATGATGAAAGACAGACCAGAGCCAATGCAGAGCCATCACAGATACAATATCTATAAGTGAATATATTACTAGTGTGATAATATAGGTGCATATTTATATATGCCTACATGCATATATATAATGTGTATACATAGTATCACACATATACACATCTATCTACATATTAAAACAATTCTTTACAAAAGAAGCAGATCTCTGATTTAATGACAATTATTTGTTTTCATTTTAGTTTTTAAAGCAGTGAAATTAAACCAGACTAACATTCTGTTTGATGAAAGGTCAAGTTCATGCATTTGTAATTTTACAGGATACAAAATATCTACAAAAATGTTTCAGAGGGAGCAATAGTTTTTGACAGTTTCCTAAAATGGGCAACAGTTAAACTCCTCCTACTGTTTGGCAACTTAAGGAGTGTTCTAAATTCATAACTTAAAATATTTATATTGTTTATCTCTTAGTAACAAGATAAATGACAGGTTTCCTATCTGAAATGTAAACAATTTACCATCATTATTTCTTCTCTTTAGACACCCAAGCATAATGCCCTGCCCAAAGCATTCATAGCAAATGTTTGTTGAAGATATTTAGTCAGTTGTCTGTGGTAGAGGAAAAATGTCCCAAACTCTTGACCTACAATTACAATTTCTAACAACCTTAAAATGTACCATCTTTAACATTTATTTAGAATTTATCTCCTTGATTTCTTTTGGCTCAGAGTCACAAGTGTTAATTGAGGACTTGTAAAGCAACTTGTTTTGACCTCTGCTCTAATATTTGCCAAATTATTTTAAATTGAGCCAAAAAATTCCTATGTATTTTATCAGTGCAATAACCAAACTTCTCAATTAGCCCATTGGATTATATTTCAAAAATTCTCCCACTCTGTGTACACTAAGTTGTTTAAGATTTTATTGGCAAATTCTTCATTTTCCTGGAGTTTGTATTTGAAATTTCACCAGGTGAACATCAAATCAATAATGCTTAATTAAAACTAAATATAGGTGCTCTGTATATTTCACAATGCTTAATTAATCTCCCTCAATAATATAGTTCAATTCTGTTTTCAAAATGGTAATAGTATTATGAACTCTAAAAATATATTATGTTTCAGTCAGTTGTGAATTATGAAGCAAAACTTCATTCCTATTTCCCCCTTGGTGTGCCATCACACTATTTACTGTTTATTATGTCCTGAATTTTATACCAGTTAAATTGGTTATATATACTATAATTGCATATAGTTAATGAGTATTCTATAATTTTTCTACTGCTTAAGATCTGCCTAAACTATATTTTTATTATCTCAGTATCCATTTTATTGAAGTTACTACATCAAAAATGTCTTCTTAACCTTCATGAAGTGGCTTAAGCCAAGACTATTTCTTTCTAGATATAACATTATTTCTAATGTCATTAAATAATATACAAAGACACATTGTCAAGAAAAGGCAAAAAAAAAAAAAATACAAGAATGGGTACAGTCCACACTTAATTCTTTTCACATTACTGTAAAAATTTGATTTGCCATAATGTTAGTTGATTATTTGGAACACTGAATCCAATCAATCAGTTAACCAAGGAAACTGGATAGTGTTAAACAAGAACTTTAATAAGATTGGTATGGAGTACTAAAATAGATTATCTAGTTTGAGTCATGTTTTAATAATAGTGGTGCTGTGTACTTTCATAGATAATATATATGTTCACACATAGAACAATTGTTAGAGTCTGCAAACAAATCAAAATAACACCTGGCATTTTGCCAGGGGAATGTTAGAGTTCATAAACAAGTCTGGATGGTGCCTGGCAAAATGCCAGAGGGAGTGGTTTGAGAAGTAACAAAAACAAGCCATTAAGTGTGGAGATTCCTTATTGGTTGACTGATGTATCTAGTTTATGTTAATTAGATAAGCTGTGTGGAATGTATAAATACTGCTCCTGTCCTGCAATAAACGGCTCCTACTCCTGCTGTATCAAGTACACAAGTTGTTCGTCACCCCCTGATTATTCTGCGGCAGCCGGACTGCGGCAAACAATGTTGACAAACTTAATTTTCATTTCTTCTAAAAATAATCATCTTTGCATTTATTGCATTGTAGTTCAGTGTGAATATTGTGTAGTATATGTCTATGAGTCCTTCAAAGAAATATGATTATAAAACTGCCAGAAACCAAATATAGGACACTCATACTAAATCATACAGATTCCTATATATCTCACCTTGTAAATATTAGAGATACTGAAAGCTTTGATCTAGCTGAAAAATAACCTACATAAACATGTTTTATGTATTTTTTTCATAGATGCCTATAGGGATAGCAAACAGTTAATAACATTAAGCAATTTTAGTGTAAAATCATCAGTTTCTTTTGATTTTAAAATGAGGATTATGAAAACAATAATACTTCAAAAGCAACTAGGTTTCCATTTTCATTGGACATAAAGCAATTAAATACTAATACTTCCCCAAAATATTAAACTAAAGCTTTTCTTTGTTATAAAAGCAAATGCAGATACATAAAATGGTCTTAAAGTAACTTGAGTCCTTTGTATCTGCAGTTTCCACATCTGTGGCTTCAATCAACTGCAGATCATTTACTACATATGTAGTCGGGCCTCTCATGGCTGTAGCTGTACTAAACATGTACAAGCTTATTTGTCATTCCATAAACAATATAGTATGCAAACTATTTAACTACCATTTACATTGTCTTAGGTTTATGCAGAATCTAGAGATGACTGAGAGTACCAGGAAGAATGTGTGTATATTACATGGAAATACTATACCATGTGATTTAAGGGATTTGAGCATCAGTGCACTTTAGTACCTGAAGAAAATTTCAGGAACCATTCTGTACAGACCAAGGACAACCGTGTATGAAAAGAAGAAATTATTAAACAACTGTTTTGAATTACTGTATACATAGACAAATCTCATTTTTAATGTAATTAATCAAGATTATACTTATATAACTTTCTTTTTATAGCATGTTCTGTACAATGTTTTTCTTACAGATAATGGTTGAAAAATTAGGAGAGTATAATAGAGATGTTTTTGTTACTACTTAACAGTTCACTTGGTGTTGGAAGAATGTAAGTAAAGGATAATGTGTAAACTAATAGGATTTAAGTTCTATTTGTTCTTTCAAATGAGAAATAAAGAGTGCAACTCCATTTTTAACAACAAAATTTATAAAACAGAATTTGTCTTTAATTCATGTTTGAAAACTAAGTACACAATATCATAAAATATAATACCTGTGTATTTTGTGTGTGTGTATGTATACACTCACACATATGTATAAAGATAGAGACATTGATTGGGTGATCAATGGAAGAAAGATACTGAATTATTACTCCTAATTTAAGAGCCAATTTCCAACAATTTGCTGTATTTTTTCTGCTCTTATTAACCAAGTCTTTTTTATGGCTACAGCCCAAGTTATCCTCTTCAGCTTTAAAATAACACAAACACTAAATTCACCCATTTGTTTGACAAGCATTTCTTTTCGTGAACTGTCCTATGCCTGGCTTCATGAGGGTAGAAATGATAAGCTTTGCTAAACCCAGAATCTATGTCTACAATCTTGTATGTATAAATTGAGGATGAAATGTAAATCTGGTTTATGCATGATTGGCCGTAGTATATTGACAGAATTTTTATACCAAGGAACCAGAAAAAAATGATATCTATTCACAATATGTAAAGAAAGAATCCTAGAATGGACAAAATCTTTTGGATTCTTCAGTGTCTCAAGAGCTTTGACTTCTGAAGTATGTAAAACTCAATGCAATTTGTAGAAAAGTTGGAGCCACTGCTGTGTTCTCTGTGTGTGCTGTGGGTCATGCTTGTATCAAACAGGGGGCGTTGAGAATCCGTCATCCTCAGCTCACTTTCTAGTCAGTGCATCTTTTATGTCCTTCCATGAAAGCAGCAGCACTCTGCCATTATCCTAGGTGGACCATTTTCTTTCTCTTAGAAGGTAGTTCCCATGACCTTCTGTGACCACTCCCTTAGGTCTTTTTCAAGACCTCCTGGGACTCTTGCATTCAGTCTTTCTTGGTTTAATCATATACTTCATCACACCAGGCTGAAAAAGAGGGACAAGAGGAAAAGGCAGAAGTAGAAGAAGTCTTGAAGGACTCATTGAGGAGGGCCATAATACATCCTCCAGTTACTATGAACTGCCTGATATACATCAACCTCCCTGTTCCAGTGTTGACCTGTTGAGTGAGTATGAAGTCTCTTCTCTGGATGCAGCTTGGGAGTAGTTCATTAAATGAGAATTATACTCATATCAGTCATATTTCTGGGGGGTTCAGTGAAAATTCGGGATGATGAACATGGGAATAACCAGAGTGGGGTGGTTGTGGAGTCTGCAACAGTCCCACAGGCATCACTGATGCACGTGTGGAGCAGAGATCTTCATGGTCTCTTTCCTCCAAGCTGTAACAACTGACCTCTCCTATAATATTCTTGCTAATTTTTGGTCCTGAACAGTAAGCCTACTTTGAGGTTTAGTGAGTGTACAAATAGAATAATGCTTTTGATTGCATCATGGGAAATATTGTTTGTATGGTCCCTCATAAATGTCTTAGAATTATTCCTGAAGGCCTGGACTGGACCCTGACACACTTCACTCCCTTTAATAGTAATTATCCTATTTTCTCAGTAGCATAAAAGATCTTTCCTCATGGAAGATCTACAGATCCCACACATTTCAGTCCCCATAAATAATCTCAAATTTACCAAGAAGCACCAGCTTCTGGAGTAAGGTCTGAGTTTTGAAGAAAGTTTTCTAGAAGCCAGTCTTCAAGTTTTTCTTGATCACTGGGATAATGAATAGTTTTAACTGATCACCAGATTCAGAAAATAGAATATGATGCTATTAATTGACCAAATAAAGGATATCTGACCAGTGACTAAGGAAATGACACCTTTCCATTTCTCAGAAGATACAACTGAAGAGTTCCTTGAGTGTCCTCCTCAGAGTTTTTTTTTTTTTTTTCATCACATAAAGAACACTCATCCTGTAAATAAATTGGTATAGGGTTGGTAATAGGGTATAAGGTTAAATTTTTCTTGAGATTGTTTCTGCCTAAATATATTTGCCGAAACTCAAGGCAATGTGAAGCAAAAGAGCCAGTGGACTCCAGGAAAATGTGAAAATCATAGATAATGAATGTAATGGTGACATCTTGAGATTGCAAGTTCCAAGGAAGAGCAAAAGCATGGAAAAGTACTTATTTCATCCATTCTGATAACCAGGAGGGGTATCTATTTTTTTCCCCTGGTGGTTCTTTTCTGGTTTCTACCTGTAGTAACCTAGAAACAGTCTTTCCCATGGTGTTAAACTTATGTTTCCTTTATTCATAGTGACTTGCAAGGTAAGTGCAAGGTAGTTAGGAGGAGCCACATGTCATTTTCTGTGTGTTGGGCCTGAGTTTGTTGGCTTTGTTGAATTCCATAGCAAGAAATGTGACCAAATCAAAGTCATAATAAATCAAAATATTAAAGAACAAGGCCTGATTGCCCAACATATTTTGGAATCAATAGTGACTCAGAAACTTTGATTTAGCTGAACCATTCAAGGAACATGGAGCAAAAGACCTGGGGTTGTACCATCTGTTATGGCTGTTATTGTGGTATGACATGCCTGAACCATGCAGGGAAAGATGAGTCTCCTTCCTCATCAGCAATGTTACCTAACCAGTGAACTGAGCACCTGAAGCCCTCTCTCACACTCCACCCTCCTTCTCAAATTCCCATGAAAGTCACACTCTTATAATCAAGGGGTTTGATTTGTTTCTCTTCTTTGAAGGGATAACCACTCTGCCTTCTGGAGCTTTCCCTTGCAGGTTTTAATCAAGACCAGGTGAGTAGTTGTAAAGTCCAATCTTTCATATTTTAGCATTCTGCTCTTCTTACATACAAGTCCCAGCTTGGAGCTGCAAGTGTAGGAGGACATGAATGAAGTGCTAATAGACTCATTGAATGAGGTATTTTTGGCTCATTCCAGCTGTCATGACTTGTTTCACTCTGCCAGCTTCCCAAGCAAGAGTCCATCCTCCCTCTCTGAGGAACATGTGGTTTACTCTACTCTGGATGTGGCCAGTGAATACACTGCTTACAAAAAAGACAGTGGGCTGAGGCTGTACCTCAGGGGCAGAGTGCTTGCCTAGCATGTGTGAGGTACTGGGTTTGATCCTTAGCACGTCATAAAAAGCTAAACAAAGGCATAAAAAATAAACAAATAAAGCCGTCCATTTACAACTATTAAAAAATTAAAAAGAAAAGAAAAGGTGGCTCCTGATGGCTCCCCAGGTAGTCTCCCTATTCTTCAATTTCAGCCTTTTGTGTGGGTAGAGAGACCTCTCTGCAGGCAGGTCCCATAGTTACTCACTGGTATGAGTCAAACACTATGACTAGGTCTGAAGCACAGGCATTGGGTGGGTCAGGTAGCTTGCACTCTTACTACTTTTAGCCCCACCTGTCCCACCTGGCACTCACTGGCAAATGCAAGTTATGGAACATTGCAGGCAGGGGTGAGGAGAGTGAATGTATCCAAGAAACTCATTCAGTTCTTCAACATGCAGATGCCTCATCATCTATCTAAAAGATTTTTTTTTTTTTTGCAGTAGGTTCTCTTATCTCCTCTCTACTTGTCCTCTTAAATGTCAATCTCAGCAGTGTTGTTTGAGCATTTGTGGCTATCCAAGAAGGACAGCAAAATCGCTTATATGTTTAAAGATGGTACCGTGTTTGCTTGGCTCTAAGCTCCGGTCCCAAATCCTCATTACCCATGTATGGCATTTTCCCTGAAGGAAAGGCTTCACTCTGTCACTTGCAAATTCCATGAATGGCCAAGCATCCTGTGTCCATGGAGCATCAGTAATTCTTTCCCTTGTGAGAGTTTGCATATTGCATCTAAATCTACTTTCTGTCTCTTTTCTAATTTGAACCAACATCAAGCAAAGTGTCTACTGAGGCAAATTACCCATGTGTTTTAGAAGGCAGCAAGGCACTTTTAACAGGATCTCTGGGGGTGAAAAAGTCATGCATGACTTTTTGCCGGATTTCAGATGCAGGATCTGGGTCAATAATTTATCAAAACAGGACCGCCTACTCACTTGGTCCCCCAAACAAGGCCAGTTTTTCTCATAAGTGCAGAGTACCTACATTTAAGTTCTCGTTCAGTATTCTTCTCAGGATATCCCAATGTACCCAGAGAACATTTATATGCTTGTGTTTGCAATGTGTAAAGCAGAAGTGGTGTAATGTGGCTGGTCCAGTCTGGTTTTATTGGCAGAAAACAAGATAGTAAGGATGAAGGACAAGAGCCAAATGTCCCCAGGTAATTCTCATTATTGAGGGGTGCTAAGCTAACTAATGTGATATGTTGATTGTATATCATCTTCCCTCCAGATCCAGGGAAAAATTGGTCTGCTCTATTTACATATCTATTGCACACTATTTAAAAGTGTGTTTTCAAAGTATGTCACTTGATTTCTTCAATATTCCTGTATTAAATGCCAAAATTTATTATTTCTGAACTTACTGAAATAGAGTTCAAGTAAACTATAAATGCTCATGGACTTCTGACATTAAATGAGTCAGAATTGCACTGAAGGACTTTCCATGATACCTTCCAAAATGCCTCTCTCAAATCCTTATCACTTCTCAATACTGCATGCATTCTGATGCATTCCCTTCTACTTGCATCAGGAAATTCTTTCTTCTAAGTCATGCTCAAGCTTGAGAGCTGTCATCCAGTTACTCCAGCAGTCACTGTAAGGGAGAGATGCCTAATTCTCCTTCAGTCAGCATCTCAAGGACTTCCTCATTAAGGAAGACTCTGACAGTCACCTGGGGCAGGTCCTCTGAGAGCAAGTTGCTGATGGGAGTAGGCTGGCACAGCACTTTGTCTGCAGGCTCAACCCAAGTGGAAGGACAGAGAGAAACATGGCCACATCCATGACAGAGATACACACAAACTGCTGATTTTTACCAATTCCATTCACCCAAACAACAATGCCATTGCCCACATAAGTTTGTATGTTTTCCTTCCGGTACTTGTAGTGTTACTCTGAATGAATCAGTTTCGGGATTTCTTGTACCCCCAAGTCCCATCCACCTTTTCATGTTTGGTCTAAAGGCAGGGTTAAATTTAGACTTCCTCTCACATACTTAATCTTTTTTAGTAGTGATCTCATGGCAAGGAATGCAGTTAGATATATTTCTATACTTATGTATGTTTTATCTATACATATGTATGAATGTATACATATACATATATGTGCTTAAATGTATAGATATACAAACATACACAAATGTATTTTTTATAGTATCAAAAGAAAAGAACCCAGAAAGTATGTGAAGTACCAACATTGGGTGTTTACTAGTCTGCAGAAGCTAAACTGATAGTTGCAAGAATGTATGCACAATTGCTCAAAGTGTACCAGAATTCTGTTTGAAAGCTTCAAAGGGCTATTGTCATAGAAATCTCTGTTCAAATCCTACTATCCCATCATTCATTGAATTCTAATTATAAATTTCCCCTTGTATCCTACCTTAGGGATTTTAATTTTCTGATTGAAGTTCAGGCACCAGAATTGGCCCACTGAAGGCAGAAGCTGCAGGAAGATGGAGATGCTTCTTTTTTCCTCAATAGGCATATCAAGGACCTCCTCACCCAGCATGACCCTGAGAGCAACTGGCTGAGGAGTGCAAGCTGGAAGAGCACTTTGTAAGTTACCCAGAGTTCCTGCTCAGAGAAAGCTGCTCCAAGGTGCCCAGCTTGTGGGAGATTCCATTAGGGAAGTGATATTTGTACCTGCTCTCCTGGTATCCACATTTTGTTTGTAGTCTTGAATGATGAGGACTGCCTCAGTGGGAGGACAGTAGATATATCCACAGGTTAAAGGTCATACTGTCCCAACACTGTTCCTACATGAAGGCATGTGCCAATTAGATGGCAGGCAGCCTGTACTCAGCATACTTTCAGGAAGGAGAGTGTGACAAGTGCAAGTTTGTGGGTTTGAAAAGAGCCTGCCCTAAGAAAGAAAATTTTCAGGTATCTGCAGGCTAATTTAATTGTGGGCCAAAGGGTGATTTATCCTTTCTGTATGTTTACTCTTCTCAAAAATATTGTTTAAAATGCACATTGCATGATAGCTGTACTTTCTAAAGAATAAAGTCACTTCCATTTTTTTTATGGAGTTGAAGTAGTAGAATCTGAGGATGGGATGTAGGGTACACTGTAATACTTAAGAGGTGACATGAAGAGACTTTTCCCTGGTTAGGTCATAGAAGGCAGGGAGGGTCCTGTGAAGTTCCCAGGTGTATGGAGTATCATGGGACAGGGTTGTCTTTCTTCCCTGAAGAGGAATGAGTAGGTTTTCTATGAAGCCATATTGGGAAGTAAACCATTGAGCCTGGGAAGCAGCCATGTGGTAGGAGGTAGGTACAGCTGGAGCTTCCCAACATTCACCAGTTGTCTCTAGTTTCTGTTGATATGGGGAGAAAAAGACATTTTCCTCTTTGCCCAGTTAAACAAAAAGCATGCTGCTAAGGAGATCCATTTGATGGGGGCCACTTTGTTTTATAGATACCTGTTCAGGATATTTGTTTAAAGAAATTCATGAGCCCTTTCTAAATTCATACTAATAATTTCTGTGTGCCATGATAGGCACTGTGTTTTTAACAGATGAGGTAGAACTGCCTAAAATCTAAAAGGGCCTTTATAAATTTGTTTGTAGGAAACAGTGAAGAGCATCATGATGAAGAAAAAGCATCACTTGAGTTACTGATTCCCAGGGAATCTTCAGGGGAGGGTAATTATCCAACAAAAAGGAGCACATAAACAGACCAAAATAGCTGTAAGGGTAAAAACCATCTGCTGGTGTCACTGGCTTACTATGCTTAATCAGTCTGTATTGCCTGTTTTCTGTTGGGCATTTTTATCATTTATCTTAGGAGTCTTGGGAACTTTTTCCCTTAAAAAAGTCACTTGTTACATTGTAAGTACTAAAATGAGAATGACATGAATAACTTCTTTCAGCAGTGTTATCCCAAGACCATGGACAGTTCTGCCTTAGCAAAAACAGCAGCTACACAAACAACAACAACATATATGATGTGAAAATATTGATAGGAAGAGGCCTAGAAGGCACAAGTTCTCTGGATCTTTCCACATGCTGGAGACTATATTCACTGGACAGGTGAGTGTAAAATTCAACTTTGATTATGCATAAGGTTGAATCACTTCTATGGTTTTCACTCTGAACCCTTTTCTGTATCCAAAGCTGCTGTCTTGCTCTTCTCTGTAACTGCCACACTGACACAGAGCCAACTCAGTGTCCAAATATTATGAAAATTATCCTTCAAACACATGGTGCTGTCCCTGAATCACACACTTTGCAGGCTGTTTTGCCTTCTCTTCCCAGCTCCCTCAGCTCCACTCCCTCTTTCTCCTGGGAGGCATGGTCTTCACAAATCACTGGCACATGGACGCTTTTCTATCTTTTAGAACAGGAGGAAGACCTATCTTTTAGAACCAAGAGGAAGTCAACCTGTAAGCCTTTTTTTTCAGTCAACATTTAACTTTTATATAAATTAAAAATTTAAAACTGATCAAGAGCCCCAATTACAAACCCTAAAGTGAAATGTGGAGTATATGTGGGAAACAAACTCTTCTAAGGACAGTTTTCTCTTCATTACATCTGCAGAGTTATGTGCAGGAATCTGTATGTGGCACTCATGGACTCAATGAAGGGGACACTAACTAGAACGCTTTAGATGACACCATAAATGGACTCCTTCTAATAACAGTGATATGCAACCACTTTTATGCATTCATTGAGTGTATCCTGGAAGGTGCCTCAGTGCTTGGTCTTCACTGGAAACTATGAACAGAGATGGGTTGAACATAATCTTAGCTTTCACAGAACTGTCAGTCTGGTGAACAGCAAGTGAAAGAATTGATAGTAGGCTAATTGGTGAATGTAGCTAGGGCTGTATCAAAAAATGTTGGTAGTCAGGTTGATTCCGCTACTGGTTGTTTCCAACAGGTTCCAGCATAATGATGGATGACTTCTCAGACCAACACCTGCTCTCCAGTTTGGCTCATAGAAATGTATACTCTCAAGGTCTGAAGATGATTCTGATGATATCAGTAGCTACTGAGTATTTTCTGGCCAACTGGAGAAAGAAAGAGGCAAGTTAAGTAAGATACATCAGTTCATCCTTGAGAAAATTATCGTGATGTTTTCTCTAGACCTCAGCATTTTCTATCCACTTCAAAACAAACTAATATTAGTCATCCCTCGAAGTGCAACTCTTGTTTTTACTCAAACTTCATTTCAAATGCAGGGAAAGAATTGAAGTAATTTTCAGGTTTGCAGTCCAAAGGGAGGAAGGTGGGGCTAAAAGCCTGGCTTTCTGACATTCAAGTGGATGAGAGTTGATGACTCTTGTGTTCATAGAAGCAGAATAAACTAACTCCCTGCTTTGCTCCTCAGTTTACCCTATCATGTGTATAAAATGTAAAATCTCCACGTATCTTGAGAATTTGCATTGTAAGTGAGTTAAGCCCAATGAATGCATTTGCTGAGCTCCTACAGGTAAAGCATTGGGCTCATTTCACTGGGGCACACTAGGAAGGGTATCCAGTCTTTACTGAAAGGAGCTTAAAGTGTCTGCTCCACATTCAGCCATGCTTCTCAGTAGGTGAGAACATCAATAGCAGACACCAGTAGCCTGACCTAGTGAAGGGAAGATTGCCATGAAGAGCAGAGTCAGCACTGGACTTTATGTGCTGAGGACTTAGTAAGGGGAATCTGGAAAATCTCTTCCAAAGAGCCCCACAGTTGAGGGTTCACAAATATTAGCATGGTTCCCCTCCATGTTTCTATTCTCCCTACCATGTTCCTATTGCCTGAGCCAATAGGAACTTAAGTAATGGAAGTGAGGAATTCCTTCAGAGTCTGATACATTAACAGATGTTCCAGTGAGAGAAAAGAGGCCACAATAAAGATGGAGTATAACAAAATAACATTGATAAAGTGCAGAAAACAATTTCAAACTCTCATGGTTTACTTTTTAGTGTTCTAGAGTGTTCGTTGTTCTGTATTTTTAATGGATTTTGAGTTAAAAAAAAACTTTAGTCTGATTACTTCTAGTTGGATACAGAAAGGAACCACAGAGAAAAAAGACACTTTGTTAAAAGATGGACTTCTTCCATGGTTGAGAAATGCAGTCATACCAGCAGCTTGAGAAGAGAAGAACACTATGACTATGTTACATTGGCAGTTTTGCATTGTTCCCTTGAGGAAAAGCCTTATGATACACTTTAATATAAAGAAAACAATGAGGTGACCACTGGGTAGTCCTGTAGATAAGTTTAACTTGTTGGGAAACCATTTTTACTTTGAGAATTCTCAACATACACCCTTAGGAGAAATGTGAAATAAGATAAGTTTGGAGAGGGAGCAAAGAAAAGTTGGTAATATTGGCATGAGGGTACACAAGTACTGAGACTGCCCGATGAGTGGTGGTTTACATCTGTGGTGATCTTCTGAAGAAACCAGTAGATCAGCCATCATGAGGCCATTGGAAGGCAGGGGCTCCCCACATTCCATGACATCTCCTACCTTCTGATTCTGTTAGACTGTTACCTAGCACACTCAGCCCTACCTCCTCATTCCTGTCTTGAGTCCATGCTATAGACTCAGGTATCAGAATCCTTGTTTGGAAGGTGAAGGAGTTTTAAGTGTTGTTGACTGCTGAGTACTCAGTTTTCAACTGTAAGTTAATCATGACAACTGCTGTCATCCCTTAGTCCTGATGAATTCTACTTGGGTTATTATTATTTTTTAATTTGAATCAGAAGCACTCAAACACTGAGCCACATACACAGTCCTTTTTTGTATTTTATTAAGAGACAGGGTCTCACTGAGTGGCTTATTGCCTCACCGTTGCTCAAGCTGACTTCTAACTCCATATCCTCCTGTCTCACTCTCCGAACCTCTGGGATTACAGGCATGTGCCACTGCAGCCAGCTCTTGGGTTCACTTGTTTTTAACCATAACATGTTTGGGTTTCTTCTTTGCAGGCCCCAGCTGTATGTGTACTGTACAAACACCACCATGGCAGTATCCTTCAGCCCTTCCCCTAATGGAGGGGCTGAAATGAACCTTGAAGAAATCATGTGGGGATTACAATCTGAATCATAAGAACACAAACAGAATTTCTGAGATCTGGAAAAAAAAATTCATCTTATGTCAATCTACCATGTATGCCCTGGCCAACCAGTTCCAGAAATATCGTAAGTTGCAGATAGGTCACTAAATGGAAGTATGATCGTCTGTTTCCCCTCTGAGAAAAAGATTTTCTCCAAAATTTATTCTCCTCTTTTCTTTCATCAAAATGAAATCCATCATTAGCACCTTTCCAGAAGCAAAAATATTGATATTTTGCCATCAGTTTACTGACAAGGGGGAATAATGAAACACAAAGACTTCAGCAACTTCTAGTTTACAGGGAAGTGTAGGGTGGGAATAGGGTTAATTCCCAGTTACTGATTTCTACTGTAGGCATGGAAATGCCTTTTCATCCTCAAGAATAGCTCAAATCTTTTTTATTAGGATCCAGTCTGTACCATGTCAGATCCACAGACATATAACAGCCTTGTTGGTAAAGGTCTGGGACTAATGACTCTCCATTCAGTTCAGGCTTCCCCTGTGTTTGTAGTGAGTGATGTAGAAACTACTCATTGACTGACTGCACATTTCTGAATTTGATTTCATAGAGTAGTGCAGAGGAGGAGAGTGGAAAAGAACAGAAATTACTGGCTCCCAGGTATCAATGAGTGTTAAGAGCCTGGAAGAGGATGGGTTAAATATAAGGAGGGTTCCCAGATGAGCAAACCAAGAGGTACAAAGTGTCCAGACAATTCACATGCAAAGGCAAACACAAGCTGCTAGTATGACTGCATTCCTCAATTATGGAAGAAGTCCATCTTTTCACAAAGTGTCTTTTTTCTCTGTGGTTCCTGTCTGTATCCAACTAGAAGTAATCAGACTAAAGTTTTTTTTTTTTTTTTAACTCACAGAATCTACATCTCCTGTCTTGTATGGGTCCATTGAGTATGAGATATAAAACTGGTTTCTTTCTGGTTGATATGACTTTTTGGCAGGAATGTCATAGCCTTGGGTGGGGGGAATACACATACATACACATACACAAACACATGCACACACACAACACACATGTAAAATCCATTCTCTATGTATGCTCTGGGTCCTGGTTGTATCACACAGGGAGAGTGGAGTCTCTGTCCTCAGCTCTTTTCTAGTCAGTAGACTGAGCCTCTCCTCCTATCTCCTGTCATGAAGACATCTGCAACCTGCCTACATCCTAGGAGGATCATTTTCTTTCTCTTTCAAAGGAGTACCTACTAGCCCTTCTGTGACCATTCCCTTAGGCCTCTATTTAGACCACCCGGGACTCATATTTAATACTTCTGGTTTAATTGTACTCAGTATGAGACAAGCCACAGAGGAGAAGAAAGAAATCCTGCTGGACATATTGGATGAAGGCTGTAACACTTGCCCCAGTCACTCTGAATCATCAGATAGCCACCAGCCCCCCTGCTTCAGTGCTGATCTGTTGGGTGAGCATGAAGTCTCCCATTCTGTAGACTGCAGCTCATGACTACCCAGTTAAAGCACAAATGCACTCCTAGCAATCATACTTCTGAGGGTGCAGTGACAAATTCAGGATGGTAAACCTAGTACTAAAAAGAGTGGGGAAGTTGTAGAGATTATAACCTACTCACAGGCACCATTGATGTGTGTGCATATCAGGGCTCTGCATGACCTTATTCTTTCAACCTAGGACAACTGATCTCTCCTACAGGGTTCTTGCTCATGTTTGATCTTTGACTCTAGGCACAAGCCTATAATCCCAGATTCTCAGGAGGTTGAGGCAGGAGGATCTCGAGTTTAAAGCCAGCCTCAGTAAAAAGCAAAGCGCTAAACAACTCAGACCCTATCTCTAAATAAAATATAAAATTTTATGTTGGATAACACCGTGGGGCCAGGAATGAGGACTTTGAATGCCAGATGGGAGTTGGAATTATTCAGGGGGATGTAGGAATACAGTTTTCACAAGCAGAGTGGGAACATGTTAAGAGCAGGACATCGAGTGAGAAGGATAGTGAGGCTGGACTCGGCAGCACACACAAGTGGTCCCAGCATGAGGTTCTCTCATGGCCAGGAGTGTGAGGCCAGCGTGGGTAACACTGTGCAGCTGTATCTTAACAAAAGTGAACCTGAGGAGACAGTTGATCTTTGGGGAACTTCACAACCAGAGAAGGTAATGAGGAGAGTGGATGAATCTATAGACACCAGTGATGAGAGACTGATGTGGTGTGCTCTCAGGGAGATGGAGCCGGTCACATGGAAGAAATTTAGAGAAAACTGAAGCAGACCGTGGTGAGAATGAGAAGTTTTTATGGAGACCGTGTGGAGAACACAGCAGTGAGGAGCCGGCCATGTTGGTCTCATTCCTTTCTGAGCCTGATCTGAGTTGGCATGAGGCTGTTGGAAGACTTCAGTCAGCTCAGTTTCTGAGGGCATCTGTTCATTTCCCTAGGGACATAGAACTCTATCAGGATGAATGTCCAAGATGCCTCATAAAGATGTGGAAAATATAAGGATTTTGGACCCGGCATCTCTTCACAGTCCCATACAATTTATTTACAATAAGGAGCCAGCTCCTCTGCTGCATTGCTTACAGCTGCTAACAGCCTCCAGGTGGCAATAGACTGTATATATTTATGGACGGGTGGTACATAGGCCACAGGAGTCATAGGCGTCCAAAATCCAGAGAGGGTCCCATAACTAGAAATGTTATGTAGCCACTCAACACCCCTTTCCATGGTATCCTAGATTCTTTCCATGATCTTTCCTCCCTGGGGAGAGAGATCAATAACTCTTTTTATTTCAGACATGTCCTTGGGTCTCAATAGAATGTCCTCTCTACAAAAAGTGACTGAGTTTAATAATACTGGGAAAATAGCCTTCAACTCATTTTTCCTTCAAAGCCATCTTAAGTGGATGATTTTTCTTTACTATTTTCTGGGCACCTGCCTTTGTTGTTGTTGTTCTTGTTTAGTAACATATGACAGTAGAATGTATTTTGCAAATTATACATTATTAGAGTATAACTTATTTATGGTCCCACTCTCTCTGTACACGATGTGAATTTATCCTGGTCATGTATTCAAATACAAGGCTAAGAATGTTAGGTGCAGTTAATTCTACTGTCTTTCCTAGTCCTCTATCCCCTCCCATCCCTTTATTTTCCTTTGTCCAATCCATTAGATTTCTATTATTCTCTTCCCCTACCTCCCTTGTTTCAGGTTAGCATCTACAAATCAGAACATATAGCCTTTGGTGTTTGGGATTGGCTTATTTCACTTAGCATGATATCTCCAGTTCCATCCATTTACTGGCAAATGCCATCGTTTTATTTTTCTTTACGGATGAGTAATATTCTATTCTCTACATACACTACATTTTCTTTATCCATTCATCTGTTGATGTCAAATGGTGGTTTCATTTCAGGCTTTCTAAGGAATCTCCATCCTGCTGTCCATAGTGGCTGCTCTAATTTTCAGTCCTACCCAAAATGTATGAGAGTACCTTTCTTGCTCCATCCCCACCAACATTTATTGTTACTTGTATTCTTTATAATTGCCATTCTGATTCAAGCAAGATGGAATCTCTGTGCAGTTTTAATTTGCAGTTCTCTAATTGCTAGGGACGTTAAAGAGTTGTGCATATATCTTTTGGCTACTCCGATTTTTTTTCATCTGTGAAGTGTGTGTTCAATCCTTTGCCCATTTATTTATTGGGTTATTTGGGGGGGGGGGTTATTGTTTTGTTTTTGGTGTTGAGATTTTTGAGCTCTTAATATATCCTGGAGATTGAATGCTCTTGTCTGAGGTGCATGTGGTAAAAATCTTTTCCCATTCTGTAGGTTCTCTCTTCACATTATTGTTTCATTAACTGTGAAGAAGCTTTGCAGTTTGCCATCCCATTTATTGATTCTGGCTTCTTAACATCCCAGACACAGAAACCAAAGGTGACATATCCATCACACTCATGGTCTCTGTCACTGTACCTGAGTCACTAGATGATTTTTCCCACAGGCAGGGACATAAGAAATGGGCATTCTGGGGGTACTAAACAAAGAGAACTGGGATAGTTACTGAACCCTCTTCTCCTTTTAGGTGACACTGAGAAGGTCTGTTTCCAAGGGCCTTTGAGTGGACATGTGAGCGCCAGTGTGTCAGAGATGCAAGCTTCAGATGCACACCTGGATTTAAATGCCCAAATGAGAAGTTGTCAGGGGACAATGTTGGACACTAGTTCAACTGTGGTGATGGTGGAGCCAGGCTGAGCCTTCCCTCTGCTATCAATAGCTGTGTAGCCAACACTGACCCTGGTAAACAGTGGATGCTCTTCTCAGGTCAAGAAGGAAAGGGAATTTGTAAGCTCTGATCCACGTGTTGGTTGTCAGAATGTTGTGGGTGGCAGAGATGATGGGCCTGTCTTTGTTCTCTCAGGGTCAGACTGAAATCTGAGATTCTCTGACATGTTGATGTGAGCTGGAGCCTGGGGTCTAGGGTTAGACACACTCATAGGTCCTGGACTGGCCTTGACCAAGTGGATATCTTAGGTGCTTTCATCTCTTTCATGGTTGTATTAGTTAAAATAATTTCCGTAGTGCCAATTCAATAAAAAAACTTTTTAATGCAAGCTTTGATTATGTAATCTCAAATCCTTAGATAACTTCTGGTGATTTGATAAATATAACTTCACAAAAGATATTTTCATTTGATATAGAGCAATTTTTCAGTAATAGTATCAATCCTGGGCCCACAAGTCTGTGTCCTGACATATCCAGCTCACTTTTCTCCTTTCCTCATCTCTTTGAATTAATGTGACACCTTCACACAGAAAGTGCACAAATTGTCTCCTTGATGATTCCACACTGAGTCCATCCTCTCCATTCATCTCTCTCCATAGCCATGTTGTCAGTGTCCTCACAAGGACTCAATTCTGCTCAGATGTGAAGACTGAGTTTCAGTCCCTCCTGCCCCCTTAATCTGGGTTGTGTTCATTTTGATTCTCTGTCTCCCTCAATATCAGCTTCTGGAGCCTCTGGTTCTCATGTCAGGTGCCACACTCATCTGGCACATGTGGGCAACCTTGCACTCATTATAAACATTTGAGGGTCATGCAAGAGAAGAAACACCTGTCCCTCATGTGGAGCACTCCCTGGCATGGGCTCACTGTGTGTCACTGGTGTGTAGTTCTTGAAGCACGTGTGAAAACTTGAGGAGGTTCCTCATCTTTACTTCCTGCTGGACTCTACTGGATGCTCCCAGAATCCCAGTCAAGACTCAGCCTACAGGCTCAGTTGTGTGATTGTGTTCTGGTGTCTAACAGGGCATTTTTTAACATCTGCTTTTCAAACATCTGTTTTTTTTCTCATGTTTCTAAATTATTTCCAAATTCTCGTGGCCAGCATATCAATAATATACAATCCCTCATTTAAACATTCGTAATTTTGTGTTCATCAGATGTATCCATCCTATGTTAGGTGTATACAGTAGTTCAATTAGTAATAATGCCTGTATATAAAATAAGTCAGTCGTAAGTAAGATTTAAAAATTTCCAGGGATGATTCTTCCCCACTTCTTGACTTTCACATAGTTTTTTCTTCTACTATGATTTTGCTTAACTTTGATAATCTCTTTCTGACTAAAAGCTCTGCCTATATCTCTAATGGTATTATTGCCTTATATACCAGTGAGCAATAGATGTCTATAACTTCCATATTTCTTGAATATTTTCTAGAATTGGAAGCACACTTGCCTCCTGTCAAGTTTATCATTACTGGATATATCAGAAGCATCAACAAAAGTATCAGTCTCTATAAGCTGCACATCAATCCTTAGACTTTCTTGTGCAAGGCTGCTTTCTTGATTTGGTGACCCTTTTGGATCAATAGGTGTGTCACAGGATAATAATTCCTGTTTTATTTTCAGATCTGAAGTTGGATACTTGCACTAAATTGAAGAACCCTCCCAAGCTTGAAGGTGACGCCCTTGGAGGCTCAGCTGTCAAAACACCTGGGTGTAAGCTGCATGTCCTCATTGACAACATTACACAGAAGATCATGAAAAGAAAACAGCTCTTCCGCAAGTGGAGAATGGCAGGCAGATTCCCAGTACTTCAAGCTTCAGGTAGAGTGGTGACAGCTTTTGTGGTTCTGGGATGCACTTTCCCATTTTAGCTCTCTCTATGAGGATGTAGCTCCTTCTGCTGTGATTTCTCTTCACCATTGGTTCTTTCCAACAGCAGATGGAAACTGTCTGGTCTTATGTCTCTTTCTTATGGTCTCCCACCCTGAGAGGCCCTTCCATCTCCATCTCCTTTTTGCATTCTGAATTCTGTTCTGTTCCTATGTCTGCTGTACTGATATTCCCTGTAACTGCCACAGGAAAGCCCAGCCTGATTGGGGGTCCTAATCCCATGAAGAGCATCTTTCAGACACATGCCACCTTCCCTGGAATCATACGCTGTCTGGGCTTTTGATCTACACAGCTTCCTTGACTCTGCTGCCTCTTTATTCTGGGAACATGGCCTTCATAAGTCACTGGCACATGGCTCCTTCGTGGACCCTCCTTGGCAAACAGGACTAAGTCAACCATGGATTCTTATCTTGTACACACAAAGCAAAATTGTGAAAACTGATGAGAAAGATTATGACAACTAAACTTCATCTGGGCTGTAGGTGGCAGACCCAAACAGGTCTAGAGTCATTTTGTCTTCACCCCTTATCCCACTCCATTTTCCATGACTCCTTTTTCTGCTCATTCCTGACCTACATTGCAATAACTTTCAAGATTTCCTGCAGATTCTTATTCCTGTCTAGCCAAGGTGACTGAAGAATCCAAGTGGCCTCTATGTTAAAATGGGTGAAATAGCACTATTTAATGACTCCTGGATGTTTTTGAATTGTTTGCAGAAAACCATGAAAATGATGATGAAAAAGATCAAAATTCACTGAATTCCAGGTAACAACAAATAATCTGGGGATTGTAAGAAAGGGCAAAATAAGGGGTTAAGGATAACCTGAAGGATTAGATCATGAGGTCAAAAGTAGACACATTTGATGACCAAATGTAAAGAAAGACTACTGTTGGCAGTGGTGATGGTGACTAAGCCCAGTGTGATGGAGCCCTTTAGCAAGGTTATCTTTTATCTTCCTGGTGATGGTAGAATGAGTGTGACTATGAAGAACTGCACAGTCAGTCTTGGGCATATTTTGCTTTTAATGAAATCATTTGTTAACTTTGTAAATTTCAAAATCAGGTTTAGAGACATACCATCTTTCTACACTAATGGTCTGAGATTGTGGACAGGTGTGCCATAGCAAGAAAAGCAGAAATACGCTCTGTCCCTGAAAGAACGAACAAGGCTTGTCATTGGAGCAAATGCCCATTTATTGAGGAATAGCTCTGCATATATATAGAGCCAGGGGTGGTTTGACAGTTGGCATGGGGTGATTTTTGATTAGAGGGTAAGGATCAGGTAAGCCAACAGGACTAGTCTGATTGGTGGGTAGGATCAGGTGAGCCAGCAGGGCTCTGATTGGTGGGTAAGGATCATGTGAGCCAGCAGGGCTCACCATTGGACAGCTCTTCTTGGGGGATGGGGAAGTTAGTCTTTGGAGCCTGGGCGACTCCCAACATTCCCCCCTCTTTGTTATTAAATGAGAATGGGCGTCGACTCATTCTGGCTGCTTCCTGCTGAAATGAGGTGGTGAAGGAGAAAGAGGAGGGAAGTAAGGAGCCCCCACAGGAGGGCAGAGAAGACCGGTATCAATGAAGGTTCCTTGCCACCACAGATCCATGATGATGTCAGTCCATTTCGGTATAGGTCTCCACTGGAGGTATCATCAGTAGCCAGGAGTTGGTAATTCCTGAGGAGAAGCTGGTTAAAAGCTTGATCAGAAATTTTACCTACCTGAGTTTGAATGAACTTTATGATGGGGGAAGGAATAGGCACAGGGAGTTTTTATAGCCCAAATCTAATAGGGTCTCTGGGTTTGCAAGCTGCCTTGTTGGCCCAAGGGGGGTTAAGTGTTCAACCCTGAGTGGGGGGTTGAGTGTTTAGCCTTGAGTGGGGGCTTGGGAATTTGGGCTTGAAGCAAACAGGTGATATAGAACCAGAAAGAGGGATTGAGAGGCCAGGTCACCCTGCAGCTAACTTTGTTTGGCATGCCCTGCAGGCCTGCAGACCAGCCTGTCCTGCACCTAAGACCCTCAATTCCACTCTTCATTCCTAGTCCAATCTAGCTCCCTCTCCTCTCTATTAAGGCTGCTCTTCAAACTTTCTCCTACCTGGGTGTACCAGCTACCATATTTCCCTTTGAGAGTAGTCAGATCTCTCCAGGTTTTATGTGAAACACCTCAACTTTAAATACTGATACTTGGAATTCTTACAAAACTGGGAGGCCCTCTGGAGCCCTGTGTAAACTTGAAGGTGGACACACTAATTGCATGCTATCACACTTGGCATAGATGCACCAGCTAACCACTGGTCTGAGCAGCGAGTCTCAGTGGTACTTAAAGTACACTCCAGCTGCCATCAGAAGATGGTGATTTCTTCCCCTGGGAACTTAAAACTGAACTCAGACATGCACACACATACACATAGGAAAAGCAGAAACTATCAAAGCCTGTAACTAGCTTATGACACCAAAGATTCTCACTCTTCTATTGGCAAACAGGCAGGACCCAAAGAAGCACCTTGATTTTTCAGAAGCAGGGCATGTGGATCACCATAACAGGGCAACCTCCACACAGGATGGAGAAGTTGAGGAAAGGAAGGATTTAGAGAGTACTTCAGACAGGGGAAGACAGAGTGACTATAGAGCAGGTGGGCTGGACCAGAGCACACCCAACACCTCACCCAAGGAGAGCTCAGGTTGCCTCCCAGGACAGTTATGGACTCACTGAAGGTAACTCAGGTAGGGGTAGATGTAAGCAACAGGAAGAAACAACTTCACCAGGAACCCAGGCGTGGGAACGCTGTTGGAGGGTGGTGATGGGAACATCAGTGTGTGCACATGCCCAAACTGTACGCGCCAACTATGTGCAGGGTCCTGCACACCAGTTACACCTCAATGAAACTGGAAGGGTAAACAAAACACACATGTTTCTCCTTAGGCCCAGAAGGCAACTGGTAAAGTGCTCTCTTATGATCACACTTATTCAGGGGTCACCATGCTCTGGACACCTAAGTGGTTTGTCAGTGGTTTGACACAATGGTCCCACTACCGGCCAGATCCAAGCAAGTAGGGGGTCTGTAGGGAAGAGAAGGGGATCTGGCTGGAGGGGGCCCTTAGGGTAAACTGCCTTGAATAAAGGGCAAAGAGAGGACCCAAGAGGGGCCAGGAATGAGGGGGAGCATTCACAAGAGTACTTAATGACAGGTGACGATCATTGGCTCTTCTGATGAAGCTGTAGGAGTGCCGGGCTTAAGCCTGGAAATATGAATCCACGGGTAAGTTGATTATTAGGTAGTTTGAGTTTGGCTGCCAAGGGAGTGCACATAATCACCTGAGCAGGACCCTCCCAGTTTGGTTTTAGAGGGGGCTTTTCCCCCGGTGGGCAAAACAAGTTGACCAGGTGTTAAGGAGGTAGGGTTTTGAGAGAGACTGGGGTCAGGAAGGAGCCAGGCTTGATAGTGCCAGAGGTCAGAACATAGATGGAAGAGGAGGGGCAGGGCATAGGTTTCGGAGATGGATAGGGGTTCTGTAGGCAGTCTGGGAGGAACGAGGGGACGGCCATACATGACTTCGAAAGGTGAGAAATTAGAAGGCTTTATTGGCAGGGCCCTAATGTGCAATAAAGCCAAGGGGAGCACCTTTACTCAGTCCAGGCTTAATTCCATGGTGAGCTTGGTGAGGGTCTCTTTAAGGGACCAATTGGTCCTTTCAACCTTTCTGGAAGCCTGGGGGCTGTAAGGGCAATGGAAATGCCAAGGGAGTGATAGCACGTGAGCCAGACCCTGAGTTATCTTTGAGGTGAATTCTGGGCCATAATCTGATTGGATAGAAGTGGGCATCCCAAAACAGGGGATTAGTGAGTAAGCAATAGATCAACTACCATAGAGGCCCATTTATTGGAAGTGGGAAAGGCTTCAACCCATCCTGAAAAAGTATCTACCAATACAAGAAGATATTTTATGTTTTTTACTTGGGGAATGTTGGTGAAATCAATCTGCCAGTCTGCAGCTGGGGTATGACCGCGGGCCTGATGAGAAGGGAAAGGTTTATGTTTTAATGGAGTATTGGTATTGGTTTTCTGGCATATCTGACAAGCATAAGTGATCTGTTGTAGGAGGGTCTTATCGTGTGGGAAAGGGTGAAAAAGGAGTGAAGGAAAGTAGTAAGACTCTGTGGACTAGAATGGAATAGAGAGTGAAGAAACTGGAAGAGTTGTTGGGGATCTTTGGGCTGATCCCCAGTGGTAATGAAGAGTAGCAGAGAGGAGGTAAAGCTCTGTAGGGAAGCTGATTGA
This sequence comes from Marmota flaviventris, assembly GCF_047511675.1. Classification (NCBI taxonomy): domain Eukaryota; kingdom Metazoa; phylum Chordata; class Mammalia; order Rodentia; family Sciuridae; genus Marmota; species Marmota flaviventris. The sequence continues at coordinate 111,633,093 of NC_092507.1, read as the reverse complement.
GCTGCTTGATTGGCCTTGGAATTCCCCATAGTATTAAGGGAGGAGTCAGTTTGGTGGGCTTTGCAATGGATTATTCCCAGTTAGGAAGGCAGCCTGGAGGCTTGTAGTAGGCCAGAAATAAGTGTGGAATTAATGACTGCCATCCCTCTGGTGGTCAATACCCCCTTTCTTTCCAAATGGCTGCGTGGGAGATCAGGATATGGAAGACATATTATATAGGATGATGGATGAGAGGGAAATGACAGCATACCCCGCTACTTTAACCCCTTTGTATATAAAGGAGCTACCATCTGAGAACCAGACAAGGTTCAAAGAGGGCAGGGGTCCCTCCGAAATGGTGGTAGGGCAGGGTAAAATCATCTCTAATACCTCCAGGCATTTGTGGATGGGATCTTGTGAGTGAGAAGATGGGAGGAGGGAGGCAGGGTTTAATGGAGAGCAGGACTGAAAAGAGATGGAGGGATTTTCAAGGAGAGACAAGGAGGGATAGAACCCTGGAAGGAGGAAGTGACTGTAGCCCCCTTGTAAGTGAGAAAATCCTTTAATGGTGAGGAGATGAGATGGTTTTCAGGGAGCCAAAGATAAGCTTGTGTGCTTCTTTCTGGAGGTCATGGGCCACTGCTAGGGCTCTGAGGCATGGGGGCCAGCCCCTGACGGTGGGTCAAACTGTTTGGATAGGTAGGCCACTAGTGCAAATGTGGGGCCATATTCCTGACCCAGAACGCCCAGACTTTGTCCCTGTTTTTCAAGTACATAGAGGGTGAAGGCTTGGGAGAGGTCGGAGAGATGCAGGGTGGGTACCCAGAGGAAGGCCTTTTTAAAGGGCTTCCCTACCGCTGAGGGTAGGGGTTCATCTTGAGGGCCCTTGGCTAGATTATATAGTGGCCTGGCAAGGAGAGAGAAATTCAAAAGTAATCCAGGCCCTGAGGTACCCAGCCAAATCCAAGAAGGAGAGTTATCTTTGGTCTTTGGTGTAGGTATAGACACAATAAGCTGTTTTCTGTCTACTGTAATGGCCTTTTTTCCCTTGAGAGATAGAGAACCCTAGATACATGCTATTTGGGCCTTTTGTGGAGAGGCCTCATATCCCTTTTTTTAAAATTTTTTATTGTTGGTTGTTCAAAACATTACATATTTCTTGATATATCATATTTCACACTTTGATTCAAGTGGGTTATGAACTCCCATTTTTACCCCATATACAGATTGCAGAATCACATCAGTTACACATCCATTGATTTACACATTGCCATACTAGTGTCTGTTGTGTTCTGCTGCCTTTCCTATCCTCTACTATCCCCCCTCCCCTCCCCTCCCCTCCTCACTTCTCTCTCTACCCCCTCTACTGTCATTCATTTCTCCCCCTTGTATTATTCTTCCCTTTCCCCTCACTTCCTCTTGTATGTACATTTGTATAACCCTGAAGGTCTCCTTCCATTTCCATGCAATTTCCCTTCTCTCTCCCATACCCTCCCACCTCTCATCCCTGTTTAATGTTAATCTTCTTCTCATGCTCTTCGTCCCTACTCTGTTCTTAGTTACTCTCCTTATATCAAAGAAGATATTTGGCATTTGTTTTTTAGGGATTGGCTAGCTTCACTTAGCATAATCTGCTCTAATGCCATCCATTTCCCTGCAAATTCTGATTTTGTCATTTTTTAATGCAGAGTAATACTCCATTGTGTATAAATGCCACATTTTTTTTTTATCCATTCGTCTATTGAAGGGCATCTAGGTTGGTTCCACAGTCTTGCTATTGTGAATTGTGCAGCTATGAACATCGATGTAGCAGTGTCCCTGTAGCATGCTCTTTTTAGGTCTTTAGGGAATAGACCGAGAAGGGGAATAGCTGGGTCAAATGGTGGCTCCATTCCCAGATTTCCAAGAAATCTCGATACTGCTTTCCAAATTGGCTGCACCAATTTGCAGTCCCACCAGCAATGTACAAGTGTACCCTTTCCCCCACATCCTCGCCAGCACTTGTTGTTGTTTGACTTCCTAATGGCTGCCAATCTTACTGGAGTGAGATGGTATCTTAGGGTGGTTTTGATTTGCATTTCTCTGACTGCTAGAGATGGTGAGCATTTTTTCATGTACTTGTTGATTGACTGTATGTCCTCCTCTGAGAAGTGTCTGTTCAGGTCCTTGGCCCATTTGTTGATTGGGTTGTTTGTTATGTTATTGTCTAATTTTTTGAGTTCTTTGTATACTCTGGATATTAGGGCTCTATCTGAAGTGTGAGGAGTAAAGATTTGTTCCCAGGGTGTAGGCTCCCTATTTACCTCTCTTATTGTTTCTTTTGCTGAGAAAAAACTTTTTAGTTTAAGTCCCATTTGTTGATTCTAGTTATTAACTTTTGTGCTATGGGTGTCCTATTGAGGAATTTGGAGCCCGACCCCACAGTATGTAGATCGTAGCCAACTTTTTCTTCTATCAGACGGCGTGTCTCTGATTTGATATCAAGCTCCTTGATCCATTTTGAATTAACTTTTGTGCATGGCAAGAGAAAGGGATTCAGTTTCATTTTGTTGCATATGGATTTCCAGTTTTCCCAGCACCATTTGTTGAAGATGCTATCCTTCCTCCATTGCATGCTTTTAGCCCCTTTATCAAATATAAGATAGTTTTAGTTTTGTGGATTGGTTTCTGTGTCTTCTATTCTGTACCATTGGTCCACCCGCCTGTTTTGGTACCAGTACCATGCTGTTTTTGTTACTATTGCTCTGTAGTATAGTTTGAAGTCTGGTATCGCTATACTGCCTGATTCACACTTCCTGCTTAGCATTGCTTTTGCTATTCTGGGTCTTTTATTTTTCCATATGAATTTCATGATTGCTTTCTCTATTTCTACAAAAAATGCCGTTGGGATTTTGATTGGCATTGCATTAAACCTATAGAGAACTTTTGGTAATATCGCCATTTTGATGATGTTAGTTCTGCCTATCCATGAACAGGGTATATTTTTCCATCTTCTAAGATCTTCTTCTATTTCTCTCTTTAGGGTTCTGTAGTTTTCATTGTATAAGTCTTTCACCTCTTTTGTTAGGTTGATTCCTAAGTATTTTATTTTTTTTGAAGATATTTTGAATGGAGTGGTTGTCCTCATTTCCATTTCAGAGGATTTGTCGCTGATATACAGGAATGCCTTTGATTTATGCGTGTTGATTTTATATCCTGCCACTTTGCTGAATTCATTTATTAGCTCTAATAGTTTCTTTGTAGACCCTTTTGGGTCTGCTAGGTATAGAATCAGGTCATTTGCAAATAGTGATAATTTAAGTTCTTCTTTTCCTATTTTTATGCCTTTAATTTCTTTCATCTGTCTAATTGCTCTGGCCAGTGTTTCGAGAACTATGTTGAACAGAAGTGGAGAGAGAGGGCATCCCTGTCTTGTTCCAGATTTTAGAGGGAATGCCTTCAGTTTTTCTCCATTCAGAATGATGCTAGCCTGAGGCTTAGCATAGATTGCTTTTACAATATTGAGGTATGTTCCTGTTATCCCTAGTTTTTCTGGAGTTTTGAACATAAAGGGATGATGTACTTTGTTGAATGCTTTTTCCGCATCTATCGAGATGATCATATGGTTCTTATTTTTAAGTCTATTGATGTGGTGAATAACATTTATTGATTTCCGTATATTAAACCAGCCTTGCATCCCAGGGATGAATCCTACTTGATCATGGTGCACAATTTTTTTGATATGTTTTTGTATCCGATTCGCCAGAATTTTATTGAGGATTTTTGCATCTAGGTTCATTAGAGATATTGGTCTGTAGTTTTCTTTCTTTGAAGTGTCTTTGTCTGGTTTAGGTATCAGGGTGATGTTGGCCTCGTAGAATGAATTTGGAAGTTCTCCCTCTTTTTCTATTTCCTGAAGTAGCTTGAGAAGTATTGGTATTAGTTCCTCTTTAAAGGTTTTGTAAAACTCTGCTGTATACCCATCCGGTCCTGGGCTTTTCTTAGTTGGTAGTCTTTTGATGGTTTCTTCTATTTCCTCAATTGATATTGGTCTGTTTAGGTTGTCTATATCCTCCTGACTCAATCTGGGCAGATCATATGACTTAAGAAATTTATCGATGCCTTCACTATCTTCTATTTTATTGGAGTATAAGGATTCAAAATAATTTTTGATTATCTTCTGTATTTCTGAAGTGTCTGTTGTGATATTGCCTTTTTCATCCCATATGCTAGTAATTTGAGTTCTCTCTCTTCTTCTCTTTGCTAGCATGGCTAAGGTTCTGTCGATTTTGTTTATTTTTTCAAAGAACCAACTTTTAGTTTTGTCAATTTTTTCAATTGTTTCTTTTGTTTCGATTTCATTAATTTCAGCTCTGATTTTAATTATTTCTTGCCTTCTACTTCTTTTGCTGTTGTTTTGCTCTTCTTTTTCTAGGATTTTGAGATGAAGTATGAGATCATTTATTTGTTGGTTTTTTCTTTTTTTAAGGAATGAACTCCAAGCAATGAATTTTCCTCTTAGAACTGCTTTCAATGTGTCCCATAGATTCCAATATGTTGTGTCTGTGTTTTCATTTATCTCTAAGAATTTTTTAATTTCCTCCTTGATGTCTTCTATAACCCATTGATCATTCAGTAACCTATTGTGCATTCTCCAAGTGATGTATGCTTTTTCCTTCCTTCTTTTATCATTGATTTTCAGTTTCATTCAATTATGATCAGATAAGATGCATGGTATTATCTCTACTCCTTTATATTGTCTAAGAGTTGCCCTGTGACATAATATATGATCTATTTTTGAGAAGGATCAATGTGCTGCTGAGAAAAAAGTGTAACTGCTTGATGTTGGGTGGTATATTCTATATATGTCAATTAAGTCTAGGTTATTAATAGTGTTATTGAGTTCTATAGTTTCCTTATTCAACTTTTGTTTGGAAGATCTGTCCAGTGGCAAGAGAGGTGTGTTGAAGTCTCCCATGATTATTGTATGGGCGTCTATTAGACTCTTGAACTTGAGAAGAGTTTGTTTGATGAACATAGCTGCACCATTGTTTGGGGCATATATATTTATGATTGTTATGTCTTGTTGGTGTATGGTTCCCTTAAGCAGTATGTAGTGTCCCTCTTTATCCCTTTTGATTAACTTTGGCTTGAAATCTATTTTATTTGATATGAGTATGGACACTCCTGCTTGTTTCCGAAGTCTATATGAGTGATATGATTTTTCCCAACCTTTCACCTTCAGCCTATGTATGTCTTTTCCTATCAAATGCGTCTCCTGTAGGCAGCATATTGTTGGGTCTTGTTTTGTGATCCATTCTACTAGCCTGTGTCTCTTAATTGGTGAGTTTCAGCCATTAACATTTAGGGTTATTATTGAGATATGGGTTGTTCTTCCACCCATATTTGTTTATTTCTGTTACTATACATGGTTTGTTTTCCTCTTTGATTATTTTTCCCCCCTTTACTGTCCTACCTCCCACTGTTGGTTTTCATTGTTATTTTCCATTTCCTCTTCCTGTAATGTTTTGCCAAGGATGTTTTGAAGAGATGGTTTTCTTGCTGCAAATTCTTTTAACTTTTGTTTATCGTGGAAGCTTTTAATTTCATCCTCCATCCTGAAGCTTAATTTCGCTGGATACACAATTTTTGGTTGGAACCCATTTTCTTTCAGTTTTTGAAATATGTTATTCCAGGATCTTCTAGCTTTCAGAGTCTGTGTTGAAAGATCAGCTGTTATCCTGATTGGCTTACCCCTAAATGTAATCTGCTTCCTTTCTCTTGTAGCTTTTAAAATTCTCTCCTTATTCTGTATGTTGGGCATCTTCATTATAATGTGTCTAGGTGTGGATCTCTTATGATTTTGCACATTCGGCGTCCTGTAGGCTTCTAGGATTTGGGATTCTGTCTCATTCTTCAAGTCTGGGAAGTTTTCTCGTATTATTTCATTGAATAGATTGCTCATTCCTTTGGTTTGGAGTTCTGTACCTTCCTGTATCCCAATGACTCTTAAGTTTGGTCTCTTAATGTTATCCCATATTTCTTGGATGTTCTGCTCATGGTTTCTTAACAGTCTTGCTGAGCTGTCTATGTTCTTTTCAAGTTGAAATACTTTGTCTTCATTGTCTGATGTTCTATCTTCTAAGTGTTCTACTCTGCTGGTAGTATTCTCAATTGAGTTTTTAAGTTGGTTTATTGCTTCCTGCATTTCTAGGATTTCTCTCTGTTTGTTTTTTATAACCTCTATCTCCCTGTATGGTTGATCCTTTGCTTCCTGGATTTGTTTGTGTAATTCATTGTTGAAGTGATCTTTCATTGTCTGATTTTGCTGTCTAATGTCTTCCTTGATACTCCAGATCATCTGAAGCATGTATATCCTAAATTCTTTATCTGACATTCCATCTGCTGTAGCTATTACCTCTTCTAAAGTTGAGTTGACCTGCATTGCTTGTGGTCCTTTCTTTCCTTGTCTTTTCATACTGCTTGCATGTCTTTCTGCTTGGTGAAACTGTTGTGTTTTTGAAATGTTTTTTTCCCCTATATATTTATATTGCTCTTGTATAGTTGAAAAGTCTCCCTTGCAGGATCGGGCAGCGGTCTGCCTAACTTGGAGGCATGGGCGGCGGCTCTGCTCTGCCCCTCCTCCAATTGGTGTGAGGTGTCTACCACGCCCGCGGACCCCTGGGCCTGTACTGCCGGTTGGTCGCAGGTCTGCCTACCTTGCAGACGTGGGCAGCGGCTCTGCTCTGCCCTTACTCCAATTGGGGTGACGTGTCTACCACACCGGCGGGTCGCTGGGCTTATTCCGGGCGTGGGAGGCGGCTCTGCTCTGTCCCCCCTCCAATTGGTGTGACTTGTCTACCACACCCGCGGTCCGCTGGGCCTGTTCCGGGCGCAGGCGAAGGCTTTGCTCTTCTCCTACTCCAATTGGGGTGACATGCCTACCACCCCGGCTGGCCGCTGGGCCTGTTCCACCGGTCGGTCGCAGGTCTGCCTACCTTGCGGGCACGGGCGGCGGCTCTGCTCTGCCCCTACTCCAAATGGGGTGTTGTGACTACCACACCAGCAGGTCGCTGGGCCTGTTCCTGGCGTGGGCGGTGACTCTGCTCTGCCCCTACTCCAATTGGGGTGACGTGTGTACCACGCCAGCAGGCCTCTGGGCCTAATCTGCCGGTCTGTCGCAGGTCTGCCTACCTTGCAGGCGCGGGTGGCGGCTCTGCCCTGCCCCTCCTACCACGCCCGCGGACCGCTGGGCCTGATCTGCAGGTTGGTCGCAGGTCTGCCCACCCTGCAGGCACGGGTGGCGGTTCTGCTCCGCCCCCACTCCAATTGGGGTCACGTGACCACCATACCGGCGGGGCCTGATCCGGGTGCGGGCAAAGGCTCTGCTCTGCCCCTACTCCAGTTGGGGTGATGTGTGTACCACGCTGGCAGGCCGCTGGGCCTGACCCGCCAGTCTGTTGCAGGTCTGCTTACCTTGCAGGCGCGGGCGGCGGCTCTGCCCTGCCCCTCCTACCATGCCTGCGTACCACTGGGTCACAGGTCTTCCCACCTTGCGGGCGCGGGTGGCGGCTCCGCTCCGCCCCCTCTCCAATTGGGGTCATGCGACCACCACGCCAGTGAGCCGCTGGGCCTGCTCTGGGCGTGGGCGGCAGCCCGGCTCCTCCCCTCTGGCTCGACGACAAAGCGAGAGACTCGGGTGTCTGTGACTCACCCTCCCTACCAGGAGACCAACTGTTTCTGTCGCCGCTGGTATTGATGAAGTTCTCTCCTCCGCCACTTTCTGATGACATTAGATCTCTGCCATGTTGGTATCCTACGCGAATGGCAGCATTTCGTTCCCTTTGCCGGGTGATCAAAGCAACGGGTGAGTCCTGACCAGCCCTCACAGGCCCCGTCTCAGTCCTGTTGCCACTGCCCATGAAGGCTCGGTTGGTATTTACCTCCACAGTACTCAGCAGGACCTGGACCGAGAAGCAGTTTCCGCGGGCTCCTTAGCCCTGGGCCAGAGCAGTTCTGGGAGCCGGAACTCGGCCGCTCCATGCTCGGTGTATGCTCTCCTCATATTCCTTTAAGGCCAAAAAATTAAGTAGGAGAACTGTGTCATCTGTTGAGTGCCCTTTGGATGGGCTAGAAGAGTTTGTAGAGGTTTGCAAGGGGTGCAGAGAGCAGGATTGGATCGGAGCAAGAAGAAAGTCTGGAAGAGATCCCTTAGAATGGAGGGATCCAGGGACCCAAAAAGGGGCCATCTGCTTTGGTTGTCTAAGGGATAAGTGGGCCAGGCCTGGGTGCTATATTTGATCCAAGAGGCATTGTAGGGAAGAGTTGACCAGCAGAGAGAACACGTTACCCATGTAAGGAGGAGGGAAGAGGACGCAGAGAAGGAGGAAACTGACTTATTGGCAAAAGGGCATCCCCGCTAGAGCCAAAAATCAGGAGTGCCTTAGTGGCAGGTTTGAGCTGCAGAGATTGGTTGTCACCGAATCCTGACAGTTGAAGCTCTCATCCTGGCCGGAGCCAGAGCCGTGGGAGACCTTGGCCAAGGCTTTTCAGGACCCCTCCTGGAGAGGCCGGATACTCCCAGGGCCAGGAATTGTGGAGAGGAAGAGGAGGGTAAATGTCTCTCTAGCGGCCGAGTCTTAAGGTGAGAGGACTAGGACTTTTGAATCTGCACAAGGAAGGAGTCCCTGAGGGCCACCGTAGCCTTAAAGGCTGTGGTGGGGTGCTTTCCTCCCCACAGGTGGGCAAAGAGATTTGCCAGATGATAGTCAACATATTGCAAGAGGGTGGATTTGGGGCACTGGGGGTGAAAAGATTGGAGGTTGGAAGCCAAGGTTTGTCCAAAGAGGTGTAGACTATCTCGAAATCCCTGAGGAAGAACAGTCCAGGTTAAAGGCAAAAAGATATCCTTTAAATCTATGACCGATAAGTGGGTGGCAGTGTGGGGGATCTGAGACAGCAGGGTGTATGGGTTGGGAACCAAAGGATGTATGTCGTAGGCCCAGAAGAACTTTATGGGCCTAACGGAAGTGTTGATGAGTTGTAGGTAGGACCCATTGGGATTTTTTACTGATAGTATGGGAGTAAGGGGAATGAGCAGGATGGAGGTACCCCTTGCTAAGAAGGTCCTGAATAATCAGGAAATGGTGGAGGGGGTGTGGGTATCCCATAAAATCAGGTCAACCAGGTTAGTGTGGTGTTTCATGTCAGCCTCACAAGTGGAGCAGAATGGCCAGTTTTCTGCCAAAAGGGCCAGAAAAGATGAACAGGCCAATTCTGGGGCCTGACTGTAGCCCGTATGTTGATTGTTGTATTTGAATTTAGAGAGAATATCTCAGCCGAGCAAAGGAACTTTACATTTGGGGCATAACTAGGAACGTCTGAGAGGTTGGGAAGTTGTCTATGGAACAGAGTAATAGGGGAGTCTTTCTTGGATAGATGGTCTTTCCTCCTACCCTGACAATAGGAGAGGTGGACGGCACTGTTTGCCCCCAGAATTCGGTCAGGACTGAGAAGGTAGCTCTGGTGTCAAGGAGAAAGTCAACCTTGCACCTATCCACCTGAATCTGCATCCTGGGTTTCTGTCTATTGATCGTTACAGCCAGGGACAAGGACCCAAGGCACAGTCAATTGATTGCCATGCCTAGAAGGTCGGAGGGTTCCCTGGCCATAGGCCTCCTACAAGATCTAGGACAGTCAGAGCCCCAATGACATTGTTGTTGACATTTAGGGCATGGGGTACGTGGAGTGCATGGTGCAGGACATGCCCTGGCCCAATGTCCCTTCTTGCCACATTTGAAGCAGGCGCCCAGGGGGGTTTTCGGTGATGGGCGGCAACCCAAGGAAGCACCCTGCAGGGCCTGGGTGAGCATCTGAAATTTCTCAGTCTGTGGGGTGGCAGGGCCTTGTTTGAGCTTTTTTAGTTTGGCCCAGATGTCGGGGTAGTTCTGTGAGAGGAAATATGTCATAAGGACATGACGGCCATCTGGGGTTTTGGGAGTTTGATTTAGGGCAGCAAGTGGCCCTGGAGGGTGATTGGGATTAACTCAGTGAGTTTCATCCGCAAGGGCTCTGGCAAGTTCCCAGACTCTGGTACATTCCTCAAGAAGGAGAGTATTAGCCAATAACATATAAGTGAGGCTATAAGCCTGGAGCACCCATTGAAACTCTCTTCTGTGGTGAATGAGCCCAACCTTCTCTCAAGTTGCATGAGGTCATTCATAGAGAATGGGACATGAACCAGGATAATGCCCTCAGTCCAGCAACCTCTCTTAAAGGGGCCATGGTTTGTGGGACTAGGGGCGGGACCTAGTTTGGGGAGAACTAAAGGTGTCGGCCGAGTCAGGGGGAGCACCTTAGGGGCTAGACGGAGCGGACGGGGGAGGTCGGTAGAGAGGGGGTTCATCTGCCTGATAGGTAGGGGTGAGAAGGAGGAAGAGAGAAAGCCTCAACATAGCGGAACTCATTCCACTTTTTTGAGTGCTTGCAGGAGTTAAACAGATCTCTAAGAACTGCAGGATCTAGGGATCCTCCTGGGGGCCATTGACTTTGATTGTCTAATTGATAGTAAGGCCAATCTTGTATGCAGAATTTAATAAGGGGGAGTCTGCAGGGAGGGAAGAAGAGGTCCCCCCATAGGTCAGGAGAGGGACAAGGGTGGTTGAGAGAACAGGAGAGGGGGAGTGGCTGTTCTTCCACCCCTCAGTACCTCCAACTCATGAACCAGGTTCCAGAGAGTCCACCGTGACCATGAAGGTCGTGGTGGGGTGTGTTCTCTTCTCCAGATTGGGCATCAGAGGTTTGCCAGACGATCATGGTCAAAGCCCCTGCGTAGCCCATCTGAAGTTGGATACACGATAGGGGAACTCAAATACTGAAGATCTGGTGTTGTAAACAGCACTCGAAAGAGTGGACCAGGACGGCAAGCCTTGAGAGAGGGGGCCCTTGAGCAGCAAGGCATTCCCCATCCCAGGTTTCGGCACCAATGAAAGAATGAACAAGGCTTGTCATCGGAGCAAATGCCCGTTTATTGAGGAACAGCTCTGCATATTTATAGAGCCAGGGGTGGTTTGACAGTTGGCACGGGGTGCTTTTTGATTAGAGGGTAAGGATCAGGTGAGCCAACAGGACTAGTCTGATTGGTGGGTAGGATCAGGTGAGCCAGCAGGGCTCACCATTGGACAGCTCTTCTTGGGGGATGGGGAAGTTAGTCTTTGGAGCCTGGGCGACTCCCAACAGTCCCCCCCAAAAAAATATGTTAGAAAAATAGATAGAAAAAGTTCTAGAAGGCACATATTCTCTGGCACTCTATCATGTACCAGGCTGTATTTGCTGGCCATCTTTATATAAGTGTCAGTGTCAGTCATGCTCTAGGTTCAGGCACAGCTTTGCTTCTCATTGTGTGCTCCTTTCTGTGACTGTACCTTATAGAAGGAGTTAAGCCTCCTTTCTCATCAGCTTGTTATCTGGCCAGTACACTGGACACGGTGACTCTCCCTCTCTCTCTCATACCAGGGCACCTAAACTATGACCATGAGTTGAAAATGGTTTTCTGGATCATTTTTGAAGGGAGGCACCTGTTTGGGGACTCCACTCTTCAACTCTGAATCAGGACCAACTGGGAGGCTGTAGATTCTAAACCACCTTGATTTTATCTGTTATTCTTCCTTGTCTCAGCACTCTCAATGGTGACCTGCAGGAGGAGAAAGAGAATGACCTCCTGCTGGACAAAAAGTCCTGACTCAAAATTTGACTCACAAGAACTTTTCAAAAGCTCTGTCTTCCCATCTGATGAGCCTACAGTCAGCTCTGCTGCGGATGAAGCCAGTGAATACTCCTATCATACTTCAGATGAATCCAACTTGACTCCCTGGGAAAGCACAAATTCTCTGCACTCAACTCCACTGTCTAGGTTGAGATATATGCATGCAGAGGCAGGAGACTCATTTTGTTTCAGAGTAGGTACAGAGGTCAGGTGGATCTTCAGCTTTGCTATTTTCCTATGGTCTGGTCAGGTTTATTTCATTGTTGCCTTTGCTGTGCCAGCCATATATTTGCATGTAGGTTGCAGTAAGAGGGAGGGCATCAAGAGCACTTCATAGACTCTGACTGATTCTGTCTTTAAAGTATGTGCACTGTGCTGGGCATGGTGGGTCAGGCCTATAATCTGAGTGGCTTAGGAGGCTGAGAGGAAAATCATGAATTCAAAGCCAGTCTCAGCAACAGCAGGGTGCTGAGAAACTCAGTGAAACCCAATTTGTAAATGAAACACAAAATAGGGCTGGGGATGTGGCTCAGTGGTTGAGTGACTCTGAGTTCAATCCCCCTACCCCCACCTCAAAAAAAAAAAAATGATGTCCACAATTTCTATCCATGATCTTTTCTGCCTGTGGATAAAGATAAACAAATCCCCTTTTTTTGTCTCATGACTTGGTGTCTTTGTAGAATATTCTCTCCAGAAAAAGTAACTAAGATTAATCATATTGCGGTAATAAATATGAAATCCTTCTTACTTCAAAGTCCTCTTTGTCAATTGGATGATTTTACTTTAGGGTCTTTTGTACGGGCACCACCCATCCAAGAATACCTAGGCACATGTACAAAAGATGACATGTCCATCAGACACATGATTTCTGTCACTGTGCCTGGGTCACTAGGTTGGGTCAATCGGCAGGGACATAAGAAATGGGTTTTTCAGGAGTGGTTAGCAAAGGCAGAACTGGGATTGTTACTGAACCCTCTTCTCCTTTCAGCTTCCTCAGAGAAGGCTCAAGGGCCTTTGAGTGGACACATGAGCCCATACATATCATAGATGCAAGTTTCCCATGCACAGGTGGAGTCAAGAGCCCCAAGGAGCAGTTGTCCATCAGATAAATATAGAGACCCCTCTTGTGTGTATTACACATTGTTTATACATGTGCTTTATCATGTATAATGGGTATACATGCAGTATATCATTATTATTCGTATTTTTTAATTCCTTAGGATAAGTTTTCCTTTTCTTAATAATGTGTTTGTTTCTCCTTTGATTTCGCTTGATTTTTATTATCTCTTCCTTCCCTAAAGCACAACCTACCTCCACTGTGATTTCCTAGTATTTGTCAAATATATCTAGGAGTTATTGGATTTTACAATTGCTATCTTACTTGCACATACTTACAGAGCATGTCCTCAATGATGCCACAGGTGTCTGCAAACAGAAGATAATTACAAGAAAAATTCTGATGATCAAGAGGAAACTAGCATGCAGATTCCCTGGCTTTCAGGCTTCAGGTATGTTGGCTCTGGGATGCACTTGACTCCTTTTAACTCTATAAGATTGTAGCTCCTACTTCTGCAGTGATTTCTCTTCACCTGTGCTTGTCTCCAACAGTAGACTGAGCCTCTGTTTAGTCTTATCTGTATTTTCCACAGCCTTGTAGCCCTGACCTGCCCTTCCATCTACATTTCCTGTTTTTATTCTGAACTCTGCTCTGTTCTCACACCTGCTCTCCTGATATTCCTGATAACTGCCACAGGGAACCCCAGTCAGATTAGGGTCTCAACCCTATGAAGAGCATCTTTCAGACACATGCTACCTTCCCTTAAATTCCATACTTTCTAGAATTTTTTGCCTTCTGTACCTGACTTCCTTGACAGCATTACCTCTTTCTGCTGGGAATGTGGCCTTCCTAAGTTACTAGCACATGGATTTTTTTTTTTCTGGGGGTTTTCATGGGGAACAAGTCTAACTCAAGCCTGGATTGTTATCTTAGACATGCAAATGAAAGTGTCATTTTTTATTATGTTTATTTTATTAGTTCTTTTTAGTTATACATGAGAGTAGAGCCCATTTTGATATCATATACAAGCTTGGAATATATCTTATTCTAATTAGGACCCCAGGCTTGTGGATGTACTCAATGGTGACATTCTCTGTGTTGTGTTCCTATATGTGCATAGCAAAATTATGTCACATTCATTCCTTTTCTTACCATTCATTTCCTTTCCTTACCAGTTCCTCTTTTTCTTTCATTTCTCTTTGTCTAATGCCTGGAATTTGTATTCTTCCCCTCTTCCCTCCTTAGTGTAGGTTAGCTTCCAAATGTCAGGGAAAAGGTTTGATCTTTGTGTTTTGGGGGATTGACGTATTTTACTTAGCATGGTAGTCTCCAGATCTATCCATTTACTGGCAAATGTCATAAAATCATTCTTTATGGCTGTGTGTGTGTGTGTGTGTGTATATATATATATATATGTATATATATATATGTGTGTATATATATATATTTATATATATATGTGTATATATATATTTATATATATGTGTGTATATATATATATATATATATATATATATATATATATATATATATTTGACTCCACAGCTTAGCTATTGTGAATTGTTCTGCTAAAAACATTGTTGTGACTGTGTCACTGTAGTGTGCAGAGGATAGCCTCTTCAACAAATGGTGCTGGAAAACCACTCACCCCACTCAGAATGGTAGACATTAAAAATCAAAGCAACAATGAATGATGGCAAGGATGTGGGGAAAGAGATTCAATTAATACATTGCTGGAGGAACTGCAAATTGGTGAAACCACTCCAGAAAGCAGTGGGGAGATTCCTCATAAAACTTGGAATAGAACCACGATTGGACCCCATCATCACACTCCTCACTTTATTCCCAAAGGACTTATAATCAGCATACTACAGTGACACAGCCACTTCAATATTTAATAGCTGCTCAATTTACAATAGTCAAGCTATGGAGCCAACCTAAGTGCCATACATCAGATGAATAGATAAAGAATTTGGTATACATACACAATGGAATACTACTCAGCCATAAAGAAGACTGAAATTATATTATTTGCCAGTAAATGGATGGCAGTGGAGACTATCATGCTTTGTGAAATAAGCCAGTCCCCAAATCCAAAGGCAGAATGTGGATGCTAACTCACAACAAGGGAGTGAAAGATTAGAGGTTCAGTGGACTAGACAAAGGGGAATGAAGAGAAGGGAGGGAGCATGGTAATAGGAAATACAGGAGAATGAATAGGACATATCTTTCCTATCTTCATCTATAAATACATGACCAATGTAGCTTCTCATCATGTAAAACTACAATAATAGGGGGAACCTATTTTCAAAAAGTTAGATTATTCTATGTATGTATAATATGTCAAAAGATACTATAATGTCAAAATAATAATATTTTTTAAAAGAAGTTGCAAAAAATATTGTATTCCTAGATCTGAGGTTGTAGCTCACTGGTGGAGCACTTTCCTAGCATGTGTGAGGCACTGGGTTGGATCCTCAGCACCACATAAAAGAGAATTTAAGTAAAGGTATTAAACAAAAATAGCTCTACCAAAAGAAAAATACTATATATATATATATATATATATATATATATATATATATATATATATATATATATATATTTGTGTGTGTGATTCATTTATTTATTTATTTTATTTATTTATTTGATTCCCACTACTTCAAGTTGGGAAGTTCATATATTAGCCCACATATTTGACTCCTACTATCTAATTCTTGAACTAGTTTTCTATTTCAGTTGGTTTTTTATTATTGGTACCATTGTTAAATATAAAACTCCAGACTATAAGTAATGCTGCAGAGTTGTAGTAACAAAAACAGCATGATATTGGCACCAAAAGATGCCGAAAGTCCAATAGGACAGAAGAGAAGACAGAGACAAATCCACATACTTAGAGCCCTCTGATACTTAACAAAGGTGCAAAAAATATACACTAGAGGAAAGAGCCTTTTTAATAAATGGTGCTGGGACTACTGGATATGTATATGTAGAAAAATAACACTAAAACCCTATTTTGCACCCTGCACAAAACTCAAATGAAAATGGATCAAACACTTAGGAATTAAAGCAGAAATCTTACAACTGCTAGAAAAGAACATAAGGCCAACACTCCATCATAAAATGGCTGGCACCAGCTTCCTTAACAGGACACTCAAAAGTACATAAACTGAAACTATGAATAAATAAGTGGGATGCCATCAAACTACAAAACTTCTTCCCAGCAAAGGAAATAAGGAAGAGTGTGAAGATAGAGCCTACAGAATGGGAAAAAAAATCTTGGCCAGAACTCATCTGATAAGGAATTTAATACCCAGAATATATAAATAACTCAATATAAAATATATAAATATAAAATATAAAAATATCTCAAATAACCCAATCACTAAATAGTTAATAGAAAAAACTAAATAGAAACTTCTTTACAAACAACAACAAAAAACACAAATAGCCAAATAGATGAGAAAAGTTTCAACCTCTCTAGCAATCAGGGAAAAGCAAATGAAAACACGAAAATTTCATCTCACTCCAGAATTGCAATGTTCAAGAATACACATAAACAATATGCGGGGAAGGTTGTGAGGAAAAGGAACACTTGTACATTGTTAGTGGGACTGCAGTCTAGTACAACTCCAGAAATATCTTTATTTTTATTTATTTTTACCTGGTGCTGAGAATTTAGCACAGGGACTCAGATGTGTGAGGCAAGTGATCTCCACCGGCTCAGACTTAGAGAAACCTGATCAGAAGTGATTGAGGTCATGCAGGTGATTGAGGTCATGCAGGTGACTGGAGAGGGTGAATTAATTGGTGCCTCAAAAGGCAAAACAGAAGACACAGAGTGGAATGATGAGTCCAGAGAACCCCAGCCCTAGAATGAATTCTTAAAAAGTTGTTATGTGCACATATAAATATACCACAGGGAACTCCACCTTTATGCATAGGTAGAAAGAAGCAATCAAATATAAATTGATATAAATTAATAGATGATCAAAAGGAAGTCTAGTAGAGTAGATGAAGGAGATTTGGGAGACATTAGGCAGGATGGGAAGAAAAAGAGAGAAGGAAAGGGGCAAATCATGGATGGAAGTCAAGTTGCATGTGTGTATGATTTTGTCCAGATGAACCCACTACTATGTATAACTAGACACTTCTAATTTTAAAAAATAAATGTATGTAAGAAAAACATTATTAAACCTAAAAGGCAAAAACAAAAAGTCTATGGAAGTTTGGCTATAGGTGGGAGACACATACTGGCCTAGAGCCTGTGTTTTCCAATGTCATTTATAGTAGGACAGGTTTTACTATATTTTTATATTTTACATGATCCAACTGACAAAGGGGGACACTGAGACATTAATAGACAAGCTGGGTTTCCAGGGGTTAGAGACCAAATCAGGTGCTTGGCCTTTTAGTTGGTCTTCCTTCCACCTCACTAGGCTCTGTCTCAGTATCACAGAAATTCCACACTCTCTAGAGTGGCTTCCTTTCCTTCACCTAGGGGGAACTCAGTATGTGGCAAAATGCTCATGTCCCTAAGGAAACCAGGGCTGTGGGAAAGTGCTGGGTGGCAGGCACATTTATTCCACGTGGTAGACATCCACTTGTGCCCCAATCTCTTGCCTGCCTGTTCAGATAAGCATGTTCACCAGATTTCTGTGGCTCTCTTCAATATCCAGCCTCTATCTTGCCTCCCTAGTTTTAATTTAAATGTTAACAGAGGCCCCACTCCCCAGCCTCTTGACACATCATTCCACTCTGTGTCTTCTGTTTTGCCTTTTGGGGGCACCAGTTAATTCACCTTCTCCCATCACCTGCATGGCCATATCCTCAATCACTTCTGCTCAGGTTTCTCTAAGTCTGAGCCTTGACATTCTCATGCCAGATATTCTTGGGTCACATTAATCCCTGGTTGCACTGAATACTCATTTTTCAGATAATGACCTCAATTTTCAAATAAAAATGGACAATTTCTTTGAATTTTTATTGTGGCCTTTAAGTAAGAACCATCTGTGAAGTGCTAAGCACAGTACCCAGCTGGCAGGAACTGCTCAGCATACATTAGGTTGCTGCCTTTCCCTTTTGGAGCTGCCATGGTGGGTGCGGTATTGAGTCTCCTCTTCCCTTCCTTCTAACAGGGCTTCCCTGTCACTGTTTTCCCATGTGCCAGCTGAGATGCAGCAGCATGGCTCAGTCCCTGCTCTTCCTCTTGTTCCCAGCCCCAGAGGCCTGAACTGAACCTGGCTCTGACCCACTCTCCTCTTACCAGGAACTCCTTTTATTGATAGTTTACATTTTGATCAACTTTGTAATACAGGGTATTTGAACCCAAGTCCTTCTGTGTGCCAAGCAAACACTCTACCACTGAACTGCACCCCAGCCCTTGATAAATATTTTAACATATACATATTTCACATATATGCATATGTGTGTGTATTTTATATATGTATGTGATTTTGTGCATATTTAAGTTTCACTACAAGGCATTGTACTAGAAAGCACATAGGAAATTATACTCAAAGTTGGTTTATAAAATTGTCCCTAACAAGTTTTTACTGGATGTTACATTCATTTGGAATACCCATCCATCAAACATTTTTTGTTCTAAATAATAGAAACATATCAATCTGTTGACTTTTGATTTTCCATGTGGCATATGAATGCTAATGATATGAGAGAGAAGTCCTGGTACCTTGGATCTAAGATTTTGTGTGCTGAAGGCTAGGGTGTGCATGATTTGGGGTGCAGGGTGTTTGTGGTGACCTAAATCCTGGTTGTTTTTACTCCCTAGATTCAGTTATTTCCTCTGTAGTTTGGGGTGTTGGCATAGATTTTCTAACTCTGGTCCTCCACAGCTCTTCTGTCTCTTCTCCTGGCTCAGATACTGTCATTGTCATCAGGACAAATGGTATAAATATGACAACTAAAGGGCTTGGACACAATGAAGGAAAATTATTAATGCAAATAACAGTTGGTCCTCTGTAAGTGTGTCATGTGAATTTAGAAAATTTTCTGTGCGCAACAAAGCCTTCAGTCCTGTTCCTTGAATCTTCTGTGGCTGCCTTTCTTCTCATTCTTCTTCTTGCCACAGTTGTCCTATTGCTCTGTTTGGGTCATTGCCCTGTACACATCTGTGCCTATTCTATCCAGAAAACTTTCATGTTTATGCTATTTGTCCTGAATAGCCCACTTGTCAATGAAAACAACATTTTTCTTCTGGAAAGTTTATCATTATGTAATGATGTAAGAAAGATTATAAAAATAAAGAAACCAAAGTCTCTATGGACTTGACCCACCCTGCATTTTTGAAGGCTGCCTTTCTTGATCGTAGGCTGTTTCACTTTTTTGCACTGGTGGAAACTGAGGATATTATCATGAATATATTATCAGATCCTTTATTATTGTGAGTTTTTTTTTTTCAGTGCTAGATTTGGATGATGCTCCAGGAATGAAGAACTCTCTGACCCTAGAGAGTGATACTTTGGATGGCTCCTTCACCAACAAGCATGGCTGTCACATTATAGGCCATTGATGACTATACTATACTGTCACATTGATGACTATACTGCTCTCAGAGAGCAGATTGGGGAGGGGAAACAGCTGGTTCAAAAGATCCAGTCTCTCCTGAGGCTCACATGCAACTTCCCAGGCCTTGAAGCTCAGAGCTCAGAGGTTGTCACACCTGCACCTCCTGGGTTCACCCTTTCTTTGTGCCCTTTATCCTTAAATCTACTTTCTTCTCCACTATTTATTTTTGTGGCCTGCATTTCCCAATGACAGAGAAAGAATCTTCCAATTATTCTAGCCAGGCCCTTGCTTCCCTATCTCCTGATTAATTCTAAATTCTACCCTGCAGTAGAGAAGGTCAACCAGATATTCTCCCCCAGAGCCACAGAGAAGTCTGTGCAGCATTGCCACCAAACTCAGTAAAACATTTGTTATGAGATGATGTCCATATGACGTTGGAATCGGCACCCTCTGATAGTTTATTATTTGTTACAGTCATGCTGGCCCATGTGGATAGATTAAAATCAATCAGATGGACAGGTAGTGAGGGATTTGCATCCATAAAGGCCTTGTGTGTGGGAAGAGTAAGAACCTGGCCACCACAGCATTTCTTTTTTCCCATGGAGCAACAGGAGGGAGGCAATCTGCAATGTCTCTCAGAGTACCTCTCTGTTGAAAGACAACAAGGGCCAATGGCTGTGCTGTCTGAGCCCCCCAGAGACCCATGGATGTGTAGACAGAGCCTTGCCTCCAGGGAACCCCCACTTCAGGGCAAGACACAGACCCCTATTTATAAACCAACTAAGGGGCCACAGGCCTAATGTGAGAAGTCACCTCTTGTGCCTCAAGTTCACTGGTGCAGAGGGGTCTTTTATTATATGCGAGGAAGGTAAAATGTCTGTAGAGGACATGACATGGGAATGAGCTTTGACAGCCTTATATAGGGTGTCCAGGTGAGGAGTCATTCAAGGTAAAACGAGCCACACTTCAGTCCTGGGACCTCAAAGGGATGAGCCAGGGTTTTCCAGGTTCAAGCAGCCCATGCTTTGTGCCTCATCAATAAAGGAAGCTTGAGTCTTATGCAGCCTTCAATGTCCTGAGCCCTGAGATGTCTCAGCTTCAGTGATATCCATGGCTACCTCCCACCTCTCAACAGGCACCAGGCAACAAATGTTTCCATGAGCTAAGGAGCAGCACCTGTTCCCTGAGGCACACCCTGGAGGAGTCAGCCTCCCTCCTGACCATGTTCTGGCGAGCAGCTTTACCAAGCTTCCAGAGCCCTGGGCTGCCTGGCAAAGTGGTAAGAGGCCAGTGTTGTCTTCTGGTATAAGACCTGCTCTTCTGCCCCATGAGATTCTGTATTCTCAGTTCCAGGACTTTCTGATGGTCAGGAGCTACATAGGTTGTTAGAATGTGCTGGACTTTAGTGCAGCATCCTGGAGGGAGACTCCTGGTCCTTGGTGAGTGCTTTCATTGAAGTTCTGATTACCTTACTTCATCCTCACACCCCAACTCCCAAGATAATAATTCAAAGAGAAGAAAATAAAATGGAGAAGCACAGACATAGACACCCTGGTAATCCATAAGTATCTACTTCCAATAATTCTGAAGTTTGAGCTGAAATTCATGGGCCTTTGAAACTTTTCCACCCCTCAGTGCTTCTTGGTCAAAAGATCAAAGGAAGTCACTGTGATCCTTCAGCTTCTTTCAGTTGTGCTCCTAGAATCCCAACACACCTTTTATCTCTGTTCCATTCTTGGGAAAAGGTAGAGTCCCTAAGGAATTGTTCTGCTTTGGGTGGACTAGTTTCTGGAACCCCCCCCCCCCCGCCCTAGTTTTTAGCTCCATATTAATGTTACTGGTATGTTTTCGGATCAAAAAATGCTAATTCCAATGGGGTACTTTACTATCTTCAGTTTTGTACAGACATTTTGAAATGTGAACACTGTCATCAGTGCAGTCCTGTGTCCCAGACATAGTATCTCTGAAATTCCAAGTCCTTCATGGATGGGAGAAGGGGGAGACAAAACTTCTTCAAGGACTGAGTTGGAGGTCTTGTTCACAGTTGTGAGTTGCTGTGGGTCTGGAGTCAGGTTCTCTTTGATCAAAGGAATGTAGGCCTGTGCTGGTCTGATTGGGGGCTTTCAGGTTCTCAACATTCCTACCTGTGGTCTTTTTCTCAACTGTTCTGAACTGAGGGATTGAGAAGCTATAATGAAGGGAACTCAGTCTGCAAGTGCTGAGAAGATTATAGAGTTCTGCTTCTGATTGGTAGGAACCACAAAGAACTGGATGCATTTGATCTCCAAACTGTTGTCTGAGAGCTTGTTCTTCTTCCCCAGGATGAATCAATGGAAAGGGAGCTCCTGGATCTGCGAGCCCAAGTATCCAAACAGGAGAAGCTCCTTCAGAGCACAGCTGAGCATCTGAAGACTGCCAAGCAGCAGAAGGAGAACATGGAGCAGTTCATTTTCAGCCAGCCTAGGTGCCCCTGCGTTGTGGAGCAGCAGAGGAAAGGGGTGGTCTTGTAGATTCCCCACTTATGCTGCAGAGAAACAGTGACCACAGAGGCACTGGAATGTTGGGAATGGAGAGTCTGATGCACTAGACCCAACCTTCCTGTGCCATGAGGAATTGTGGATGCAGAGGGAGGGGAGGAAGGGGTCAGCAATAGGCCATGATTGAGGGGGTGAGAAGAAAGTGGTCTAGAAATGCATGCCCAGCAATTAGGGCCCAGCTAGAAATTCCTTCTTTGGTGGGACTCTTTTCTTTTTTCAGTGACCAGGACACATGATGTTTTGAAGAAGGCAAGGACTAACTTGGAGCTAAGGAACCGGTTTCACCTTACACAGTCACAGAGCCAATTCAAATACATCACTGTCTGTCATCAGATCTGTGAGTGACCCTGACCTCCTTTAACTTCTAGGAGGTATCTGGCCCACTACATAGGTCTTAGCTCCTGGAGAGCCTCCTCTCTTCACACTCCTTCCCCCTCAGCTCCCTCCCCTGTTCTTGCTCTCCCCTAGTCACCATCTCTCCTCTTTACCCCAATTTTTTCCCCTTGATGTCAATCAAGCAAGGATCCAGGAGAAATGCAGTTCAGTTGGTCCTTGAGGGAAGAAACTTTCAAATTCTGTCTGTGAATTAGTTGTCTACCAAGAGATCTTGAGGCCATTTGTGCATTCTGGACTTTCCTGAACTACTTAATGAAAAACTAAATAAGGCATAATCTTATAAATTGGCTTAAGTGCAGAAAATTAAGTTAAGGATAGTAATTTTATTTTGGCACCTCATTTTCTTTAAAAAACATGAAGGAAGATCCACTCAGTCTCCTTGATATAAAAGAAAAACTGATAATAAAAAAGACTGAACTTTAAGGGACAAGTTTTTAAAATATATATATATATATATAGAGAGAGATATTCTCTACATTTACTTAAATGCTGTGCTAATAATTCCCTAGAAATCCTATGAAGAGAAACTTGATGGGTAACTGATTGTTTTAAACATAAGAATTTAAACCTTTAAACTTATATGGTAAACATCAGAGCAGTTGAGCCTTCTAGGAATGTTCCTAAGTTGTACCCTGAGAGCCTTGACACCCATAGTGTGATCAAGGATGGGCCATGTTTTAACTAGCTCTTGTTTTCTAATTCCCTTTGGATCTTCTCTGAGGATTGCTTTCTTTCCTGAGCCTCTTATCACAACACTTAGAGGATTGCCTCTGTAAAGCCTCCTCCTATCCCTGGCAAGTTAACCCACAGCCTCCAGTTCCTGCTGGCTCCCTCCAGTTTCCAGGCCACCCTCTTTTGTTCCTGATTTCTGGTCTCTAACTCCAGGCTTAATATTAACTGGTTGTATGCCTTTGGCTCTGTGAGCTACTGCCCCTCATCTGTTAAAGGTGGACCTAGACTTAGAGAATCTCTGAGGTTCCTGTCAATTTGACTTCTTCTTAAGAAAAATGAGACACACACACTTAACAGGGGAACTTTCCCCAACATGTCCTCTTCAGTACAGGCTGTTTTTTTCATGTGCATGTTTCATGCTCCATCCTTCTGTTCCCGGAATATGTCAAAGGCCTTTATTTCCCTTCAGACCACATAACTTGTAGCATGAACTGAGTAATAAAAGAAAAGTAGTAGGATCTGGCCATATGGCATGCAGTAGGGCTGTGGCTGGGGCACCAGGGATTTGGGTGCACAGGGAAGCTTATCCTCTAAACTGGAACCCTCTAGACCCAGTGTATCTCCTTGTCTCATTCTTTTAACCAAATCCCACCATGTTTCTGCCTTCCTGCATGCTTTGCCCTTATTCCAGGCTCTGGGCATCATAAATGGTATCTAATAGTTCCATCTGAAAAGGATTCTTTTGTTTGCTTGCAGGTGACATCCGTAAGGGCCCTGCTGTGTGCTCCAGCATTGACACCCTTGCCTTCCAGGAGCCACACAAGAAGCAAAGCAACCACCGGTCCTTAATGCATGAAGAAGCCTAGGCCTACCCCCCTCCCCACATCCGAACAACTGCCTATCTGCTAAGGAGCATCTGAGTCCTATTCCTTCAAAGCTGGTGCAGGTCTGAAGAGGTGATCAGAGATGTCTCCTACTAGGGTAGGCAGAAAGGCAGAATGACTTCCTGGCAGTGATGGAATACCAGTAGTCAAATACCACCAGACCCCCCACTAGGCAGAGTTCACCTAAGATTGCATGGTAAACCTGTGACACTGCTTCTGAACAGCCTCAGTGACACAGCACCTGCTCAGCACTGTTCTCACCTTAGCAGCTCTCCTCTGATGATCAACTCTGGGGAAATGATTGCCTTCTACACATGGGTCATGTGGTTCCAATGTGGAGCTTGTTGACAGTTCTAGAAGCACCCTAGTGAGAAGCAGGCACTGCTGGACAGTGTCAGTGAAACTCAGCTAGCACCTTTCACAGATCCACACCTGACCAGGTAGCTCCTCTGGGATAAGCCAGGCTGGACTTTGCACAGCACCATGAGGTCTGACCTCTTTGATTCCATGTGAGGAAGGACATTGGTGACCTCTCATTCATAGCCTAGCACAATCTGCTTCCTTTATTAACATGTTCTCCAAATTTTACTGCCCCCTCCTCCCCATTAAGTATGCTGTGCCATTTTGCTAACTTAACATCCTTCGGGGGAATATGAGACTGATGTCCACACCAAGCCTATGCAAAGTCTTGCATATGGCAGCCTCTACTTGTTTCTTAGTGGTGTGGGCCAGACCCCAATTGTACTGAAGCTTTCTATGTGTCTTTAGAGTGCTCCTAGGATGTGAGTAGGTGGGTATAAATGTAAGATAGAGGTTCATTTATGTTGCTGTAGCCATACGTTGAAGGCCAACATCACTCATTGCAGACAGGGTAAAATAGTAATGTCTTTCTGGCTTTCTATGGCTTATTTTTTTTAAAGCAAAGTTTGTATAAATAGTTTCTTTTCTTTCTTTTTTGTTTGTCTTTGTTTCCCATTTCTACACCAGACTAAAACAAGTGTTAGGAATAGAAAATAAAATAAGCCAAACCCAAAAAACCAAAGACTGAATGTTTTCTTTGATAAGCAGATGCTGATCCATAAAGCGAGGTGGAGGGGGGAATGAAAGAACTTTGGATTGGACAGAGGGGACGGAGGTAAAGGGAGGGGTGTGGAGGTATGAAGGATTGTGGAATGAGAGGGACTTTAATACCCTATATACATTTGTGACTACACTACTGGTGTTGACTCTGCACCACGTTCAGCCAGAGCAAGTGCTCCAATTGTGTACAATACTGTCATGTATAAGTAATTAGAATAAATTTAAAAATTAAAAATATTAAAACAAGATAAAAATTTTTAAAAGAAAAGAAAACAAGACTGTCATGAAGGAATTTATTGGCTAATTCTGAGGTTTAAGTTTAAAAAAATGAGAATTTTTCCTCTTTGCCATTTTTCAAAAATCTCTAAGACAAGTGATTCTTAAACCTGATGTGCCTTTACAATTTCACAGGGAAGGATATATTTTGCTGTTTGTTCTGCAGCATTAAAACTCAGGAGTCAGGATGGCAGTGGAGAATTGGTTTCTTTCCATCCTGGGTTTGAGCAAAATAGAGAAGAACATTTTCTTTGACAAGTCTTCATCTTTGATGACTGTGAGGCATGGAAAGCTTTTATAAAAACAGGTCACAGTGGGGGGAAAGGCAAGAAATGCCCAAGTGTGTATTTAGCTAGGCTGTGTTAATCAGGAACCCTTCCCAGTAGATGTTTCCCTTTGCACTGCCCATCAGAGCCAAGCAGTCCATCAGCCTCCATCATCAGTTTAAAGAAGATCAAAATTAAAACGAATTTGAAGATTTTCCTTTCAAAGGGGGTCTGTTTCACATTCAGCTATGGGGACTGTGGGAGCGACTCCCTGGGCTCCATATCAAGCACTCTAGTGGGTGTGGGACTCTAATCAAGGATCTGCCTCTATATGTAAGTATCCCAGGTGATGCTGATGCAGACATAGTTTAACACATTGATGATTCTGATACAGGTGGGCTGTAGACTACAGTTTAACACACATTGTGCATGTCATTGAGTCACAATGAATTTATTTAAGAACCTTAATTGATAATTATCATTTCATAAATTTATAAAAAAGTATTAAAACAATCCTTCAGAAAATTCTTGTGTCCTTTCTCCTTGCAGAATTAAAATGAAGCTATTAGTCTACAGTTATTTCCTAGAAATAGTTAAAATGAACACAAACAATGACAGAACAAAAACTGTAATCATTATCAACAAAACTACCACCATTACCAGCAGCAACAACAAAATACCTTCAATAGACCTCCCTTAGTAGAGACATGGCCACTCCCTTGGAGAGAGATGAAATCAACCTGTGTTTTACAATTGAGTGTTTTAAGTATTTGCATGAGTGATTTTGGCTTTGAAATACAGAGAAATCTGCTGGCAGATTTAGCTGAATGTTTGGAAACTCCACAGACCCATTACTAAATCTAAAGATACAGCAGCCAATGGTATAGATATACCTATACAATTTCACAGGAAAGGACATATTTTGCTGGTCAAGAGATACTATTATGTATTTTAAGTGCTACAATAGGTACATGTCTTCTTTTCTGGCCCTGAGTTTATTGCAGGAGCCTGAAAATTTCCTTCCTTTACTTCTGATCTTCAAGGGCTGGTAGTCTTGATAAAATAATCAATGATCACAGGACAACTCAAATATTTCTACTTAGTAAGTCAGCTTCCTAGGAAGCAACTTAACGATGAGAACAACATATTACCTCTTGTAAGTCTGAGACTGGTGGATATATTCCCCAGCTACTTTTGGAGAAAACTTTTGAAAGCTATTATATTTCCCCTTTTATGATTATAGAAATAATTCAAAATATCTGTTTGAATTAATAATTTTTAAAAAGGTGACAGCAAAAGCTGGAGTTGTAGCTCAGTGGTAGAGCATTTGCCTTGCAAGTGTGAGGCACTGGGATTGATCCTTGTACCACATAAAAACAAAGGCATTGAGTCCATATACAACTGAAATAATTAAATAAAAGGTGACAGCAAAATATCCTTGAGGCAAATTCTCCAGTATATAATTTTTTATATAAGTATATTATTTCCCTGTGTGTGGGAGAAACAGAGCTGTTTCTTATTCTGTAAGAATAACTGTTGGTGCAGTTCATATAGTTCAGTTCATAGAGTGCTTACCTTGCAAACACAAGCCCTGGGTTCAATCCCCAGCACCAGGAAATTAAAAGAGAAAAATAAAAAGGAAAGGAAAGGGGAAAACCTCAGTCATATATGACTACCACTGTCTTCCAATTTTTTCTAATTCAAATAAAATCCATGGAGAATCCTATGAGAAAAATAGAGTGAAAGTCTTTAAAGGGAGACAGAAAAGAAAAGAGGACAGGTACCTATTGTAGCACTTAAAATGCATAATAGTATCTCTTGACCTGCTGACCTAAGACCTTCAGAATTTACAGAGACTTCATCATAGGGTTAGGGTTATGAAATAATACTCTAATAGTGAAGTAGAAGAACATGGAGAAGGAGGAGGAGAAGGAGAGAGAAAAAGAAGGAAGAGAAAGGAGAGAAAAAGATAAAGAATGAAGAAAGGACAGTGTGCTGTGTCCTTGGAAATCTTCCAGAGGCTCCATTGCCTTCCAAACTTCTCAATGATTCTAATAAATATAGTCATCTCCCCCCCTCAATACAATGGCAGCCCTTCCAGAACTAAGTCCAACCATCCGTGCTCTCTGCCCTGAAATTACAATTATGCATTTTTCTCTATCACTGGCTCCTTCACCAACAAGTCTTCTAATCTAGTTCTGAACTTAGGAAAAAGAAAAACTCATGCTTCAAACTGTTTTAAAAAATAAAATTGGAGGTTATTAGACTGAAACCCCTCCAGTACTGTGGCTTCCTATTGAAGTAAAACAAACCACAACTCAATGAAAACAGAAAAAGGAAACTCAAGATTACTCACTAGACACCAACAATTAACTTACAACTAAGAGCTTTACAGTTGAACCAATCAAATATTTTGTCTTATTTCATTAGCACCTTAAAATTTATTTCCCTGCCACCCATTGAGCCCTGATCTCCTGCCAACTGAACTATTAATTTGTGAATCAATGCTGGTCAAATAACTATTTAAAATTTTAATATGAACAACTTTTTCTTTGATTCAAATAGCAAAATCCTCATCTTCCTATTCCTTATGTTAGCCAGCATCTTTTTTTCCTGAATTTTGATAGCAACAAGAGTGACAGCAACAAGAGTACATTAACCCTAATGCATTAGGTTAACAAGTTTTTATTTAAATTCATCAACGCATACTCTTAGAAATGTCAGTCATTAATCTAATCCCAGGTATCAACTGGTGAAATGTATCTTAAATTTTCCTCCTTCAGAAAAGATTAGAAATGCATATAAGGACTACCAAAGGGGAAAATCAACAGCACAGTTCAGTTAACTGTGAAATATACTGTCCTGGGGATCTAATAATTATTGAGCAAAACATAAACTCAAATAAGCTGCTTGCAATTGCCTACAACAATGTCCAGAACCACAGCTGTGAGCTATTCTCTATGAATGCAGGGTGAGACCTTCTCTGTGCTAAACATCTGCCCTGCTGTTGGAGAAAAAATAAATCTCTGGCAGCTATAAAGTCACTCAGGCTTATCTCCCATGTCACAGAGCAACAAGGGGCAAACAAAAACCTTATGCAATTAATGAGACTTGACAATCCATCCTTGATGGCAAATTAATATACTGCATAGTTTCATTTCTTCCTGATTTCAAGATGCTAACCATATGCCACGGTCTGAATTTTAGACTGAAAGCCTAATAGTATATCTTACCCAGCCAAAATTTCTATGCATTGTTCCTTGTAGAAATGCACACTTACAGAATCCATAATTAGACTTTGGTATTTGATACTTCAACAATTAAACAGATTAAATAAAGTCCTGCATGGGACAATAATACCTGCATTTCACAAGATGATATGATTATTAATACAATTATGCACACCTGCAGTCAATAAGGAAAAATCAAAGCAAAACTGTACATTCAAATAATCATCATATATAAATAATGGATGAATGAGCTCCAGGGAGAGTCTCCTGGTCACTGTAGAATTTGCTGCTGTTTCTTTAAGAAAAGGAGATGGGGCAGGGAAAGGCAGAATAGAAACACGATGAGCAATGGAAACTCCCCCATCATTAATTTACCAGGTGAGTGAAAAAGAAATCTAATTCTATAATATATTCTAGATACTTTGTCAAAGTACAGGTAGCACTTTCTAAGTAAATACCAGCTAGATGACACCCCTACTTGGATTGCATAAGTATATACAATTGAGGGTTACATTGAGCTCTGCTGTGAGACAGATTTCACATATAGAAACTTAGACTATTTATTGTTACCTTGAGAAGAGAATAAAATATCCATTATCCTGAAAATTTAAAAAGCAGATTGGTTTAGGCTAAAAAAATTTTATCCAAAAATGATATTTCAACTAGGAAAAATTCAACTATACTATTTAAAAGTAAAATTGCATAAATGTGGAATTTACAAAATCTGCTAAATAAGATGCATTTAAAATAAATTACAAAGTCCATTGTGACCCAATATAACATAATTATTTTTCTTAAATTTGAAAATCAGTTTTTATACTAATGATAATTTTGAAAACTAACCATTAAATTCCTTTTCCTAAAAAAAAAGATAATTTCACTTAGCATAACTAAGTATATTTATAGAATATCAAATATCTAATAACTAGTATTTCATAAAATATTTTAATTATTAGTATTATAAAAAATAATTTGAATTATACACTTCATCTGGACAAAGAAAAGTGAGGCTGATTATACTTAGAAACACACCAGAAGACCCAGAGAATGGTGTCATTCTAATGTCATGGTGCATTTGTCAGTGCTACCATTACAAAAGTAATTATGGAGTTGTACATCTCAATATGCTAGTAAATACAGAGAAGATTTAAAACACAGAAAAACAAACACTGTAGCTCAGTGGTAGAGCGCTTGCCTAGCACATGTAGGGCCCTGGGTTTGATTCTCAGCACTGCATATAAATAAATAAAATAAATAAATAAAAGCTTAAAACACATTGTAATTACATGAGTAAAAAATTAACATAAATAAAATATACAAAACAATTACATGGCTGCATTTTCTTAGTTTCAGAAAAGAGTATATCACTGCAGTGTTTTATACAAACAGTAATGTTTCCTACACTTAAACACATAAAGCAACCTTCAATGACAATAAATATACTCTATGTGAATGGCACTAGTGATAATGATTTATATACTACTTTCAAAGTTAGTAACATGAAATGCAAAAGTACTAAAAGAAATGATCTGAGCAAGATTGACAGACAGAATCGAAGATTATTGTCTTATATCATCTTGTTATTCTGAATAATTATAATATATGTGTGTGAGGTTGTATATTCTGAACTTAGTCCTATTAACAAAATTAATTATTTGACAGAACTAATTATTTTGAGATTAATAATCCACAGGTAGGGATAGAAACATTTGTATATGCAGACCTAGCTTCCAGGCCACACGTCAGAACACCCAGCATCACATTTAATTCCCATTAGTGAGTCCAGTCATTATTTTAATATGACTATACAGTCTTATAAAATGTCCTTTTCTATGAAAAGCAATCAATTTTCATTTAATAACATTTTAGATGCCAAGTATTTAGAAGTAACTCTGAAGAACAAAGTTATTTCCTGAAAATGTTCACACTAACATACAAATTAGCACCAGACTGAAGGCAAGGACAAAACAAAATCAAATATAAAGACTGGATTTTAAATGCCACTACTAATACCAGATTAATTTTGAATATTCCTATTTGTACTGGAGTATTCATAACAAAAAGAACATTTCTAGTTTAACATCTACAGAATAAAGTTTTAAATAGCAATCCTTAAAAGAGTTCATTTGAAAATATATATAGAAATATAATAAGCATACATAAATGTTTTTTCATCAGATTTGATTACATACTGAATGTAGATGTTATAAGTTATTCACCCTTGATTATCAGTAAAGTTTTCTAGATGTCATGAAGTAAAAGACCAGAAAAAAAGATTCTAGAATAAACACTGCCACTGGTAAAGACACTGAAAAGCAGCCGTTTGCAACATTTTGAAAATCTGCTTTCATATTTCAGTTTTATAAGAAGTAGTTTTAAGTATTACATACATGATGACAAATTTATACTTGTCTCATGTAGTCCTGAATTTGGTACGAAAGAAACTACTTTAAAATCACATCAAATCTCAAATCGAGAAAAGTGATTTTGTTTTGTTTTTTCCTTTTGATAAATGAACATGTGTTTTACAATCTCTCAGTTCACAGGAGTACAAAGTTAGACCCTGAACATGACTTGTGGCTGTCTTTGCCTTCCTTCAGAGCTCCCAAATCACAATGAAGAAGTATACTGTAACACAGTACTGATATTCAATAGTTGAACACCTGCAAAATATGACTGATTAACTGGTTAAAATGTAATCATATTCATCAATATAATTTAAGATTAAAAATAATTCTCATATCTTACTACTGATTTTCAATATCGCCCATCATTTTGATTCTTTAATGCTTGGTATATTTCTCTTAAAAAAACATATTGGGAAAGGATAGTTTCATTGAGATAAGGACAAGAACAAAAATTATTGAGCTCTATGGAAACTTTGATGATTAAACAGACAGCAGTTCAAGCACCTCTTACTTTCTTAGCTAAAGGTACTATTGATGGGCACATCAGGTACTAGGAAGGTCAAAGTGCATTGTGCTAACAGACATGAGAATTGTATTTAAGGTAGTATGTTAATAAGCACTGAAGAGATCCATTAGTAACTGCAATGAGGTTTTTTTAGTCAAAGGAAGTAATTAATAGAATTATAAATAATGGTTGTTATTCAATTCAACCCCAGAAATGATACTGAATATGAAAAGACGGACTTGATATTATCCAATAAAGTAATGTTTGGCAAGTGTCAATGTCAGACTAAAAAGGAGTTGATTGTGTATATCTCTAAGTTAAATACTACTGCATAATTTTTGAGTGACTTCTACAAGTGTTTTATTTGTAAGAAGGTTTTTCTTCTTTAAAAGTGGGGAGACACAAATTGCTATTTGCTTACAGTATTTCAAACTTTCACAAATAGTGAGGATGGGGGTTAAGAACATAATGTTGGATCAAATGTTCAAATGTTCTAATAAAGACAAAAAATGTAAAGAAATCTACAAGTACTGCAAGACTACTTATTTCTCAGTTCAGAAATTGATTTTATGACATCAATGACAGATCATTGTTAAAAAAAATTAAGACTAACTCCTTTAATAGGAATTTTTGATAAGATACTGAAATTGATCTTTTCCTTCACTTAATAAAATATTGATTCACTTTCCACCTTCCCTTCTGCTTTCTACCTTCCTTCAAATACATTAACATATTAAATATATTAACAGAATTTCCCATGAAATATGTTAACAGATTTGCCCATTCTCATTGACTTTCTATTCTCATTTGACAGCTCCCCAGCCTTCAGTGCCAAAAGGAAGCAAAAATAACAAAATGCTTGGCTCCAGAAATTACTCTAGGCAAGAACTTCTGTCTTCTGTCCATTCTTTTCCAGTTCATCTCCCATTGACCATGAGCAGTCTATCCTCCTTTCCTTTGGCACCTTGGAGAGTTCACTGGCTTTGAGTCAGCTTCTACCCAGGTGACAGCTATAAAATTGCCCCAGTAAGCAGAGAGGACAATGTAAAGGCAAATTCAAAAACTTTTTCATGGTCAGGAAGAGATGAAAGGCTTAGAACCCTCATAAATTAATAGATTCTTCTAATCACAATTCGTAAATAGGATTCTTTCTTTATATTCATATTTATCTTTCCAGAGCTCAGATCTTCAACAATTATTATAATAGTATAATTATTATTAATTTCCTCCTCAATTCACTTAAATACATATACACACATACAATAAAGGACTCTAATAACTCTATCAATGCAATTTTCACAGAAAGTATACCTGACTGCATTATTATCATTAAAATCATTCAATATCACTCTTTGTTTTTAGAAAAATTCTATTTGGGGGGTTGGTGTTTCATGACTGGGATCCTTTTCCCTAATTTGACCTGCTTCTTTGAATTTTAAAACAAAAATGCTAATTCTAGTGTTGCAAACCACTTTGGGTTCTCTAGATGGTCAAGCTTGGGTATTTCTGTGCACCTTCAGTCCCTTACTCCTTAATATGGCATTTCCATTGCCTTATAATTCCTGCCTCATACCATGTCATTGCCTGACTGATTCCTACCTAGCTTTCTAAAGTGAGTCTATCAATGGGATGTTCTAATAACTGGTACTTACAATTCCCTCAGTTGCTCTTTCTAGGTGATTCTATGGCACTCTGTTAATTCCCATCTAACAGATACAGAACGTGCACAAATTCTTTTTCTGTTTGCCACTTTATGCACCTATACCACACACCACCTGAGGGTCTTATATCTTGTATATTTGAATTCCAAGCACTTTATCACAGTAAGTGCACAATAAATGTTTGCCAATTGCATGCCATAAACTTCAGATACTAAAATATTAAAAATTTCATATATGAAATTTCAAACTTAAACTTGAAAATATAAATATTGGTGTTAGGACAAAGTTTCCCTTTTAGAGTCTTTCTATTTTACTAACTGTATTCTAAACTACATATCAGAGCTCTTGGAACATCAGACAACAACAAGAGCCAGGGACACTTAACACAGGAACTTTTCTCTACCTACTGGACTTCCAGAATACATCTCTCTCTGTATTCTTTAGATCAAAGAAAGCTTCCAAATACATAGCAATTCTGGATGTTGAGAAACTTAAAAAAAGGAATGTCCAAAAGAATATCATTTCAACAAAACACAGAAGTCAAAGGGAAGAGAAAAGTACGAACAGTCAGTAGTAGCTAGTGATATCTAATATTATGATGATAAGATGGAGACAAAATATTCTTTATGCTCATTTATGATATGAAAATACTAGCTTAAGAATATAGCTTAAGAATGAGAGATTAAATAGAATATCAAGCATAATGTATTAGAAGAAGCAAAGTTAAAATTGTGACTATACAAGGTATTTGTGACTAAATTATTAAATACATCTTATTCAGCTTTGCATGGTTTCCTTTATTTTAGTAATTTAGCTCCATGTCAGTATTTCCCTTCAAATTACTGAAAATAACTTAAAACACTTTGGAAGATATTAAACAGTTAAAAGCATATACTACTTTATAGTTCTTACTAATTCCATACTTCAATGTATGACTCGTAAAGTTGTTAGTACATATTATATTAGAAACAAAAAGTTGTCACCCATATCTTTCTCTAGCTGGGCCCAGTTTTACCTTAGAAATTGTATTATTTTAGGAAGTCAACTGTGTGGTCCTCCCAATTATGCAACAGTGTGACGAAAAAATCACCCTTCTATAAATGGGGACAGAGATACTTGATCTTCAGTGTTTTGACTGAAGCTTCCCTGACCACTAGTCCCTTTCTGTGTAGAAATGAATGTAGAAAAAGAACAAGAAGCCTACTGGGAAGGAAAGGAACAGAGTTCAGGGGTCAACATCCAGAGCCTGCAGAGACTCTAAATTCCAGAGCCACTTCCAGCAACAGGGGCCAGAAGCATTGGAACATGAAAATTTGTGTGCAGCATATTTTGAGTTCATCAACTTACATTTGTGTGTCCTTTAGAATGAAAAAAACCTCCAAACTAATAGAATTCTGGAAGTTGTGAGGGTCCAAAACAGTTGATATTAGACTTCTTGGCAAAAAGGAGAGAACTCATGCCATTAATTGGGCGAGTACAATATTCAACTGTATTTGTATCACCAAACTTGTGAAGCAGTTCATACAGCTTATGCTGAAGGGGAAAAATAGCATTTGTAACACTCATTTCCAGACATGAAATATTTTTACTACAAAGACATCTGTCTCTGTATAACAAAGTTATAAATCATCTGGGGAAAAATTATTTCCTGTAACTCTACCTTGTATGGATGCTAAAGCATCAATCATTTTTTCTTCTACAAATGTTATTTTTGTTAAAATATTCATAAATATAAACCTGTTTCCTCGTGTTAAAACAACTGCTACCTCAGTAATGCTTTTCTCAGACAGCACATACATCCTAGCCAAGCTAGATTAATTTTATCTGCTTTCCTGTTTCTCTTTAACACAGTACAATAAATAAATTCAATATGAAGTAAACTTTAACATATCCAAATTTTTGTACATGTAACAGAAACGGTATTTGTAAACTTTTTTTGAGGGAAAAGGTAGCTTAAATTTTAGGTTTTTCGGTCACTTAATCTGTATTAATTACTACATTCTTGCTTTGAAGCTTAAAAGCAGGCAATATGTACATGAATGATCATGGTTATTCTAACAAAAGTTTATTTACAAAAACACTCATAACAGGTCAGATTTGAACTGTGGGCCCATGGCTTTTTTTATTCCTGTCATGTATTAAAAAACTGGGAAATAATACATAAAAGAACTGTAGTAAAGCAAACCATGAGTAATAGAAGTAAATACAAAGAATTTCTAGGACATAAAGTATATTTACCTCAGACTTGTTATTATTATCTCATAATTAAGTAGCCTACAAATGGTTGAATAATGGAAATACTCTACCAGCATGCAGGTAATTCTAACCTAGGTCAGTGAAAACCACATTGCCTCTCAAAAATTCTTTGTTGGGGCTGGGCATGTGGCTCAAGTGGTAGCACACTCGCCCAGCATGCACAGTGCGCTGGGTTCGATCCTCAGCACCACATAAAAATAAAATAAAGATGTTGTGTCCACCGAAAACTAAAAAATAAATATTAAAAAATTCTCTCTCTCTCTCTCTCTCTCTCTCTCTCTCTCTCTCTCCTTTAAAAAAATTCTTTGTCAAAGCTCTACACAATTGCTTTGGCTATTGTTGAATTTTAATAGTATACTTGCAAGTTTCAGATTATCATGTTTTTACTAGTGATCCTTAAATTGAGGAGGAAAAAAAAACTGTATTGAATGTGGGTGTTAATTGAGACACCTTCATTACACAGTCAAGAGTGTGGTCATGAAGTTTTGATGTCCTCTGCACTCATTTCAGGCAGAGTTCATATCCACAGACCCTGTGACATGACCTATCCCTGCATTAAAACTACAGATTACATGAGCGATTCCTCACTGGGCATACAGTGTCAATAATGCAAGATGAACACATTCTAGACATCTGCTGGGCAAATTTGTTCTTCTTAATGACACTGTCTTCTATACCTAAATGTTTGTTAGGGGATACATCTTATGTTAAGTGTTCTTACCACAATAAAATAAGGTCTTAAAAACACAATAGATTAAATATAACACAGACATTATATTATTATAAAGAGGAAGAAACAGTATTTGAGTTACCTCACTCTGTCATTCAGTATAACAACTTGATTTTTGTTATATTTTCTGGAATTTATTGTGGAATAAGCTTTTTATGTATCTTTCAAATTGATTTTCCTTTTTATTTTTTTTTTATTTTTTTTATTTTTTTTTTTATTTTTTTTTTAATTTTTTATTGTTGGCTGTTCAAAACATTACATAGTTCTTGATATATCATATTTCACAATTTGATTCAAGTGGGTTATGAGCTCCCATTTTTACCCCATATACAGATTGCAGAATCACATCAGTTACACATCCATTGATTTACATATTGCCATACTAGTGTCTGTTGTATTCTGCTGTCTTTCCGATCCTCTACTATCCCCCCTCCCCTCCCCTCCCCTCCCCTCCCCTCCCCTCTTCTCTCTCTGCCCCCTTTACTGACATTCGTTTGTCCCCCTTGTATTATTTTTCCCTTTCCCCTCACTTCCTCTTGTATGTACTTTTGTATACCTCTGAGGGTCTCCTTCCATTTCCATGCATTTTCCCTTCTCTCTCCCTTTCCCTCCCACCTCTCATCCCTGTTTAATGTTAATCTTCTTCTCATGCTCTTCGACCCTACTCTGTTCTTAGCTACTCTCCTTATATCAAAGAAGACATTTGACATTTGTTTTTTAGGGATTGGCTAGCTTCACTTAGCATAATCTGCTCTAATGCCATCCATTTCCCTGTAAATTCTATGATTTTGTCATTTTTTAATGCAGAGTAATACTCCATTGTGTATAAATGCCACATTTTTTTTATCCATTCATCCATTGAAGGGCATCTAGGTTGGTTCCACAGTCTAGCTATTGTGAATTGTGCTGCTATGAACATCGATGTAGCAGTGTCCCTGTAGCATGCTCTTTTTAGGTCTTTAGGGAATAGACCGAGAAGGGGAATAGCTGGGTCAAATGGTGGCTCCATTCCCAGCTTTCCAAGAAATCTCCATACTGCTTTCCAAATTGGCTGCACCAATTTGCAGTCCCACCAGCAATGTACAAGTGTACCCTTTTCCCCACATCCTCGCCAGCACTTGTTGTTGTTTGACTTCATAATGGCTGCCAATCTAACTGGAGTGAGATGGTATCTTAGGGTGGTTTTGATTTGCATTTCTCTGACTGCTAGAGATGGTGAGCATTTTTTCATGTACTTGTTGATTGACTGTATGTCCTCCTCTGAGAAGTGTCTGTTCAGGTCCTTGGCCCATTTGTTGATTGGGTTGTTTGTTCTCTTATTGTCTAATTTTTTGAGCTCTTTGTATACTCTGGATATTAGGGCTCTATCTGAAGTGTGAGGAGTAAAGATTTGGATATAAAATCAACACGCATAAATCAAAGGCATTCCTGTATATCAGCGACAAATCCTCTGAAATGGAAATGAGGACAACCACTCCATTCACAATATCTTCAAAAAAAATAAAATACTTAGGAATCAACCTAACAAAAGAGGTGAAAGACTTATACAATGAAAACTACAGAACCCTAAAGAGAGAAATAGAAGAAGATCTTAGAAGATGGAAAAATATACCCTGTTCATGGATAGGCAGAACTAACATCATCAAAATGGCGATATTACCAAAAGTTCTCTATAGGTTTAATGCAATGCCAATCAAAATCCCAACGGCATTTCTTGTAGAAATAGAGAAAGCAATCATGAAATTCATATGGAAAAATAAAAGACCCAGAATAGCAAAAACAATGCTAAGCAGGAAGTGTGAATCAGGCAGTATAGCGATACCAGACTTCAAACTATATTACAGAGCAATAGTAACAAAAACAGCATGGTACTGGTACCAAAACAGGCGGGTGGACCAATGGTACAGAATAGAGGACACAGAAACCAATCCACAAAACTACAACTATCTTATATTTGATAAAGGGTCTAAAAGCATGCAATGGAGGAAGGATAGCATCTTCAACAAATGGTGCTGGGAAAACTGGAAATCCATATGCAACAAAATGAAACTGAATCCCTTTCTCTCGCCATGCACAAAAGTTAATTCAAAATGGATCAAGGAGCTTGATATCAAATCAGAGACTCTGCGTCTGATAGAAGAAAAAGTTGGCTACGATCTACAGTCGGTGGGGTCGGGCTCCAAATTCCTCAATAGGACACCCATAGCACAAAAGTTAATAACTAGAATCAACAAATGGGACTTACTCAAACTAAAAAGTTTTTTCTCAGCAAAAGATACAATAAGAGAGGTAAATAGAGAGCCTACATCCTGGGAACAAATCTTTACTCCTGATTTTCCTTTTTAAAATGTTCTGTTTGTTATTCATGTTTGAGAACCTGCCCTTTACTAGTGTTCTGCTAGAGCCCTCTTCATTCCAGTTCACCCTGACATGTCACACCTCCCTGCCTTTGCTTAGGTTCTTCCCCTGCCAGGAATCCTTCCACTTGATGAGCTCTTTCTCCTCTGAAAACCACATTCAGAATTATTCTCACTCTCTTTGGATACCCCATAGTATTTTCTCTTTCAAATATTTTGTTTTAGTTGTAGTTGGACATAATACCTTTATTTTATTTTTATGTTGTGCTGAGGATCGAACCCAGCTGAGCCACAACCCCAGCCCACCCTACAGCATTTTAAATCTATCTGCATTATTCTGCAGTGATAATTTACTAAAGACTAAGGTTTTACATATTGATTTTACTTTCAAGAACTCTTAAGATGATTAAGACCTTGCCTCTTTGCACTGGATTTCCTACTGCCTAGTCTTATCTCTCATAGAAGAGAAACATCAGTAAATATTTGTTAAATGAATGAATCTATTGAAAGGTCTATCTATCTTGATTTCTAAGGTGCTATCTATTGTAATACCTGTCTTTCTAGTCGACAAAAGTTTTTCAGAAAAGAAAAATTATATTTAACATTGACCAATTGAAAAATGCACCTTAACTTAAGGAATATGAAAATGGAAAAAGTATTTACATATCTGAATTGATGTAATCCAATAATGTCTAGAAAAGAGACTAAATATATTAAAATAAAGCATGTGCACAAAACAAATTAATGGAAAACAAAATATTCCAAAATAAAACTGCATCTTCTGTTTTAGAAATTAGTACTGCATGGAAAATGTTGCTTTTGTTCAGAAAAAGCTTTTAGTTCTAACCCAGTATGTTTTCTCTCTAAGCAGTTTTTTGCAAAAATACAACTGCTTCCATCTCTCCCTTCTTTCTTGATGCTAACTGCACTCCCAAGTAATTATCTCATCTTTTCATCAATTATTACATTTCTCACCTTTCGGTTAATGATGCCTTTGCTTGGTTGCCTATAGGTAGAATTAAGATTAAGGATAAAGGCACATTATTTAAGTGAATTGCAATCATTTATGTTATAATTAAATGGAGAGCAAAAGACTGTTAAACCATGGAAAAAGCTGTAGAGGAAAAGATTGAATGGCTGGAAACCACCAAGGAGCTGACATTAAAGGCTTCAAAACTAAAAAGAAGGAACTAGAAGAAATTGTTCAGCCAATTATCAGCAAACTCAATGAAAGTGTAGGCCCTCCCCCAACTGGTGAAGAGGATACAGCAGAAAGAGACGAGTTGAAGACACTGATCTGCTAGTGCTGTAATATTGTAAATACTGGACTCAGAACTTTCCTTAGGAGAAAACTGAGAGAACTTAAGTCTCGAATGTAATTGGAATCTTCACCTCAAAGTGGAGTTGAGAATGCTATAGCCCAAGTGGCTGTTTACTGCTTTCCATCAGCAGTTGCTCACATGTTTTGGGGAAGAGAGAGAGAGGAGGAATTGGCTATCTTAAAAAACTGGATATAAAAATGTGGGTCAGGATGTGTGTTCACCTCATAAATGTTCTATTTAATGATTGGGTCATGCAAATCTGGTGTAGGAACTTTTTTCTACCATAAGTGAAACCAATAAATGTTTGTTATTTAAAAAAAAAATACTAAAAGTTTGGAACTGTCATAAAATAAAAATTTGTACAGATAAAGCTAAAGGATAAAACACTATCAGAAGCATTAAAACCATCTAAAGCCAAATAACTAAACTATATAATTTAAATTATAATATATTTATATATTATATATTATATACTACATATTATAGATGTACATATATCTATATGATATATTATAAGTTGTTTATATATAATTATAATATAATCCTTACATTTTATACATTATATTAATATAAATTATACTAATATAATAATTGTATTATTATCTTATTAATAAAAGAAATTATATTATTATAATTACATTACAATGATATGTAATATCATATAAATTAATGTAAATCTAAATATATTATATGATATATAATAAATATGTTATATATAATAAAATAATATTTATATATTTAGTTTTTGTATTATTTTATTATATGTGTTTATAATATATATGTATTTCATATATTATATATAATTATATTAAATACATATGAATCATAAACATTTTGATATGTAATATATATAATTTATATATAATATATATTTATCTATTTATATATTAATATAAATAATTTATATATAAATATATAAGTATGTAATGTAAATATATTATATAAATTATATATAATATATTATCAATAATATATAATATACTTGTATATTAATATACATAAAATATATATAATTTATATATTTTAATTATATGTATATATGATAAAATAAATGTATTATATATAATATAATATAAATTAGAATGTTATATAATTATATTGCATTTAATTTATATTATATATGTATTATATATTTATATAATATTATAATTTAAATTATATAGATAAATTATCTTATTTGACTTTAGATGATTTTAATACATTTGATAGTTTTTAACCTCTTCACTTTATCTGTATAAATTTTTTATTTTATGACATTTTTAACCTTTTTTGTATTTTTTATAATGGTCTTTAAAAATGCTTGCTTCAGATATTTTTAATTTCAATGCATTTTCTCTTGCCATTATGAGGGTTTGGTTAAAACCATTCCCTTGGATGTATGCCTGTAATCCCAGTAGCTTGGGAGGCTGAGACAGGTGGATCTCAAGTAGAAAGCCAGCCTTAGCAATGGCAAAACTCTTAGCAACCCTTTCTTTAAATAAAATTCAGAATAAGACTGGGGATGCGGCTCAATGGTTGAGTGTCCCTTAGTTCAATTTCCAGTACCCCCCCAAAAAAATCCTTTTGTATGAAATGTTTTGACTAATAAACCACTTTACATACTTTTTCTACCTGGACTATCAACCAGTGAAAACGTATATGTCATTAGAATTGAGCAATAATTTATTTAAGTTCATTTTGAGAGTACAGTAAGTCACATTGTTTGCAATTTGAGAGATGTAGTGCCGCAGTCTGGCTGGGCACAAAATCACGAGCCACCACACAGCTTGTAGATTCAAACAGCAACTCTTTATTCCCGAACTCACACCAGCCGTCTACAATCACGTTCTGGGGAAATCCACGTTCTCTGCCCAAATCCACGTTCTCTGGGCTTCTATCTCCAAAATATATTGTCTGAATCCCGTGAGAACTCAAGGGGAACTCAGGCAGCAGGATACGCCCTATTCCCAGCAGGAATAATCTTAAACCTTAAACCTGGAACCTAAACTGGGAACGCCCTAAACAGGATTATCTTAAAACCGGGAACACCCTAATCTGCCTTGGTCCTTGAGCAAGGTCACCTACATTCAATGTCGCTGCAACATGTCAGCAACATGGGGTACGCTGGCAAGGAAATTGTCATACCTACTTGGCTAATGGCTCCCAGCAATGTAGATGACTGAATGTGTTTCACTTATAAAATACCCAGTTTTTATAAACTAGTCCATTCCTGTTATATTCTGGGTTTCATCATCTTGCCTAAAATATGATGTAAAAGAGACAATAATAAAATAGCCTTCTTTGGTATGTGTGAACTATATTGTGAGTCAATGTTTTTGTATGATCATATTATACTTGATAAAATTATATGTACAGGTTTATACACACATTATTATATGTAAATTATTTCAAGTACAATAAGTTATTGTGGCTTCTCTGAAATTGTTGCCTCTTGGAGTATGATACTTTAAGATTATTAACTATTGACTCAGTGGTCAACACATGGGCTCATCACTTGACTATGATATGAAATGGATTTTAGGGCATGTTGTCTTATAGTTCTCCATAACATTAAGGACTAAGGAGAAATGAACAAATGGCCTTTTTAATGCTAAAGCCATTTTTTAGCCTTCCTTATACAAAGTACAAGAATCATATTGGTTTGAAAACTTAAAAATAAAATCAGATCTAACATTTATTGAGCTTTCTTTGTGTATTTACACTTTACCAAGTTGAAATTTCACAGCAACCTCTAATGGGTAAGTAAGCATTTTATAATTCCTGTGTTACAGATGAGGAAACTGAGGCTTAGCTAAGTGACATGCTTTTAATTTTCAGAGATGCAGCAAGCAGAATTGAATCTCAAATACAGGGTTGTGAAATTTTGATTAGTGCTTCTTTTTTTGGGGTACCAGAGAGCCACATCCACAACCCTATTTTGTTTTTTATTTAGAGCAGGGTCTCACTGAATTTTTTAGCACCTCGCTTTTGCTTTTGCTGAGGCTGGCTTTGAACTTGCAATTCTCCTGCCTCAGCCTCCCAATGGGATTACAGGCATGAGCCAATGTGCCTGGCTAGTTAGTGCTCTTAATGAATGTGATCACTAAATAATAGCAGGAAACACTGAACAATAGAAAATGCATCTTTCGATGTTTTTATTGTAAAATACACTTACAATTTGCCATTTAGACCATTTTGAAGTGTACACTTACGTAACACTAAGTATATTCACATTCAAGGCTCACAATTCAAAGAGCAGACTAACTGTATTTCTTTTATTGTAAAAATGACAATTTATAAAACTGTGAATTTCTACAATTGTGGTACAATATAGTTTTTTAACAGATAAAGCTTTTTTTTTTTTTATTTCAAGGAGTATCTATGTAATCATCAAGGCCACTATGTACAGACACAAGAGGGGAGCCTAATTTCTTGGTTAGCATGCTTGGTCTCTTCCTCCTTGGACAGAGTCTTGACGTCCTCCTCTTTGGCCTGGAATGCTCCTCACAGAGCTTGTATTCCTCTTTGGTCTCAGCCTGGTCAGCCAGAAGCTTCTTCTTGGCATTATCTGCCTTCAGTTTTAGAATATGTTCTATGATGATCCACTTGTTTTTGCAGACATTGCCTTTTACCTTCAGGTAGAGGCTGTGATACATGTGGTGGTTAATCTTAGATTCATGGTATCTCTGAGCAGCCTACACAGCATCCGCATCCTCTGCACCCAGGTGACCTTCTCCTGCATTGGAGCAGTAACTATACTCTTCTGCTTACCTATGCCCACATGCCTGTGTCTCTGGGGAGCCAAGGAATTTTTCTGGCATGGAGCCTCAGAATGAATAGTCACTGGTTTTGTGGATGATCAGCTATCTTTGATCAGCTTCCAAATCTGCTGATGAGAGTTGGCATTGAAGATTTCATTGGTTTCATTGGGATCCAACCAAAGCTTCTTTTGCCACAGCAAGGGAAAATGGAGGCATCTCTACTGAAGCCCGAGCATCCTCCTGGCTGCTCCTGTAGCTGTGAAAGAAAAGAGCCCAATATAGTTTGAAATTTTTCATAATATATCTAAGATTTAAACATTACATACTTTTTTTAACATGTTTATATATATATGATACATATATCATATATATATATATATATATATATATATATATATATATATATATATATATAATGTACACATATATTCAAACAATTGTCTTCATTTGTTAACAGTGCA
Source organism: Marmota flaviventris (assembly GCF_047511675.1). Classification (NCBI taxonomy): domain Eukaryota; kingdom Metazoa; phylum Chordata; class Mammalia; order Rodentia; family Sciuridae; genus Marmota; species Marmota flaviventris. The sequence continues at coordinate 111,589,005 of NC_092507.1, read as the reverse complement.
CAAATGGTTACATAGTACAGAGATCATATTTACTTAAGCTTGTTAGCTTATTTCTGAAGAGTTCCGTGAATCTTGTTAGTTTTTCATTTTTCACATTTGAGCAAAATATCCTGAATTCAATGCATGACTCTCTCTCTCTTCATATATATATGTGTGTGTGTATATATATATATATATATATATATATATATATATACACATATATATATGTGTGTGTATCTATGTATGCATATATATATTTAAATAAATGTGATACAAATCACATAGGCCAAATCTGGCCTGCCATTTGTTTTGTTTGTTTGTTTGTTTGTTTGATACTAAAAAATGTTTTGAGGATTTTTTTGGTTTGAGTCAGGGTCTCTTCATATTGCCCAGGCTAGTCTTGAACTTGTGGGCTCAAACAATCTTCCATCTTCAGGCTCCAAGAAGCTGAGACTACTGGTCCCACCATGCCTGACTTTTTTTTTAATATTGGGGTCTTGCTAAGTTGCCCACGCTGCCCTTGAACTCGATTCTCCATCCACAGCCTCCTGAATAGCTGGGACTACAGATGTGCATCACCTAAAATATTATTATTTTAGGGAGAAATATTGGACAAGATAATTCAAGTCTTTGAGATCAGACGTCAAAATCAATAGTGAGTATAGGAGACCCCTGAAAGATCTGCTTAAAACGTGGATTTCTAAACTCCATGATTCAAAACCAAGATAACCCACCTGTGCATACCCAGCTGTCAGTCATCAATTCCTGCTATACAAATTGTATTTGATGATTCAACATCAGAAGTAGATAATAGGCAAATATGACTATCTCAACTCAATACCTTCTAACAGAAAAAAAAATAGTATCTCTAAATATTGTATACTGTATTTTATTTCTGAATTTCAACACGTATGATAATAATCCTATCACAACTTCATTTTCACAGTTGCCAATTATTTAGAAAAGTCCCTCTTTTTGGCAGATGAGCCAGCCATGAGGAGACAGTACCTCCCAGTCTAGTTCCCTCACTCCACAAGTGAGACTGCAACATCAGGGAATGTTCATGGCTTACCTGAGGTGCTTCTTCTCTTCACTACTTCAGCCTCATTAGGACTCTGAGCTCATGATTGCCTAGCAGCCTGGGGTTCTCTCTAAAAGAAAGATGTTAATTCTTCATTTAATGGCAAACTTGTTTTCTGTTGTAAGTTTGTGTGCATGTTGGGATGAAGCTATGTCTGGGGACAGTCAGTTGGAACCCAAGTCTGCTCATTCTATTGTGCACTAGTAGATTAGACTTGGTTTTAAATTTCTCTGCCTCAAACCAACATTAGGAATTTAAGAAAATGCTAAAGTTGGTTTAACACTAGTCATGTATTAAACACAACTTGTACAGAATTACAAGTATCAGCAAATTTCAAATGCAATTTGATGGTAATTTCTATCATCATCTAGTATTAGATGAATCTTTGAGGAAGACATTCACTCCCAACTAAAAGCATAGGACATACAAATTTCTTGAGGCACCATAGAAAAAATATGATTTAGGGAAAGATGAAAGACTAGTTTAAAGTTAAAAAATTTCAAAGCCAATCTCTTATGCACATTGAATAATGAATTAACTAGAATAAATCAACAGGGAGAACTTCACCTATGAACACTGAACAAGGTATTCATAGACAATTATCAGAAAAAATACATCTTTGAAGCAATGCAGTGAGACCCCTGAATAGAGGTGACAAACTAGTCCTGTATGGTGATATCTATTTATCCAGAATAGAATTGAAGTTCCACTTTAAACTGACCTAAAGGAATTTTAATTTTTTGGGGTGGGGGGGGGTGGGGGGACAGGGTCTTCCTATGTTGCCCAGTTTGGCTTTGAAATCACATTCCTCTAGCTCAGTCTCCCAAGTTGCTGGGATCACAGGTGAGTACCAGAAGGCCAAAAAAATTTTTATAATGGTATCAATTTAAATGTTAGTCCAAAGAGGGACAGCTTTTTAAAAATGTAAAACAGTCCTTCATAGAGTAAGTTATTAAATTTTCATAGTTGGCTTAAAAAGAGTCCACCAATTAAGAAAACATTCAAGTGCAACAAATTCTAATACTTTCCCATTATTTCCATAAATGTCTAACATTTTTTCTAGATTAATCATTAGATTAATCAATAGAAGAAATCATGTTAATATAAGTAACAAGAAATAAATTGTCCTGTCATAAAATTACACAAGAATGGCTATATATTGATAACTAGAGTCTAAATAAAAACAGATTAATCTGTTGACTGTTTATTCAAATAATCACTAACCTAACACAGGCATGTTCCTAAGAAAAGATTCTAAAGAGTAAAAGGATCTCTGGCAAACACAAATCCCTCCTGTTTACCAAAATCATCACCTATAGCATACTTTGCATCAGTGACATATTATTAACAACTACAATATCCTGATCGTGCAAAGGTCGCACAATCATTTGTTCCTTAAATATGGACTTGTATGAATGACCATACCAGGATAATTGTCTTAATTTCAGTGAAATTGACCTCTCCATGAAAACAGAGGGATATTAAAATAAGATGAGAAGACCGTCATGGTACTTAATTTCAGTCCACTTAAACAAATCTTAACCTAATTATAAGGAATAATGCTTAACCTACTGAAAACATTCAGGTGGGGTGACATTTGAGCAGAATACAACCTCTAATGATTAAAACTTAGATAATACCAGTGAAGTAGCACAATCATTAATTGACCCAAACATTTGATTGAAAAAATAAGTTTCTCTAGAGTCAATAGTGCAATAGTATTCTTTTTTTTTTTTTTTTTAATTTTAAAGAGAGAGAGAGAACTATTTATTATTTATTTTTTGGCAGACACAACATCTTCGTTTGGGGGCTGGGGATGTGGCTCAAGCGGTAGCGCGCTCGCCTGGCATGCGTGCGGCACGGGTTAGATCCTCAGCACCACATACAAACAAAGATGTTGTGTCGGCTGAAAACTAGAAAATAAATATTAAAATTCTCTCTCTCTCAAAAAAAAAAAAAAAAAAAAAAATCTTCGTTTGTTAGGTGGTGCTGGGGATCCAACCCGGGCACGCATGCCAGGCAAGAGCGCTACCACTTGAGCCACATCCGCAGGCTCGCTGCAATTCTCTTCTAGAGTCCATATTGACAGTAGCCTTTACGAGCTGGCTGTTGGATGGCGTAACCATCCTTAAGGATCCATTTGTTCAATGAGTAAAGTCCTACATAATCTGAGGTTAGATCAGAACAATCCATGTTGGTTTATATGAATCCAATATTTCTCCTAGTACAACAGAACAAGAGACACAAGGCCTGCTTGTAAGAGCACCCTGAATTTAATGGCTGGTATAATTTACAATCTAATACATAACTATATGCCCTGACTCTAAAAAAAGCTTGTTAAAATGACTGATCCCCTTAATGGGCTAAAATTTTATAATCCAATATTCAACTTCTCTTCCTAACAACAGGTTCACAGTTAATCTACTTATTATCCCGATTTTTCTTATCATAGTGTTATTAGCACTACTTGAATAAAATGCTTTGGATTATATGCAACTTCCTAAAGGTTCCAACTATGTTAAAAGGCATAATATTATCATTGTTTATTCTAGGAACTCTCATAATTTTATTTATATATTTATTCATTTTTGGTACCGGGAATGAGACCCAATGGTGCTCTATCACAGAGTTACATACCCAAGACGTTATAATTTTTTTTTTTTTTTTATTTTGAGACAGTCTTACTTAAATTGCTTAGGACTTGCTAAATTGCTGAGTCTGGCCTTAAATTTTTGCTTCTCCATCCTCAGCTTCCTGAATTGGTAGGATTATAGACAGGAGCCACTATACCCAGTGGGACTCTCATAATTTTAATTATCCCTTATCTTTAGCCACCGTTATACCAATCATTTCATCAACACTTGCATTCTGTGAAGCTGCTGTGGGCCTAGCATTACTGAACAGTGTGTAACACATACAGCATAGACCACATGTAAAACTTAAGCTTCCTCCAATGCTGAAAATTATCATACCCATAATTACATTTTCATCAGTAAGATGATACTCTAAAAATTCTATAAACTGAATCACAATATAGGCTACCAATTAGTTTCATCAAGTTATTTCTCTTAAACCAATTTGGCAAAAATACCCTAAATTTTTCATTTTTTTCTCCAACTCACTATGAGCACCACTTTTAAAATTAATAACCAACTCTTTCTCCAAGCAATTAAAGTAAGTACCATATTTCCAAAACATCAGATATAGAAAAACTACATATCTACATATTAATTTTCTACAAATATGCTTAGTCATGGCATTTACTGTCAGAAAACTAGTTCTAGTCTATATTCTTTTTGAGGTGACTCTAATTCCAACTCTAATTATTATCACCCAATGAGGAAACCAAGCTGAATAATGAAGTGCAAGACTTTATTTCCTGTTCTATATGATGATTGTCTCTTTACCTGTACTGATAGCATTATTCTATGTTCAACACTCTACAGGTTCATTTAATTTTTTTTAATAACCTACTACCGAATTACCAAGCTCCTTATGTAAAGGCCTTCTATGATTGGCAAATTTAATAGCATTCACAGTAAAGATATCCCTTTACAGACCCTGCTTCTGGTAACCAAAAGCACACATAGAAGCTGCAGTTTCTGGATTTACAGACTGGATCTACAAAAACCCAGGTCTCAAGATCTTGTCAAATGTTTTCATAGCACACCTATGTTCTGCTGTGAAAAGTAGGTTACTTGTACTACAAAATTAACAATATGGTTGATGTCACCACTGCAGGTTAAAAGATCATTAGGTCTGGAACCACAGATACTTCAAAGAGAACACCTGAACACGATTTTAGAAATATTAATTTAAGCCTGCACAGAATGGCTGACTCAAAAGCAACATATAGAGAATGTGAATTTCCGTTTGAGAAGGAAAAATATTAGAGACAATAATAAAATAAAATAGTAAGAACGCAAGTAATTTCTTTTCCATGATGGAAAATTCTTTTCCATTATTGGAAACTTCTTTTTCCAGAAGTGTTTTTCTAAGACTTGTTGAACAACTTAAGGTGTTGGACTTACACAATAGAAATAATGATGCTTTTTCTTTTGGAGAGGCACTTTATACTTTTATTATAAACCAAGCATTTTGGCCTTACAGAAATGTATTATTTTAGTAATGCAGTTTTCATGCTCAAAATTGATTTGTGTGCTATAAAATTACTTTAAACACAACACAAGTCAGGGGAGATTAATAAAATAATGCTTTTAATTTAAAAGAGAGATGGAAGCTGTGCTGCACACCTGTAATCCCAAACGAGTGGGGAGGAGCCTAAGTTCAAGGCCAGTCTCAGCAACTCAGTGAGGCCCTGACCAACTTAGTGAGATCCTGTCTCAAAATAGAAAGCCATAAGGTCTGAGGATGACTCAGTGGTACACCATCTCTGGGTCCAATTCCTAGTACCAAAAAATTAAAAAAAATAATTTAAAAGTGAACTACCATTTTTGTTTGTCTTTGCAAGTGACATCATTATCTGGATGCAGGATGACAGATAATATATTTAAAGGATTTAGGAGGAGGATTCAGATTGAAAGACAACCCCACTTATAATTTAACCAGTGAATATTAATTCTTCAAAAACCTTCTCTGTATCAGATTTGACATGTAATACTTGGCTGTTTGAGGATGCTTTAAAGGCACCCCTGTTGTGGAGGGTGTTGAGAATAACCTGGAGCAGATAGGGTGGCAAACTTTGCTTCCTTGAACCCTTGAGAGTTGCCCTCTACCTGGTGATTGACTTTCAGAATTCTTATCCCTTTGGTTGGTATCCTTCAGTTTTGAGTCATCAGTGGTTTCATGAGGTGTATATGGTGCATCATTCCTCTAGTGGTTTTTGAAGGAATGTTTGTTTGGGGTGTCTTCAGGACTATTAGTGCTATTGATTTGGGAACAGGTATGTTTAAGCCTTATAGGTAAATTTTTAAAAATCAAATCTGAAAAACAATTGTGGATCCAGATTCTATTTATCATTTCCAGGCGATTTAAGGACTAATTGGCCTCATTTCCACCAGAACTTTTTGCATATGAGAAGTGTTTCTCCTTTTTTTTTCTATCAGTGAATGGTGTCTTTCTTTATCACCTGTTGTCTATCTTCCTTATCTCTATCTCCATTTTATTTTCTCTTTCCCTGACTCCACTTTTTCCTGTATCTTCCCCTGTCTCATTTGGTCTACTTTATTCTCTTCTCTTCCTTTTGTAATTTCCTCTCCTTTCCATACCTCTGTCTCTATTTGCTTTTCTCTCCCAAATACCATTGCTCCCCATTCCACCCAACATTTCTCTTCATCAGGAACTTGTTCATGATATTGTTAATGACATAGCCAGTGGCTAGTCTCTGGGGGACTTGGCAGTGCATGGCGGGGAGGGGCTTATGTGGCCAGGGTGGTCTTGGAGGTGGCTTGATAGGGCATCCAAGGGCCATGCGTGGGGATGGAGGCAGCGAGCTCTGGCCCTCTCTCTCCATGCATTAGGCGGGAGTCTAAGTCCTGGACGCTGGAGGAAGCGCGAGGATGAGTGTGGGACGGAGGTGGTCGCTCTGGCGCTGCATTGGGCTGGGGACTGCAGAGATGGCTGCTGACCAATTGCCATCCAGGGTCAGGGCGGCCACAGGGTCAGTGTTGGTCCCGGAGGGGAGGCGGTTGCAGGCGGGGCGGGGTCTCCCGGGAGGATGGAACCTTGAGATGGGCGCCCAGGAGCGGTAGACGTCACGATCGGGCACTATGGGAACCGGAACACTGCTGTCCTTGGTGATCAGTGAGCAGTTGGAGCAGGACGACGACGCTGCGGCAGCTGCGGACCAGAGCGATACTCGTGATACTCAGGATACTCACGGGTTAACTTGACTTTTCCTTCTTGGTTTTCGGGTCTTCACAATCGTCTTTCCCTCTGGGATCTTTTTGTAAGTGTCCTGACATTTCCTGAAATTTCATTCTGATGAGTACCTAGGTAAAGAAACTAACAAGTGCTGTTCCCGTTGTACTTTTTCTTTACCCACTTCACCTCATCTATCTTGGTTGATGACTACTTTGGGGAGGGGAGGGGGGCCTAAAGGTGCAGGGACACCCTCCTTGCCTTTCTTTCTGAGGGCCCCCTCTGTTGCATCTCTATCCTACCTCTTCTCTGTCCTTCCCTTATTACTGTCCCTTCTGTTTCCATTCACCATTTTTCAACCATGACCTTAGCACACCAAGTTAGGGTGTAAATTGGAATTGATAAGCTGGGAGATCCCAACTGCTACAAAGAGAGTATGTCCCTGTGAGTATGTGGCCAGGATGCCCCAGGACCCTGTCGGTGATAAAAATCTGGTGTTCCAAAGGTCGCCCCCCTTCTGTGGAAACCAAGTGGACCAGGACTGTCCTTTTCTTTGAGTCAGACAGGTGCTGGTTTATTTCACTTTTTCACTACTGTCCCTGCCTTAGAGACCAAGGATAGGGTTCCACACTGACTCATTTGGATCTTTGACATCCACTGAGTTCTTTGGATCTTTTGGGGGAAGGGAGGAGTGTTGGGTGTTTTGTGAATATTCCAAGACCATTTCTAAACAGCAGGCAGCTTTTTGTTCTATTTCAGTTTTGTTCTTTTCCTCTTTGACTTCACTTCACCTCCTTATTGAGTTTGGGTGTAGGGGTCTCCCTCTTCATGAAAAAGAATTCAAAATTAGATGTGAAGGTGAGTATTTAGGATGAGTAAATAAATCACAGCACATTATACATGCATACATGTGTGTCTTTGAAATTTAGATCCCCCCCCCAGTGTGTTCTTTAAGCAGTTTGCCAGAAATGCCTACTTAGAAATGCTACCTTATTGTAAGAACTGTGCAAGTGGGGAACAGTGACACTTAAGCCTCATTAGGTTGACATCAGTGATGAATCCTCTGAAAGACAAATAGCAAAACTACCCCATTCACTATATATATATATATATATATATATATATATATATATAGTGAATATATATTATATATCATATATATATTATATGATAATATATATTATATATGATAATATATATTATATAATATATATATTATATATCATTATATATATATGATATATATTATATATCACAGCTTTTTCACCCATAGATGAATCTAGTATCATCCTGATAGCTAAACCAGGCAGAGACAGATTTCCTTAGATAGTCATAGAAATAACAAGCTGAGAGTGTTTGAAGTAAAACCAGAACATTGATAGTGGCAATAGAACAGAGAGATGTTCAGGAGAGAGAATCATTTAGGCTAGAAAACTAGCTGTGGGCAGCTGGGAGTGTGGCTAGTGATAGAACACTTGCCTAGCACATGGGAGACACTGGGTTTGATAGTCAGCACTGCATAAAAATAAATAAATAAAATAAAGGTATTGTGTCCATCTCTACGTAAAAATTATTTTTTTAAAAAAGAAAACTAACTGGGCAGTGAGAGAGAAATTGACAGTGATGTTTCTGATTACAGTATAAGAAACGGGGAATATATTCCACATACAAAGACGGAGCAATTTTTAGAGGTGTTTTTCTTCCTTCTGCTACTGAGTTCAGTAGTTCCTTCTACTTACATGCATTTTATCCTAAAATAGTACTCTGAAACTCAGTTTGGTGTGTGGTAAGTATCATAATGGAACAAAGGATTCTTTCCCTAGACCCACCAAACTTGACCCTTGAAAAACATTTTGTAGTCTTCTATAGCCCGAGTTTTCTCCACCCTTCTCAAGTCATAGTAAACTACCATTAAGGACATCTATTAGGCAAATCTCATACACTTTATGTGTTCTTCTTTTCAGGGTTGTAGACCATTCTGAAGAAAACCTGATGAACTCAAAAAACTTGGGGGTGGTATTTGGACCCTGTCTGATGAGGCCCAGGCCTACAACCACTCCTGGTACCATCTCCTCCTCTCTTGTTGCATATGCCAATCAGGCCCTGTTAGTAGAGTTCCTCGTTACCAATGCACAGATGATCTTCGATGGGTCCCTAGAGCCACAAAATGCTTCATCTAGTACTGATGTTGTTACACCTTGGGTGGATAAAAGCCCTCCTTCCAAACCCGTAATATCAACAGAACATTCCACAAAGTCCCAATATTTTTCTACAAAGCAAGTGAGTTTTGACCATTACAGAATTGGATTAAATATGTGATGTTTATATTAACAAGTTAATAGTCTTTGAACTGTTTGTTTTTGAAATGTGTTTTGCTTTTAGTTTAAAACTTTTCTTGTATCAATAGGATATCCACACTGCAGATATTGAAATTGAAAATTTTGAATTGGCTACATCATTTGAGGAATCAGAATGCAAGCAAAATGCATTGGAAAAATGGGATGCATGCCTCATTGGTGAGTGGTCATGTAACATATATCTTTGCATATTTCAAACCTTGCCAAGAAGTCGTGATTAAAAACCAAGGTGAGGGATGGGCTTGTAGCTCAGTGGTAAAACGCTTGCCTTGGCATGTGTGAGGCCATGAGTTGGATCCTCAGTACCATGTAAAACAAATAAATAAAGATAAAATATTGTGTCCATCTACAATACTCATCCTTTAAAAAAAAAAACAAGGTGTATTAAGTTGAGGTAAGTTCAAACTTCAAGGTTTTATTAGTTAACTTTTCTAGCCACTGAGAAAGTTTAATGAATGTCATTTAAATGAATATCATGCTTTGTTTCTTTCTTGTAAAAAGATATCTTGAAATTCATAAATTATTTTTGGTCTCTTTCTGAGATTTGTTTTCACCTTTACTTCTTTTTCATCAATTAAAGTCAAAACAGAAAAATGCTGGACTCCTGAAACTCAAAAAAATAGACTCCTAAAGTTTTTTGATGTCCCTTTACCTGTGGCCTAACTTTAGCACATTAAGCACACATGTCTTCCATTTTCTTGGCTCCAATCTTTTTGTTCACTGTTTTTTGATTGCTTTATTTCAGTGAATGGTTTCTGGTAAGAGGGTTGAAAACCTTTCATTTGTTACTGCTTTAGTAGAGCTAAATCCGAATTTTTCAATATATAGCCATAAATGTTAAATTTGATATATAAAATTAATGAAATATCAATTAGTGTAGCCTGAGAAAGTCTGAAAACAAAGACAGTCCATTACCTCTCTGCAAAGAAAAGCACTGGACTCACTGATTCCATTTATATGATTTGATCTTATTAACACTTCTGTGCTATGAACCTTGGCCTCCTTTAAGCCATAGCTAACAGTCTGAGGAAGGCAAATAATGCCAAGGGTCATGTCCCTAAATTATCGTTGATTCAGGGTTTGAACCTCATCCTCTCTCATTCATAAATGTAACCTGGTTTCACTGTCCAATGAAATTGGATTCCCAGGTAGGTATAGTAATAACAATAAATAATTTTAAAATATTTGAAATTTTCATTACATACCAGGTAATTCTGTGCCTTTTCTTTAGAAGATCATTAACACCACATGCCAACATATCTCCACATAGGAGCTTGTCTTGACAGAAGAAGGCAAGTAGGGCTAGTGCACTAGGCTTGCCCAGGGCAGAAATGGAGCTGGAGCTGAGCCAGCACCCAGGCAGCTAGAAGTGGTGCTAGAAGTTCTGCAGGACTGTAAATATGTTCTGGTGGTTGCCATCCAACCACAATGGCTCAGCTCCCTTCTATCAATGTGGAGAAGGGTCCAGGACAGCAAAGCACATGATCACTGCCTGGGAACCAGGGAAGAGAGGCCAGCAGCCTCAGGTGAAGAAGGAGGTCAGATGAGATGGTGACCTGCGATCATCATCAAGTGATGCTGCTGTGCACCTGTCTGCAAACCACTGCCTAGGGATACGGGAGAAGGACCAGGTGGCAGGGATGAGAACTGTGGGCTATGAACAGGGCTGTTGGAAAGCCATCAGACCAGTGGCAAGGCACACAGTTGTCTGATGTTTCTCAGCAGGGAGACGAGGATCATGGCCAGATGGCTGCACCTTTCTAGCAACAGAAGCGTCTGGGGTACATGCAGCAAAGACAGAGTGGGAGATGCTAGGGTTCTAGGTGAGAAAATAGGGACCTTGGGACCAGACGAGAGGAGAAAGAGAAGGAGGTAAATCTGGAGTCTCCAGGACCAGTAGCACAATGGCAATGTTGACAGCTCTTCAACCTTCCTTTGTCCAGAGGATGTTACCATGTATTAGTGGATCAGCTGGGAGAGCATCCAAGTCCTCTCTGGTGTGTTGCCCTCAGTATGGACAGAATGTAGCTGGAAAGCAGATTAAGTGACAGGCAAAGTCCTTGGGATTCAGTACATGGCATTTGTTGGTGTACAGAAGTTTGCTTCCCAACTTTTCTTTATCTCCAATCTGATACTTTAGAGAGTAGGCATAGCTTTCCAACTCATTCCTAGTATCAATGCACTCCTTGAGTCTTTTGTCTTCCTCAGCAAACTTCTCAACATCATTAATCATCTTTTCAATTTCTTCAGGTGTCAGGCAATTTTGGTCATTGGTAATTGTAATATTATTTTTGTTCTCTGTACATTTGTCTTCAGCTGTCGCCCAAAGAATAGCATTCACATGTATCTCAAAAGTGACTTCAATCTTGGGGGACCCCACAGGAAGAATTCCAGTGAGATCAAATGTACCGGGAAGGTGGTTGTCTTTTTTCAGGGGTCCTTTACCTTCATAGACCTTGATTGGAACAGTAGGTTGATTATCAGAAGCTGTAGAAAAGATCTGAGACTTCTTGGTGGGTACCACAGTGTTTCTTGGTATCAGTTTGGTCATGACACCTCCCACAGTTTCAGTACCAAGTGTCAGGGGACATACATCAAGCAGTACTAGGTCACCTGTATCTTGATCATCAGAGAGTACACCAGCCTGGACAGTGTCACCGTATGCAACAGCCTCATCTGGGTTTATGCCACAGGATGGCTCCTTGCCATTGAAGAACTCTTTAACAAGTTGTTGAATCTTTGGAATTTGAGTAGAGCCACCAAGAAGAACAATCTCATCAATATCAGACTTCTTCAAGTCAGAATCCTCCAGTACTTTCTGAACAGGCTTCATGGTAGACCAGAACAGGTCCATGTTTTCTCTTCAAATTTTGCCTAAGTCAGGGTTTCAGAAAAGTCTTCTCCTTCATAGAAGGACTGAATTTTAATTCTTGCTTAATGTTGAGCAGACAGGGCCCACTTGGCCTTTTCTACTTCACGGTGGAGTTTCTGCACAGCTCTGTTTTCTTTCCTAACATATTTGCCAGTCTTCTTTTTGTACAGCCCGATGAAATGTTCCATAACACGCTGGTCAAAATCTTCTCCACCCCGATGAGTATCTCTATTGGTGGCCATGACTTTGAAGACATCAAATTGTCAATGGGGAGAAGAGACACATAGAAGGTTCCACCACCCGGATCAAACACCAGGATGTTCTTCTCTCCCTCCCTCTTATCCAGGCCATAAGCAATAGCAGCTGCTGTAGGCTCATTGATGATCCTCATAACATTCAGGCCAGCCATAGTTCCAGCATCTTTGGTTGCTTGCCACTGGCATCATTAAAATAGGCTGGTACAGTAACACTGCATGGGTAACCTTCTTTCCCGAATAAGCCTCCGCAGTCTCTTTCATTTTAGTGAGAATCATAGCAGAGATTTCTTCTGGAGCAAATGTCTTAGTTTGCCCACCTCCAATATCAACCTGAATGTATGGTTTAGGTTTCTCTTCAAACACTTTGAAAGGCAAGAACTTGATGTCTTACTGCACAGAAGGGTCATTCCCAGTGCTGCCAATGAGTCGCTGGGCATCAAAGACCATGTTCTCAGGATTGGAGGTGAGCTGATTCTTGACTGTATCGCGGATCAGACGTTCTTCTTCAGGGGTGAAGGCCACATAAAACGGCCTGATGCGGTTGCCCTGATAGTTAGAGATGATCTCCAGTGGCCATTCTTGAACACCCCGACGCAGGAGTAAGTGGTCCCCAGGTCGATGCCGACCATGGTACCCATGTCCTTTTCTTGTCATCCTCCTCAGCCGTGCTGCGCAGAGCAGCAGAGAACTGTGACCACCAGAGAGAGCTTCATCTTGCCCTAGCTGTTGGCCACTTGCTGTCCTCAGCAGAAAGCCAGAAGTCGCAGGCAATCCAGCAACAGGCCGCAGCTGAGAGCAGAGAGGTTACAGGTCTCGTACACTCCAGATGCCTCAACTCTGTCTGTGTTGTCTCTGCCAATGTCTCAGACATTTTAGTATTGAAGTGCATTTTCTTTCTACAATTGTATTAATTACCATATGTAAAAATTAACAAGTAGAATGCTAGTAAACACAGATTCGCAAGCTTTTAGGCCACTATGTAAATATTAAAAAAGTTAAGTGAATTGCCAATGCTTCCATACATGCTATAACAACACAAGTGGTCAAAGATGCACTAGAACATTATGTGGGAAAAAATATATTCATACCCAATCAAGACTTTTCAGGCACTTGCATTCAGAAGCATTTTATGAATCAGCACAAGGTTTGGTCCAAAATAAAGCTAATTTCTGGATTACTACCATCCTGTGGAAGTTATTAATCAGCTACATCACAATGGCCTGATGGACCATAAGAACTCAGAAGACTTCAATTATGTCACAAGGTCTACACTGCTGCATCAACTAACACTCTATGTCTCTAGAGGGTGAAGGAGGAAAGTATGTACCTAGTCTTGTGTTTGAAAATTTATGTCTAATCTGCAGAGGAAAAAAGTAATTTAAGATCACTGTTTTTAGAGTATTAGCTTCATACCATAGCCATGCAAATTAGGAAAAAAGTAAAATTACATTTAATGATAACAAACTAGAAATTGAAATAATTTTATATTTATTTTAAATGCTAAATGTTCACACATACTTAATTTCATTTTGATTAAATTCTAATTCTCCAATTTTTAGATCTTGAAAATATGTTCAAAGTATACTATAAGGAATCACAAAATCATTATCTTTAACATTAAGATGTTCATTTAGACACAATATAGAATAATATAGCTCATATTAATTATCCTCCAACTCTAGGCACAAAATCAGTATGCTATTTTCACTGTGTGGCTAGTAAGGGCAACAATTAGTCAACTGTGAATCAGTTCCCTATAAGAGTGTCATCAGTCTTATAACAGTACACAAACTATTACATTTATGCTATAGCACAATAAATTATTTTGTTAGTTTGTAATTCTTTCAAGGATGAGTATATTAGCTATTAGGGGAGATCATTTTATACCTATAAGAACAAGATTAGATACATAGTTCCCTATAGCAATTTAAAAACAAAACCCAAAACAGTGAATCACTATTTTTAATAAAATGTGCTCCAAGATACACAGTTCCTTACTGTGTGTGTCTGTTTCCTGTGGGTCTTGCTTCATGACCATTTTGTGCAGCTTGTGTGTGTCCAGTTACAGACAGAGATTTTTAAGGTTGCTAAATGTTGAATGGAATTTCAGTGGCTGCTTCACTGCAGAAGAGCATAGATAAAGGGTGTGATTATTTAATAGCTAAAAGAACACAAAGATATTATTTAAGCATAAATCAGCACAAAAAATATCAAAAATGAAATTGATGATGTTCGATATTCAATATAACTATACAAGCAAAGACCGTTTACTACAGACTCATATGACTAATATGAAAATAACCTTGTTACACAGGACACTTTTTCAATAAAATACCTATCATGAGATTCCATACTTAACATCATTTGAAAAATTAAAACAAGGGAAAAAACTGTTATTGCTTTGTTCTCAATAATGTGGTTCTATCACAAAGATTATTATTTTAAACTTTTTCTGGTTTGCTTAAGTATTAATGTAAAGCATAAGCTTATTAATTGAAGAAAAAATCACTATGGAATAACAATTTCTTGACATAAATTTGCATATAATAATGCAGAATGATAGTAGGATCACATGGTCATGCAAAAGTGCCTTTCTTTCTTTTTTTTTTTTTTTTGGCGGGGAGGGAGGGGTGCGTACTAGGACTTAAATCAGGGGCACTCGACCAGTGAATCACATCCACAGCCCTATTTTGTATTTTACTAGAGACAAGATCTCACTGAGTTGCTTAGGGCCTCTCTAAATTGCTGAGGCTGGCTTTGAATTTCAGATCCTCCTGCCTCCACTTCCAGAGCCACTGGGATTACAGGAGGGCGCACCCACGCCTGGCCAAAAGTTCCTTTCTTAATTTTCAGGATTTTTTCTCCTTTTAAAAAATAATTTATCAAAACTACACTGAGTTTTATCTCGCTCCAGTTTGAATGCCAACCATCAAGAGTACAAATAGTAAGAAATGCTGACAAGGATGCAGGGAAAAAGGGAACAGGGACCCTCAGTGGAATCCTAAATTGATCAACCACTATGGAAATCAATATGAAGGTTCTTCAATAGTGTAGTCATATTACCACCATGTGCCCCAGCTACACCACTCCACAGTATTTATCCAGAAGAACTCTTAGTTAGCACATATAGAGCATACATAATCATGTTTATAAACATGCAGAACATGCACAATTCATGTTTATAGTAAAACAATTAACGATAGCCAAGTCATACAAGCAGCCTAGGTGTCTGTCACCAGATGAAAAGACAAAAGAAAATGTGATACATATAGACACAACAGAGTTTTACTGAGCCCTGGGGGGGGGGGGGGAATTATGTCATTAGTAGGAAAATAAATGAAACTAGAGAACATGGTGTAATGTCAAATAAGCCAGACTCAAAGAGTGAGAGTCATCTGTTTCCATTCTATGTGGAAGGTAGAGAGAAAAGGGGCGGGGGGGGGGGGGTGGAATGCAATATCTCATAAAGACAGAAGAGAGAACAGTAGTGTAAAGGATGGGGTCAAGGGGCGGAAGGATGGGAGAGAGAGCGCAAGTACTGGGGAATGAAATTGACCAAATTGTGTTATGTGTGATTATAAATATATCCCAATGAAGAGGAGGAAGGGTCCGCAGAGGCGGCAGTGCTACGAAGCAGCTGGGTCTACCTGCGAGCAGAAGTCCGCGCCCCTGACGCCCAGCTTGATGTACGCGGGACGCTGGAGCTTGGTCTCCCTGCTGCAGCCGTCCATCTGGCACACCCGCGTCTCCACCGCCGCTGTGCTGCCCGCCTGCCCGCCTGCCGCCGGTGGAGTAGCGCCTCACCGGGGAAGAGGTGGGAGGGAAGGGGGGACCCGCAGCGCGAAGGGGAGGAGCGCAGCTGGCGCCCCGCCTCCGCCTTCCCGCGCCTAAAGGGCAGAGCGCACGTCTAGGCAGGAGGGGAGTCCAGCCTCGCTTTGCGCTGGTTGGGCGCAGTTCACTCTCTGCACTCAGCTCTCGCCAGCTCTGGGCGGTGAAGGGCAGTCAGGGTCAGCGAGGAGAAGGTGGTAGCCATGCCAACTCTGTGCCTTGGAAGACACATGCCCAGACGTCCTTACTGACCAAGGCTCTAGAGCTCTGCAGGTTCCCACGTCCTGCACGTCAGGCAGATGGAAAGGGCGCTCCACTCTTCTGCTTTGCTTCCATTGGCCGCTGGTGAAAAGTAATATCTTTTTCTATTTCTCACTTATAATGTTTCTTCTGAGGCCTAAGGACCACCGCTTGTCACAGAAAGGAGAATCAAAGCTGTCATGGGGCAGAGATCTGGGGTTTGGCTCTGTCCTCCCTTTCTCTCTCTCTCTCTCTCTCTCTCTCTCTCTCTAACTTTTGCACACACCACCACCACTGCTGGTTTATCTCTTGCAAGAGAAAACATACCTTATACATATTTACATATATGTAGCCTGGGATATAGTAAGTTCTAAATAATAAAAGAATGAAAGGTAAACGAAGTATTAAGAGAGTTCTTTTTTCAAGTGACAAGAATTTTTGGCTAGCAGATTAGCAGTGGAAGAGAAATTAACCAAATCAGGGTAAACTGGGTGTTTATACAAAAAAAGACAAAATTGAAGTGTCAATCATATAGTCAGAAAACTTTCTACTGAGAAGTTTGAAATTTTATTAAATAGATATTAAATGGACATGTAAGTCATGTCCAAAGTATTGTATCTCCGTGTACTGTCAAGATTACAAAATTCACTTCTTTTATACAGGAGAAAAACAGTGTTTTAATATGTCATGTTAAACATGATGAGACTTCCCTGCAGGTACTCAAAGATGTATACTTATCTTAGAAAAAAACAAAGAATACAAAATCAGATATTTTTATGTTTCATGGATTTTCTTCTTCACTTTTTAGAAAAAGAAGGAATATTACATCATTACACAGGCCTCTCCCTAACCTCTTAAAAATTGAGTTGGGATGGGTGTCATAGGCATCACTTTCCTGGTCTTTTGCAAAGCTGACAAGATGGTACCCCTATTTTGCATGAATTGGGCACAAATAGAACTTGCCTTCTTGGGTTTTCTATCTCTGTCCTTGATCTTCTTTGCCAAATTTGGGTATGTAGAGACAGGGTGTTACTTAGTTGCTGAGGCCAACTCTGAACTTGTGATCCTCCGGGCTTAGCCTCCTGAGCTGCTGGGATTGCAGATGTGCACCACTATGCCCAGCTAGAAAAAAAAAAAAATCTTGTCTGGTCTTCTGGTGGTGATATGGACGAAGCTAATTGAGCCATGTATGAAATGCTTGCTTGTGCATCAGTCCTATGATGAACCTGTCACCTGTTTACCCCGCTAAATTCACATGACCCAAGAATGGAGGAAGCATGATTCCCCAAGGGACAATCAAAGTGCTATTACCAGAAGAAGGGGAAACAGAGGCTGGAAAGCCCAAAATAGAGTGGCAGGTACTGCCACCATTCCACCCAGGCTCCTAGGGAGCCCTGGACACCTCATCACGCACAGTACCCACCATAGCTTTCACAAACTTCCTGAGTTTGAAATAAGCTGAAGAAGCTTGGTGGATTCCTTCTTGCCCTCTTCCTTGATTTTCTCCAGTCCAAGTATTTCTAACAATTTTAGGACACCTCTGACCTCAAGAAATTCTATCAGTCCAGGGAATAGAAGAGTTGAAACAAAACATTTGACAAATTCCTGACACTGACCTCCTAAGGGAGTCTAAGTTCCTTTCCTCACACATTTTGCCTCCTATCCAGGAAACGTCCATAGGTTAAGGGATATGATACTTTGGATATTCCTCCTTCTAGCAGGAAGTATATATCTCTTTATTTGGGGCTTTCCAGCCTCTGTTTCCCCTTCTTCTGGTAATAGCACCTTGATTGTCCCTTGGGGACTCATGCTTCCTCCATTCTTGGGTCATGTGAATTTAGTGGGGTAAACAGGTGACAGGTATGTCATCCTTCTGGCTATAGAAATTGGTGTGGGGCCAGGCATGTGACCTAGGCTGATCCAATGAGGCTCAAAAGCCAGAATGTTCTTGGGACCCATGTAAAAAGTTGGTTTCTTTTCAGCATAGCTGAGCTATAAGGTGCATATCTGGAGCTCCTGGGAACCCCAGCACACAGAGCCTTATGAACATAGAAGACAGATGGAGACCTTAAGGGGAAAGAGGGAGGGAGGGACCAAATACTGATGATATTGTTTGAACCCCTGGGTCTAGTCAGGTCTGAAAAATGTATTTCCACCTCTGGGTGGTTCAGATAAGCAAGCCAATAAATCTCTTCTTCCTGAGTGTAGCATGAATTACTTTTCTGTTATTTTCAATCAAAAGGATACTAACTAGTAAAATGCCAATGAGGAACATGGGATGGAGGAGCAATTGGAGCAGACTTCCGGGGGACACTACATCTGGGCCCATCTTGAAGGTTAGGGGCCACCTACAGATACCTAGAATCCCATGTGGTATGAATGCCCAGGATACCACGAGAGACTAGAATTTCTCTAGAGTGGAACTTACCTGCCCACAGCTGATAAGAAGATGCCAATGGACCTGAAAAACTTTTCTAAACATAGGTAAAGTGATATAGCTGAACCAGAAGTCAAAGAATGCTTTTCAGGGTGGTTTTTCCTAGAGAAATAGGTCCTGTGCCTGATTCTGGGTAACCCCTCAGGTCCAGGAAAACAAAGCAGCTGGAGCACACCCTTTATTCTGAGAGGAGCCACCAGCTAAAGGGGAAGGGGCAAACACACAGAGGATAGGTGCTGGGTCATTCCTTGTTGTCCAGGAAGTTCCTCCAGGGTAGTTTAGCCACCTTGGCTCTGACAGGTTCCCTGGGGAGCAAGGATGCTTGCATAAATCAATGGTGCATGGACAAAGCTGAGGGTCAATTTCTCAATTCTCTCTAAGCCATGATCATTGCACTCTTGCGTCTCAGTATAGTTCATTATTTTGGGCCCCATTCCTAGACTTCAGCTTCATCATTAATTCTCAATTGTGTACTTGCTCAAAGTTTTACACTGGAGGTTACTGTCCTTATGGAGAATTGCATGGCTTCCTAATAAGAATAACAAGAGATGGTAGAAAAATTAAGCTTTGCTTTAAAACAGCCTCAATATTTAATGTTTATTTTTAAAAATCAGCCTTTGCAAAAAGTCTCATCATAATATAGCACCCAGAGCATGTGTCAGCTTGGATACAAGGTATAAAATCAAGCCACAATAGAAAGGGAACCAGTCAACAATTACTAGGTTCATAACATATCACAGGCTCTTTGAACCCTTCAAGAAATTATCTGAAATTATTACAGCTCATGGAGGATGACTTAGAGCTTCCAAGACTGATAAGAGCTCATGTAATGGGTTGGAGATAATGATGCTTTGATGGGGGAAGGGTGGGGGAATGAGTCGAATTATCTCTGCTGCATCCTGGTTCCCAGGATGCCAATAGAAGTAAATACAGATTGGTTCATTAGGAAAGGCTCTTTACTGCAAAAACAGCATTTGCTCTAGAGCTAGGCTCCCCTGCATGTTGCCACCATAGCTGGGGGCCAGGTTATCGGCCACATGGCAGTCTCTTTATTCCTACCTTTTCCCCTCCCTGTTCCCCCATCCTCTGCCCTGTTCCTGACTCAGTGCATTCTCCTTTTCTTCAGTGACCAGCTTGGCCAACCAACTTTTGTCACCATCTTTTCTCTCTGTACTAGACTGGTCTTGTTTTCATAGTCACTTGCTATGCATATTTTGGGTCTATTATTTTCATTATTTAGTTCTAGAAGGTTGCCATAGTATCAGCAGTAGATAACAAGTACCAGGCACTGTGCTAACTGCTAACTGCTTTGCTCACATTGTCTCATATAATCCTCACTACAGCTCTCTGGTGCTCACTGTCAGTATTTCCATTTACTCCATGAGTAGTAACATGAAGTTACCAAAGGGAACTGGTGGAACTGGGATTTGAACCTGAGCAGGCTAGCCCAAGCTCTTACTGCCGAGCCTTTCTCCCTGTAGACATAGGAAGTGGGCAAGGCTGCTGATGTGGGTGGTCTCCCTGTATGGTGTTGCAGGTGGAGTTGTGGGTTTGCACTGCCTACATAGTGGAAGACCCTGGAGTACAATGGATGGCCTATGGGCTTTGGGTCAGACCCATTCCAAGCTTTATCTCTGCTATTTACTCATAAATTACTCAATCTTTCCAAGGTTCATTTTTTCTTACCTATAATAAATGTCACCTACTAGGATGATGTTACGCTCAAATGAGGTAAATATTTGTATAAGTGCCTAGAAAATGAAAAACAACTAATAAATGGTAACTAATAATTTTGCCATTATTACTGTTTTTGGCAGGACTGAGGAGGATTGATCCCACGGGTTCTCCATCACTGAGAAACACCCCCAGCCCTTTCTAATATCCATTTATTTATTTATCTCCCTAATTTTCTGAGGGTCCCACCGAGCCACTAAGCTGGCTCTGAATTTTCGATCCTCCTGCCAGAGCCTCATGAGCCACTGGGACCAGAGGTATGTGCCACCTAATTTTGTTATTATAATATATAAATCCTTAGTTGTCAATGATCTATTCTGGAAGTTCAAGATTAACAAAAACGATTTAGCCTTATTTGGTAGTCAATTTTGCAAAAGTTAATGACACTGTATTTATTTTTCCTCCAAAATTCACTATAACTGCAGGGCTAGGGAGGAGACATGGATCTATAATTCAAAACACACTATCACTTCAGCTGGTCTATTTTTTTCTGTTATATGACAGGATCACAAATATTAGGAAATTATGAGTTGGGCGTGGTGGTGCATGCCACAATACCACAGCCTGGGAGGCTGAGGCAGGAGGACTACAAGTTCAAAGCCAGCTTCAGCAACCAAGGAGGCCCCAAGCAGTACAATGAGACCCTGTCCCAAACCACAAAATAAATAAACAAAGGGCTGGGAATGTGGCCCCCCTGAACTCAATCCTCAGTACTCCCCCCACCTCCCAAAGTTAGGAAATAATGAATAATTCTGGCTATAGAAAGTGAATCTACAACAGTACCTTTAAGGCCTGGTTCATCCAGTCATTGCATAAGCATTAGCTGAATGTCCACTAAATGTCAGGCACTATTACTAGCACCTGAGGTGTGGGGAAGAATGACAATGCCTAGCACAAGTGCAATGACTGAGTAAGAAAGGAAGTGGGCTGAAAACAGAATCCTTGGAAACACTAACATTTAAGGAGTGGGAGGAAATTCTGCAGCTGAGACAGAGAAATAGCAATAGAAGGACAAGAAGAAGAGAGCTGAGAATGGGCAGTGGCCATCAGGCTGGACTAGATGAGGTGAGGGGGGCACAGCACTTGCCTTGGATCTCAAATTTAAAGGGGCACTAAAGTTGTGTACAATGGCAGACACCTATGATCCCAGTGACTTGGGCAGTTGAGACAGGAGAACTGTAAGCCTGAGACTTGTCCTTGCAACCCAGCAAGACCCCCCCCCCAAAAAAAAGGGGTGGGGCTATAGTGGTAAATCATCCCTGTAAAGGGCACCAAAAACAACAACAACAACAACAAAAAAAACACCTCAGCAATAAAATCACATTTCAATGCAACATTTAAAATAATCAAATTAATATAAAATTCATGATGAACCAAATATCAACATTTTACATAAAAACAGGATCTGACTCTGCACCTGAGATCCTGCCTCACTTACCTCACCCTGTGTTCAAATGGAAAATGTTAAGTAAGACAAGGAAAGAAAACTGGAAGTCTGGATTTGGCTGCACAGAATTTGCTGATAACCATGGTGAGCTTAGTGTCATGACTTGAGGGTTGAGAAGCCAGATTACAGGTACTGACATTTCTCAAAGCATGATCCCTGAACCATAGAATCAGAGTTATTGGGAGCACTTGTTAGAAATAAAGGTCAGGGCCCTATACTTAATCTGTTAAATCAAAACCCTAGGGGTGGTGTGGTGGGCATAGGGAGGTTGATTAGTAATTTGTACTTGTTATTTTTAATTTTTTGCTGGGCTGGATTAAAACCCAGGGTTTTGTGATGTTAGGTAAGCACTCTACCATGGAGTTATGTCTCCAACCTTAACCTTTATTTTAAACCTCTTTTATGCACCCCAAAGGACGACATTAGGGTGAACCTAGAGACATATTCTGAGGTATTCCCTTTGGTCTGTGTTCTAGGTCTGAATCTGATTAATATTTTTTTTTTAAAAAAGTAGGTGCCCTTTCTCACTGAGTTATATCCTCAGCCCTTTTTACTTTTTAAAAAGTTTATTTTGGTGGAGATGGGTATCAAATCCAGGGCCTCATGCATTCCAAGGAAGCATTCTACCACGGAGCTCCATCCCCACATCTCCAGCAGCCCCTACTTTCCATTTTGAGACAAGGTCCCACCAAGCCACCCAGGTGGCCCAGAACTTGTGATCTTACCACCCCAGCACACTCATAGCTAGGATTACATGCATGTGCCACCACACCAGGCTGTTTAATAATTTTATCAGTGACTTAAATGGAAGAAAAAAAAAACAGCTCTGTTTAATTAAGCCTTCAGTTCTGCCTAGCTGCAGACTCTCTGGTTCATTCACTCCTTTATTCAGCAAACAAGTGCCAGCCCTCCTAGATAATAGAAATGCACAGCTGAACAATGAAGGAGACAGATGCAGCTCCTGGTCTCAGTGGGGGTGAAAGAGATATTGAACAGGTAGTAACTATCACATGTCATGACTATCAGGACAGAGGGAGGGCTGTGAGTACATGTAATGGGAACCTCAGGTTCTCGGGTAGTCTGGGCCTCAGTGAAGGGCTTTCTAAAAACTGATGTTGAAATTGAGGTCTGAATATGGGAGGAGGAATTAGTCAAATAAGGAGGGGGTTTTCAGAAGGGAAGGGGGTTCAGGCAAGGAGAAAACTCTATAATAAAAGGGTCTGAGTTGGGTGTAGTGGTGTACACCTATAAGCCAGTTACCAGAAAGCCTGAGGCAGGAGGATTACAGTCCAAGGGCCAGCTCTGGCAATTTAATGAGACCCTTTCTCAAAATAAAAAATACAAAGGACTCGGGTTATATCTCAGTAGTACGGTGACCCTGGGTTCAATCCTTTGTCCTGCCAAACAAAACAAAACAAATGAAATGATCTGAGATGAATCCACAGGCAGACAGACCAAGAATATCCTCAGATCTTTCATAATACAAACCATCTCAAAGATGTCCAAATCTGCTTTCAGTCCTGCTCTGCCTACAGAGCTCCTGAACACAGGAAGCTCAAACTCAGCATGTACCAAATCAAACTTAACTACGCCTAAACTTGCTTCTTTTTTTATGTTCTCTTCCCATTCACCTCGTTTCCCAAGCCAGAAACATGAGAGTCATCCTGAAGCATGAGTGGAGAGAGCAGCTGGATATATACATATGGAGCCCAGATTCCAGAGGGAAATTATCATGAAAATGGATGAGACCACTTAGCGGAATTTGATAGTGTGAGCAGAGAAGAGGGAAAATAGATGGAGTCTCAAGGAACAACAACATGTAAGGGAAAGTATTCCCTTAAAGAAGAAAAAAGGGAGGAACAAAGAGACTTGGCATCATAGAAACCCAGGGAAGAGTGTTTTGAGAAGTGGGAAAGTTTGATTGACAAATGCCACTTGGGTCATGTATAAGGAATGAGGATGTAGTCACTGGGCTCCGCAATTAGAAAACCATTGGTAATCTTGACAAGACCAGCATCAGTGGAGTCGGTGCAACAGGAATTAGACTGCAGTAGGCAGAGGAGGAACCAGGAGAGGATGTGGAGATGGGAGAGTGAATAGCCTTTTCAACAAGTTTCACTATGAAGGGCAGGATCTGGTGCAACTTACGTTTGAGGCATGGGTTTAATTTTATTTTTAAGGCAAAAGAGGTTCCAGAATATAAAATACTGATTTTAGAAAAAACTGGTAATGAGGCAAAGGGGAAAACTACAGGAGAGAAAAAATAAAGTCCTTGAGGAGACGGGAAGGGATTCAAATGTTGAACAAATGAGAATTAGCCCTAAGAAAGAATACCAACTTCAACTCTGATGGGAGAAAAAAGAGATAAAGGTCAGAGTAGGGACACACTTACAAGTTGGAAATATAGGAAGTCAATGGAGTCATTGACATTGGGGATATGCCTGTAATCCCAGCAACTGAGAAGGCTGAGGCAGAAGGATCATGAGTTCAAAGCCAGCCTCAGCAACTGAGTGAGACCCTGTCTCTAAATAAAATACAAAATGGGGCTGAGGACATGGCTTTTTTTTTTAATCATAAAATATCCTATTCTAAAATACTAAAGAATGTCAAGAGAAAAGCTCCCTTAAAACTATTCTTTTTCTATTGAAATTTTCTATTGTTTCAACCATGCAGCAAAGGCTACCTGCTTCTAAGGCAGGATGAACCTTACAAGGAACAAGCTGGATCCTTGGCAAAACTCCTGCTTCAATTCAGGGGAAGTCTTGCCTTGGTGGGTTTGAATGAAATTGTTGAGGATGTGATTCCTTGCGACTTTGCCAGCATGGTCCCACTCTTGTAAAAATCTTAAGAGCCTGCTAATTGCTGCCTGTTCTTTTATAGAAGTCATGATCAATCAGTAGTCCTGAGGTTGGCTCACTACCCCCAGAGGACACTGGATATGTGATTCCAGGAAGGGTGTCCACTTAGCCTAGGCAAGCAAGACAACTGGGTGGACAACTGTGGATCAATCTCCAGCCCTGGTACTGTGGCTGGTAGTGGATAGTGGAGGCAGCTGGACAATGAAAACCAAAGGGCACTGTCTTCACAGGATACTAATAGATGCAATCCGGAGAGGAGAGACCCTCTGGGTTGGCAGAATAGGACACTTCAGGCTTCCTACCTACACAGCTGTGTGAGGGGACACATTTTCTATTTATGGCTCAATTTAAATTTTTTGATATTCCATAAATAAGACAAATATATATAGCAAATCTGGTGTTTCACACCCAGCAACTGCCAGGAGTGGTGGCTCCTGCCTGTAATCCCAGCAACTGGGGAGGCTGAGGCAGATGGACCACGAGTTCAAAGCCAGCCTCAGCAACTGAGTGAGACCCTGTCTCTAAATAAAATACAAAATGGGGCTGAGGACATGGCTTAATGGTCGAGTGCCCCTGAGTTCAATCCCAGATACACCCCCGCTCCCTCCTACCCCCGCCAAAGGGTGGGGGGAGCAACTGAAAACTACCCTCTTGGCTCCTTGCTGGTAGACCCTCTTCTTGCTCCTTTCTGTTGCTATCCCCTCCCTACACGACCGTTCAAGGCTCCCAACTCTTTCTTTTCAGATGCTCCCAAGTGCGTCCCTCAAAAAAGCAACCATTTTCCACGGATATTAAAAAAAAAAAAAAAAAAAAAAAAAATCAAAGAAAAGGCTGTCTAGCGCCAGGCCGGGAACATTTTAACTAGACAGGAAGCTCCTTTCAAGTCCTCTTCTAAATTCCTCCGTGAAGAGGAGGAAATAACTTTTCATGGTCTCCAAGGGCGTCTTCACAGAGCAGAGCCTGGCAGAAGCAAGGAGCAACCCTGCGATTCGGGGGGCACCCCTCGAGCTGCTCAGGCTCCTCTCGCCTTCTCCCAGGACGAACTCCGCTGGGATTCCCTACACTGAGGCGCAAAATCCTGGGCACCTGCGCCCCCTACTGGCCTCAATAGACACTCGGAAGCGCGCGATTCTTCCAGTCAAACGTGGGTGACAGTTAAGAATCTAAGTAACTGACTGAACCGCTCCCAACCCGCTTGAACCCAGGACTGGAAACTGAGTCTGATCATCCCACCTCTGAGCTAAGGAACACCTTTTCCTATTTCAAGTATTTTCTACTTGTACGGAAATAGGACAATAGGTCCAAATAGAAGCAGGTGTCCTGGCCAAGGATTTGGTGGCCAGCTGCTTAGGTCACCTGAGAACAGAGGGGGGTCTTTCAGGGCTATGGGGCCCATTGGCCACAGGGTGGAGACCTCAAGTGCCAGCAAGCATGGAGCCCTCAGAGTCACCGGGGACAGGATGTCCCAAGCTTGGACACCCAGATTCGAGGTATCCAGTTTCCCAGTGGTTGGGACCTCAGGCACCTGAATTAATGAGGAGCCAGGGGACAGCGCTGGGGGACAGGGCTGAGTGGACAAACAGCAGGTGACCCGGAGGACTCAGGGAGCAGCCACTGTCCTGAGCAGCCTCTTTCCCAGCCCTGAATCCCACCTCTCCCCTAAAGTAGAACTTGGAGGGGAAACCAAGTCCCACTTAAGGAGTGAGAGAAAATGGGCTTTACCCTAACTAGACAAAAGGTTCCACCCACAATTGAACTCTGATTGTTGGACTTAAAGTGTCCAACCATTACTGCATGGAACCACAGTAATGAACAAGTCCCAACTCTCCTGCCCTAGATTTGCAAGCCCTTTCTCAGGCTCCATCAAGCCCCAGCTTTTCTTCCTCTGGTGAGTACAGAGATTATCAGCTATTACTCTGTGGGTCCTCTAACCCATAAACACATTATATCTCCTAATTTAGGTGTTCTTTTATCCTTTTTAAATTCTTTGCCACTTATACACTCTAATATGTTTTTTTTTAAGTATTTCATTTTGGGAAAACCATTTTAAATGGTATTGATTTTAAAAGTTTGCTTTCTAGTTATATATTGCTATTAATAGAAATACATTTGAATTTTGTTCATGTACATTGCACCCTACAATTCAGCTAATCCCACTCATTAGTTTTAATATTTTGGGGAGTTTTTCACCCAGAATCTTTGGGATCTTCTATATGGACAATCATATAATCTGTGATAGAAATAGTTTTATCTCTGTCTTTCCTAGAATGGATGCCTTTTCTTGTTCTGCACTGTCTCATTGGTTAGAACTGACATAGAATGCTGATGTGAGTGGTGAGGGTGGACACCTTGCCTTGTTATCAGTGTGATGGGGAGAGCATTTGGTTTTCTCCCAGAAGTATGATGAGTATGATATTAGCTGTTCCATTTCGTAGATACATGCTTTATCAGTTGGAGGATTTTTTTTCTTCTATCCATATTATGCTGCTATTTTTTATCACTAGTAGATGTTCTCACTGAATAGCCTTTGCATCTTTGTCAATAATCAGTTGGCCATACTGATGGGGCCCTATTTCTGTAGGCTAATCTTTTTGTAAAAATTCATCTATGTGTTTATCCTTTTGCCCATAGTACGATATCTTGTTAACTGTAGCTTTATAGTAAGTCTTAAAATTGAGTAGTGCAATACATATTGTCAAATACAGTTTCTATACCAACTGATATTATTATGTAGTTTTAGTATTTAACTATCAACATAGTGAATTACAACAATTGATTATTTTACAGAGAGCCAGTCAGGCATTGCTGGGATTAACCCAGAAATTATTGAAGTTTCTCCCCACAAAAAGAGAACCAATAAGATATATAGATATAAGAGGATGCATTATGAGAATTGACCCACAATTGTGAAGGCCAGGAAGTCCCATGGTATGCCATCAAAGCTGGAGAACCAGATATAATTTAATCTGAGTCCACAGGCTTAAGAAGCAGGGGAGATTTCACTGCAGAGTTGAAGTGATGATGGTCCCAGCTCCAGAAGACAAAGTGAATTAGTTATTCCTCCATCTTGATTATTATTGCTGTTGATATTCTTTGCAGTATTGGAGATTGCCCCCAGAGCCTTCTACATATGAGGCAAGCAATCTGCCACCAAGGTACATTCCAGCCACTTTTATTTTGTGACAGGGTCTCACTGAATTTTCCAGGCTGGTTTTGAACTTGAGATCCTTTTGCCTCAGCCTCTCAAGAATTGGGAGTACAGGTGTTAGCCATCATGCTTAGCCGTCTAATTTTTAATGAGACCATGGATGAATTGAATTATGTGTGCATGGAGAATTTCTCCAGAGTCCTTTGCTGTCATGAGTCCCTGCTTGGGTGGGTGCAGCTCCTGTGCAAACTATCAGAAGAGCAGCTGCTAGGTGACTCTCACAGCCTGTTGGAGACAGGAACGCACTGGGTCTGGTTTGCAGTCTTCACTCCAGTGCTCTTCTGGTCTCTTCCAGAAGCTCCTCTGTCAACTCTTTGAGGCCTCTGATCTATTTGGCATGGTCTCCCTCCAGTGTGCATGTTGTCAGTGTGAACAAAAGCAGCAAAGCTGTGCTGAGGGCACAGAATTGATGACCTTTAGGAGAGGTTCAGAGACTCACACAGCCCTGTCCTGTGGGCAGAGGTCCTTCCAGAGAAGAGCCCAAGTCATGCAACATGGTGGCCTTCCTTTGGACAGGATTTCTGAGAATTTTGACTAAGCTCTCTAAGGGCCTGGAGGAAAAAATACTGAAACAGCCTGACCCTGCAAGTCACCTGGCCAAGGTTCAGGCTCTTGCCTCAATTGTTGTGGGAAACACTAGTAGTTCTGATCTTCCATACCTCATTGGGGAGCACAGGGTCCCCTCTGGATCTCCTCACTGGATGACAGTGCCAATGACACCCACATGTCCAGGTTGGTCCTTCAGCTGCTCCCATCCAGTTCTGCATACGCACACAGCCTTTAACCTGGAGGTCCTTGGCCTAGTGGACTTGCTCTAAGCATTAGATAGAGGAAACCCCAAACACAGGTCCTGGGGTGGTCATAGGGCTCTCACAACTCATTATTGCTGAAACTTGAGGTCCCTTGAATGGTCTTCAGAACTTTGACTCCCTCCAGATCTTCTACATATCTACTACTTGGTCAAAAAATGAATATCAATTTGGTTAAAATCTTTTTTAGACAGGCAAGGACATGTGCCAGGCTTTTCCGGTGAGGTGGGTTTGTGGCAGAGTGGAAAAATGGGCTCCTGTATCACTTTGCAAATGCCTGGAAGGTGTGTGCTTGCCACATTCCTACTCATGACAAAGGATTTGAGGCCTCTGATCTATTTGCTCCAGAGCTGGTGGTGGTGATTCCAGCCACTGACCCTCTCCAGTCTTGCATGCCCTGACCTTGGAGTTCAGTGCAGGAAGCCCAGTCCAAGGAGCATGGTGGTGTTGTGTTCCCTGTTGGGCTGTGATGAAGGCTGGGGAAACATTTATCCTTAGCATTTTACCTGTGTAAGATTTTAATTCTGGGCCTGGGTGTCCAGAACACATTGTTTTTATCACATTTTAATTTGCACTTTTTTCTTCCACACTTGTTCTCTGGACATGAAGGACATGAGTGCCAGAAAAGGAGAAATGGATGAGGCATCCTTGCTCTAGCAGGGACATAGTCTCCATTTTTCAGCTTTTTTTTTTTTTTTTTCTGTTTGCATCTTCTTTTTTGGTCTGCCATTTAGAGAACTTGTATTGAGGGGAGTAGAAATTCACAGCCAGGGCACATCTTTTATTTATCTAACTATGTATGTTGCCCAACAGAACTTGATTGTAAATAAAAGAAATTCTGTTATATACTTTTCAAAAAAATTTTTTTAAAGGATAATAACCTTGTGACCAAGTAGGTTATATCTCAGGAATACTATATTACTATTAACAATATTAAATGTTGCTTTTAATCACATTAAGAAAACTATTTGCCCTCTTAATAGATGCAAAACTAGAACTTCACAAAATTCAACACCCATTCATGTTCTAAGTGGTAACCAAATGAAGACTAGAACGATGACACCTCAATCTGATACAAAGTCCTACAAACAGCCTACAGGTGATTTTATACCTAATGGGGAAAGGCTGAAGTGCCAGAATTAATAACTGAATTTAACAAGTGTCTAGAAGTGCCCATAACTGGGGAGAAGAGGAACTACTGGACAATAGGAGTCTGTCCAAAAGGAAGGTAGAGGGTAGGGTGAGGCTGGTGAGGGGCTTGCCTTTGTTTCAGCTAGAGCAGTTTTGATGGGAAAAGAAAGAGAATAGGTACCTTCCAGGTAAGAAAGAGAAGAAACTCCATATTCCAGGTAGAGGTCAGATGTGGGTGTAGTCTTCCTAGAGCATGGGCAGTCAGAGATGACTGGTGAGGTATAGAGGAGAGAATAGAACCTACCTATGAACTTGCAATTTTATTAAAATATATAAATAAGGTATAAATTCACAAGGAGAAGAGGTGCAGGACCACGATGAAGTGTTAGGAGTAGAAATGTCTGGTTTGTTGCCAAGACACCTGTTGATTACATTTATGAAAGTTTTCTGTACACAGCATACTAAACAGACTATGAATCCTTAAATATGCAGTGGGTCCAGGTATGGCTCTTCAGAAATAACTAGTCCTTGACTTGATGATCTCAAGTCCTGAATGACTCCAATAGGAAGATATTGTCTTCAGCCTTTGTTTTGTACTCGGGTTTTTAAGTATTTGCAAGAATGCCTTTGGCTTTGAAATACAGAGGAACTCACTGGCAGAATTAGCTGAATAAAAGTCAGTGGAGTGGTTATCATTTATAGACAAAGTAGCAAATGGTGAGGGGCTCTGGTCCTGAGGCATTTGCAGCAGCCTGCAAATTTCTTTTTTTATCTCCATGCTGTCAGGCTGGAACCTTGATAAGATAATAGTGATCTCTAGACAACTCAAATATCAATCCTTAGAAAGTAATTTTTCTAACCAGGAACACAGATGACAACAACAAAATGTTAGGTGGTGTTAAGTCTGAGATCCAGTAGATCCAGCCACAAATGCCTTTTGGGGAAAAGTTTTAAAAGCTATTGTCATTTTATCTTTTGTTAATGTTGAAAATGAGCTCTGTGCCTTAATAGGTGACAGGAAAATATGTTTTCAGTATTTAATTTTTGTAAACTGTATTCTTTCCCTCTGTATTAGCAGATACAGAGCTCATTATTTAAGAAAAGAGATGAAAGCAAGCAAGCAAGCAAGCTGCTTAACATTGGAACCACTTCCCATCCTCCTGGGTGTTCTGGTGCTCATTGTAGATCTCTCACTATCCCCTCCCAAATTCCAAACAAGTTTAGAAATCTCAGTAAGTTATAGTAAAACAGAAATGAACTTTTCATGACTTTGTGAGGAGATGGCTCCCAATCTTAAGATGGAATTTGGCTGGGTTCATCATTTATGGCTAAATATTATTTTCTTGTGTATATTTACAATGTTTTTGATATTTATTCATTGATGGATGGGCACCTAGTTTGATACCATATTTTGGCTGGTGTGACTACTCCCACAATAAACATGAGTGTTCTGCTATCTTATATAAATCTATTTATTTATTTATTTATTTATTTATTTATTTATTTATTTATTGTGCTGAGGCTTGAACCCACGGGTACTTAACCACTGAGCCATGTCCTCAGCTCTTTTTAGTTTTTGAGACTCAATCTTGCTATGTTGTTTGGGGCCTTTGTAGGTTGCTGAGGCTGGTTGTGAACTCAATAACCTATTGACTGAGCCTCAGGTGATGCTGGGATTTTATTTGTACACCTGAGAAATATGGAGGCAAGCATAGAGAACAAGTTTTATTTAAAGGATAGAAGAGAAGCAGACTTCTCTGCAGAGATAGGGATCCAGAGCTGGTATCCAAGGAAGTGGGGGTGTCCTGCCCCTTTTTATACATTTTAGATTTGCTTTGTTCTCATTTCCTCCCTCTCCCCCTATCTTGCCTACAGGACCAAAAGGTGTGTCAAACGTGGTGTGATCCTGGGTAGTAAAGGAAGGTAATGGCCCAGGGGGCATTTCCACAGCAGGGAGGAACACTCCCTGGGGGCAGATTACCTTAGCAACAGGTGGAGAAGGAAGGGGAAGGGCTTAGCATTGGAGGTATTTGTATTTGATTTCCTTTCCTTTTGAACCAGACCTCACTGGACCCAATTATTTATTATCTACACTGACTGCCTTTTTGTCCCCCAGCCTCATTCTCACCAATTTTTAATATTTTTGGGCTTTTCTTTTTTCACAATAGCCATTCTAACTGGAGTGAAACTAGTGTAATTTTAATTTGCATTTCCCTGATGATTAGTGATCCTCAACATTATTGCAAATATTTGGTGGCAGTTTGTATATCTTCTTTTGGGAAATATCAGATCTTTTGCCCATTTTTAAAATCAGATTTTTTTATGTTCCATTGACAATCTTGAGGTTTGTGTTTTATATATATATATATATATATATATATATATATATATATATATATATATATAATTCTGGATGTAAACACCTTTTCAGATGAGTAATTTCAAACATTTTCTCCAAATCTGTAGAAGGTTTACTCTGTTGATTTTTTCCTCTGCTGTACAGAAACTTCTTAGTTTGATATGATTTTTTGGTCTTATTGCCTGTGCTTTTGAGGTTTTTCCAAAATGTCCCAGTGTGCTGAAGTATGTCTCCTTTTTTTATCTTTTAGTAATTTCACAATTTGGGGTCTTATATTTTCTTTCATTTTTGGTCCTATTGATTTTTTTTTCCAGCTCTGTGAATAGGATCCAGGGCCTCAAGAATTCTACCATTAGGCTATATCCCTAGCCCTTCAACTTTTTTGTGTGTATGTTGTTAGAGTTGGAGATGGAGATTAATTCTTTTGCATATGTATGTCTATTTTTCCCAACACTACTTACTGAAGACACTGTTCTTTCTCCAATTTATGTTATTGAAAACATTGTCAAAAATTCAGGTGGCTATAAATACATGGACTAAGTTCTGAATTTTGTTGTCCTAGCTACCCACCACCAGCCCCACAGAGCCTTGTAGCTCCAGCCAGTAGCAGGCAGGAATGGCAGCACCTCTGCTCAGTGTCTTGTCTTAATATAGTACATTTATAATAATCAATTAACCAATATTGATACATCTTTATTAACTAAAGTGTATAGTTTAAGTTAGATTTTGTTTTTTGTTTTGTCCAATTCTGTGTGTTTTGACAAATTACAACATCATACAGAAAAAACCCATTACAGCATCATACAGAATAGTTTCACCACCGAACACATTGATTCCTGTGCTTTACCCCTTTATCCTCCCAATTGCCCCTCCTTAGCAACTGCTGATCTTTTTATTCTTTCTATATTTTGGCTTTTCTCAAATGTTTCCCAGTTGTAATGGTATTTCCAAATGTATGTAGATTTTCTGATTGGATTCTTTCTCAGTTACATATTTAAGTGTCTTCATGTCTTTTCATGGCTCCATAGCTCACTTCATTTTATTAGTTAATATTCATTCTAGCTGTTCACCACAGTTTGTTCATCCATCACTTAGTGAAGGACATCTTGTTACTTTTAGTTTTTGTCAGTTAAATATAAATATGTGGCAAGCTGGGGGTGATGGTGCATGCTTGTAATTCCATTGGCTCTGGAGGCAGAGGTAGGAGGATCATGGGTTCAAAGCCAGCTTCACCAACAGCGAAGTGCTAAGCAACTCAGTGAGACCCTGTGTCTAAATAAAATACAAAATGGGGCTGAGGATGTGGCTCAGTGGTCAAGTGCCCCTGAGTTTAATCCGTAATACCAAAAAAAAAAAAAAAAAAAAAAAAGAATAAATATGTGGCAAACATTCTTGTGCAGTTTTGTTTTGTTTTATGTGTGTTCACATAAGTTTTCATCTCATTTTGATAAGTCTCTAGGACTGCATTTATTGTATTATATGGTAAGACTACATTTAGTTTTGTGAAAAACTACTGAACTAACTACCAAAGTGACCAATCAATTTTATTTTTACCAACAATTACTGACTGATCCACTGTGATCCACTTTTTTGACATATTTGGCATTGCCATTTTTTTATTTTAACTATTCTAACAAGTGTGTCAAATTATCTCATTTTACTTTAATTTTCAATGCCAAAGTGAAACATAATTTTGGACATTCTTTAAGTGCTTATTTGACATCATCTGTATTTCTCATTTGGTGAGGTGTCCAGATCTTTCACACCTTTTTAATTGGATTGCTTGCATTAATATTGTTGAGTTTTAGTTAGTTTTGTATATTTAAGATACCAGTCCTTCACCAAATCTGTATTTTGCCAACATTTTCTCCACATCTGTGAATGGTTTGTTCATTTTCTTAACATCACTTTTCACAGAGCAGGAGCTTTTCATTTCAAAGAAGTTTAAGTTAACAATAATTTTCTTTTCTGGATTCTGTTTTTTTTTTAATTTTTTATTGTTGGTTATTCAAAACATTACATAGTTCTTAATATATCATATTTCAACCTTTGATTCAAGTGGGTTATGAGCTCCCATTTTTACCCCATATACAGATTGCAGAATCACATCAGTTACACATCCATTGATTTACATATTGCCATACTAGTGTCTGTTGTGTTCCTTTTCTAAGGTCACTAATCCCATTCACGAGTGCTCTGCCTTTGTGACTTAATCACCTCAAAAGCTCTCACTTCTCAATGCTGTCACATTGGGGCATAAGTTCCAACATAGGCATTTTGGAGGGACGCATACTTTCAAACCAGGGTAGCACCAGTTTTGCCTCAGTCTAATAATAGGCATTACATGACTTAAGTCCAGATTCTGAGTAGGCTTTGTGTTGTGTGTAGATTGTGGCCTGCAGGTGGGGACTACATTGAAGGCATGGTTTTGCAGGTGGAGATGTTATTATAGATGAGAAAGTCATCTAGGGAGTCCTTGTAGTTCTAGTGATGGTTCCCTAGAAGTACCTGTTATATGTAAATATTTTACAGAACCTTGGGGATAATCAGACAATACTATAAATAATACTTGCTGAATATTGATTGGGTTGTTTGTTATTTTATTGTCTAATTTTTTGAGTTCTTTGTATACTCTGGATATTAGGGCTCTATCTGAAGTGTGAGGAGTAAAGATTTGTTCCCAGGATGTAGGCTCCCTATTTACTTCTCTGATTGTTTCTTTTGCTGAGAAAAAAACTTTTTAGTTTGAGTAAGTCCCATTTGTTGATTCTAGTTATTAACTTTTGTGCTATGGGTGAGGTGGTTTTTTTAAAATAGAACTTCTTTCAATTTATTTTTCTTTATATTTGGTTATCCACATTTTGAATATGGTATGCTTAAGGTATTGATATTTTTTACATTTATACTGATTGATGTTTTATGAGATTTCTATAAAGATCCGATGAACATGGTAAAGAAAATTAAGATTTATAAGTTAGGTATAGAGCTATCAAATAGATATGGTCCATGATGGAACATGGACCATATGTAATTTGAAATGTTCCAATTACTACATATAAAATGCTGGAAATCATAGTAACTATGAGTGGTAATGGCTATATTAATTAATTTGACCATGGTGATTAATACATGATACATACACGATAAGTGCACATATATCTGTGTGTATACATACATATAACCATTTTGCATACCTGAATATATATAGTTTTATGTGCTGATTAAACATTTTAAAGTAAAAAATAAAAATCAACAAATTTAATTAATTTATTAATTAAATTAAAGGTTAAATTGGTTTCCGTTAGTAGTGAGGTGGTTCTAAGAGACCATGTGTCAGATAGTGGTTCTGGAATCTGAAATTAAAGTTGAGGTAGCAACTCAATAGTATCACATGACTTTTCAGTTTCTTGGTTATAGGATGCTGGAGAATATGGGGTCCTTGCCTCTGTAGTGTTAAGTTCTATTCATAGCTCCGCTAGTCAGGAAATAACAGATGGCAGATCTGGAATTAACTTTGATGTTGAGCTCACCGTTTTCCCCTCCCTCTTCTTCTCTTGGCATTAGCTAAAAACAAGCAGCAACAAGAATTAATATTTGTTGGGTCAACAAGGAAATATATATTCTGCACCAACTGTGTGCGGGATACACAGCATTCTGGCCTGAGTAAAATCTAGGCCCTGTCTCTGACCTATGGAGCTTAGAGTTTCGTTGAAGAAATGGACAGTAAGAAAGCAATTATACAAATAAATATGTTGTCACTACCAATGACAAATTTTGTTGTTTGTTTACTGGAGCTTGAATCCAAGAGCACTTTACCACTGAGCTACATCCCCAGACCTTTTGATTTTTATGACACAGTCTCACCAAGTTGCCCAGGCTGGCCTCAAACTTGCAATACTCCTGCCTCAGCCTCCCAAGTCACTGGTGTGTACCACCATGCCTGACAAGGAACAAACTCTGAATGAAAGAAAATAGTAACTCTGCCTGAGTCATTCACATTGCATTTCTATACCTAGAACTGTGCTTAGCACACAGTAGTACTTGGAAAATGCTTGTTGAATGACTTGATGAATAAAATTAAAACAGGGCATAGTGCAGGTAGATTCATTTTTAAGACTGTGGAAAACTGAGGTACACCATTCTGAAGTGGTAGGGGTACTGTGGAACTCCCGCCATTAAACAAAGCTGCCAGTAAGGGTGAAAGCCATTCATGTAAGTCACATCTTAATGGCAGGATATTGAAGGTAGCAGTGTATTCAGTTTTCAAAAGAAAAGACCATAGTGACAAGCAAAGACAATGGGTCCTCTTGGGGGCCCTATAAATCCTGACAGGGCTTGGGGTGTAGCTCAGTGTAAGCATGTGCAAGGCCCTGGATTAGATCTCAGCACCAAAAAAAATAAATAAATAAACAAATTGCCATCAAATGGCTAACCCTTCTGAAACCAGGTCATCAGAATTCAGAGGAAATGTACATCAAAAAGTCCCCAGGAAACTAACCACTGAGCATGAGCCCTAGGTGCCTCAGAAACATCCCTCTGCCTCAGTTACTGTGAGATAATGTGGCTTCCTGTGTTCATGAAACCCAAATGGCTAAAATTCAATGACCCAGCACAGAAAAGAGGAAGCAATTCAACAGCTTCTGCACCCACCTACACTTCAGCTTCCTCAGGACCCACCACCTCTACTGTTCACATGTAACATGCCTCTGACACCATGTGATCCCTGTGTTTAGTGCTGGAACTGATCTGCCATCAGCTCTGGCAAGGAGCACTGGGACAGGATCCTCCACAAGTGCCAGGACAAGACACATGGCCATGGCTCTGTAATTACAGCCAACCCCACTGGCATTCCCTGAGGTTCTCCAGAGCCAGAATACCAGTCAAAAGGAAGCAAGGGCTTCATCTGCCCCAGGGTGAATGAGCTGGGTGAGGGACCATCTCTCACCTTGCAGGAATTTCAGTGACACCTACCATTCCAACAGTCAACACAAGTAATATAATATGAACGGTGAAAAAACAATCCCTGGGGACAGGTATAAGGACCAGACATCAGGGTTGGGGTTGTGGCTCAGTGGTAGAGCGCCCGCCTAGCACGGGCAAGGCCCTGGGTTCGATCCTCAGCACCACATAAAAATAAATAAACAAAATAAAGGTATTGTGTACCACTAAAAAATAAATAATAATAATAATAAAAGGACCAGACACCAGGAAAAATCTCTGACCCAAGAGTAGAGGAACTCTACTCCCCTGCACTCATTAACCAAACAAGCTGCATGGTCTATCAAGCTGCTCACCTCTGAGCAAGCACCTAGACTTGACTGTTCAGGGTTAGCTGGTGGGGTTGGCAGGGAGCTCTGCACTACAATTTCAGGCTGAATGGGAGCTGTCAAGGGAAGAATGGGCAGAGTTGATGTGAAGAGTTGCTACGGGGACAAAAGGTGAAAGGACATGGAGGATCTCTGTTAATAAAAAGGAAGAGGGTGATAGGAACTGAGGCAACTAGAGATGGGGACAGATAAAGACTTAGGAATGGGGTTTCCTAGCGATGGTAGAGGAGGGAAAAGAAATACATAATGAGCTAGGAAGTTAAGGGCAAAGTCTGTGAAGAAGCTACACATAAAATTTGGGAGAAGGCTGAAAGAGGAGTTAACACGAAGCGGGTGAGCTCAACAGGGCATGAGAGGAGGAGAGAGGTAGACGTTTGGGATAAACAGACCTTAGGGGGCTGGGTAGACATTGGGAGCTGGGGATGAGAGAGCTGAGCCAGAAAAGGGGAAACATGAATGGTGAATTTAGGGGAGGTTTGTGCGGAGTATTAGGATTGCCAGGGGGGTTGTGGGGTGAGGATTAGATAAAAAGGAGGTAAGGGATACATCCAGATCGGAGTTGCAACTAGGTTAAAGAGAGGTCACGAGTGAGGCTGCATTTATGCAAGACCGGTGGTAAGAAGATGGGAGCAAGAGCTGAGGTTGGGTCACGGGTAGGAGAAAATGGACGGAACAGGCCAGCGGTGGCAGCGCGGACCGAAGGCTACGGTGGGAGCCCGGTGCGGGCTGGGAGGGCAGAGGGCTCCGAAGCCGGACTGTCTCGAGGCAACCAAGATCTCTGGGATCACAGCGAGGGCTGGAGGACCTACTGCCCGTTGGCGTAACGGCCCCGCCGCCCCTGCGCTGCCCTCTTCACCCACTGACCCCTAACTCACCAAAAGGAGCAGGGAGCGGGGCTGGGGGCGCTCCTGGCCGCGGCAGCCCCTCAGCCTCGGAACCGACGCTGCGGCCTCCTGGCCGTTGACAACAGGAAGCGGCGCCCCAGAGCCTGACGCCATCTTGTTGATTCGGCGCTCCGGCCCGCCTCCAGCCCGAGGAGTCAATAGTGAGGCTCGGAGGATCAGAGGGCCGGGGCCAGGAGTTCTTCGAAGCCTGAGGGTGCGGAGCCCCATCCGCAGGTGAGTGGATCTAGATCTCTGTACACCGGCCCAAGTCGGACCCGCGCTGGTAGATCCAGGCTTCTGGGTCCCTGACTCCGCTCGATCGGCATCAACTGAGCGACTTTGGGGTAGTGACTTAGCCTCACAAAGCCGACGACAGTCCACTTGAGTAGTACCAATAATACCCACTCTTAATACCTACTCTTCCTTTGCCTCCCGAAGGCATCAGTCCAACCCAGTGGGTAGAGCCTGGGCTCAAATTGGAGCCTTCCTCCTGGCTTTTAAGAGCCGGGAATACACACCTATTTTGAAGGCACCTAATACCACGTGATCACCTTGAGGTTTCTCTGGGCAGTCTCATGTGTTCAACACAATCCTGAAGACCTGAAGCCCAGGGGTTCACTTTTCCTCTTCCAGCCTTGTAGTTGTTTGTTTTCTTTCCTTGTAGAAGTGACATCGCTCTTTCAAATGAACTTAGAAGAAAAATATCAAGAGCAGCGACTGCGCCTGGAACCCTTGGAGCCAGGGACAGTTCTTTGGGCACTTCACACTTGCAAACTTCGATCAATGGGAGCCTAGGGCCTGAGCATGGACTGTGAATTATTAGGGTCAGGAGAGGTACTTGCGCGTCCTAAGAGAGTAGCACAAGGGTGACCAGGGACAGGCCAATTCTTGGAAAGAAGCTACACTGACTTTGGTTGGAGGTCTTATGCTCCCTTGGCCTCTAGGCAAGGAAGGTGGCCCTCATATCTCCACAAATCTAGGGGGCCCAGTTCCTGTTTCCATTTATAAAAACAACTCTTGGGTGTGGTCCCCCACCTTGTTAGTGGGCTAACACAAGGCTTCCTCTATCCACCTCTTCAGTGTGTCATGTTCCTTCACATCACAGATGATCATGACAAAGGACATTCTTCCAAGGAGAATAAGAACCAAGAAGCTAAAGCACAGGCTCCGCTCTTTCTGTTAACACATCCTCCCTCATCTGAACATGTCCTTTCCACCTACTCACCCAGTTCCTTCACCTGGCCCCTGTTCCCCATACATCTTAGGCTCCATAACAGATGCCTCTACACACACACAAAAAAAACACCCCACTATATCCATACTGGTTCTTTCCCTAAATTAAGGCAGGGATCTGGGATGTGAGTTAAAAGATTTTTTAATTTGCCTGGTTCTATGCCAATACTGAATGTGCAATAAATCGACAGAATAATAGCATTTTCTGGATAAACAATACTTGAGGTTCTGAAGTACAGTAATGGAAAAGCTATTTTTGTCAGAAGCCTTCCCTGTTTTCATATTAGATGTGAAAACTAGCAATTCTAGCTCTGGGAATCATCCAAAGCTTCTAGCTAAATGAGGTCAAGTGTACCATTGTGTAGCTGAATTTTTTTTTCCTTTTTTTTTTTTTGGTACCTGGGATTTGAACCCAGGGGCACTTAACCATTGAGCCACACCCCCAGGTCTTTTTTATTTTTTTTATTTTGAGACATAATTGCTTAGGGCCTCACTAAGTTACTGAGGCTGGCTTTGAATTTACAATCCTCCTGCCTCAGCCTCCCAAGCCACTGGGATTACAGTCCATCATACCCAGCAATAGCTGGTTTCTTTCCCAGGAGAGCTAAAAGTATTTTTTTGTGTGTGGTGAGAGTCAAGGAGGAGGTAAGGTTGGAGACAAAAGAGGAATGTGGGTTAGAATTGGGTACAGAAGACCTGGGTTCAAGGCTATAGCACTTGACACCTCCCATCTTGTTTTCCTTATCTGTAAATGAAGATGAAAAATACTTGTTCTGCTCACCTCTGGGGAAAAAGGAAATAATGTAACTGGTGAAAAATCATTTTGAAAAATAAGTTATATGCATGTAAGTAGCAAAGTGCTATTAGTTATAATTTGCCCAAGATCACTGGTAGAGACCTATATTTGAGCTATTTGGATATGAAAGCAACCACATTTTGAAAGTCATGAAATTAGTGCTAATAAACCTAATACACAGAAAAACATTTGAAAGCACATGAATTACCTGAGGATAGAAAAGTTTGAGATTAAGAGAAGTTCAGATTTGGATGGTCTAGGTGCAATTTCTTATTATAGAATCAGAAACTCCTAGACTTCAAATAAAATATTTATTCTCTTTTATAAAGTTGCACAAACAGAACAAAATAGATTGATGCCTGCCCTATAAGGCAGATGACACTTGAGACCTAGTGTATAAAAAAACAGCTTACTAACTGCATTGTACTATATGAATAAGTTATCACTGGAAAACAAAGTACCAAGCAGAAAGCACAGAACACCATGTGTGGCCATTAATATTATTCCTTCTCCCTTCTATTCCTTTCTCTTCATCCTTAGGCATATGGAATAGCTATATTATTAAATTATAGCTGAAAACCTCACTTTGAGCAAGAGAGCAATCCAGAAATTTAGGGAGTTGAATTCTAGACAAATAAATAAAAATAAAGCAGTTTCATCATTAGTTTGAAAAATCTATGATCACCAGTTAAAAGTTGAATAACAAAACAAAAGTTAAAACATTTCTCATCAGGCAATTCAGACTCACGGCAACGTGTATTGTTTGTCCGACATGCACTGTCACATCGCAGCTTCACTGTCTTGCAGACAACTTCAATATTATTTTTAAACTGGCAGAGGCAGCAGGCCAAATGGCTAGGTAAGATCCTATAAATAGAAACACAGAGGATTAAGTTAATGGAAAAGGAGTTACTTGAGTAGTAGAAGAACAGTCCAAGGCTACCACAGGACAGTGTAGAAAGGAGTTCTTGATACATATAGCCTGGACAAGTTGGATAGAAACCAATGGTAAACTGCTTTTCTAATTATTATTTTTGTACCAGGGATTGGATCCAAAAGTGCTTAACCACTGAGCCGTGTTCTCAGTCCTTTTTATTTTTTGAGACAGGGTCTTACTAAATTGCTTAGGGCCTTGCTAAGTTGCTGAGGCTGGCTTTGAACTCATGATCCTCTTGCCTCAGCCTCCTGAGCAGACAGGATTATAGGCATGTGCCATGGTGCCTGGCATGTGGCTCTTGAATACTGTAAATATGTAGGAAGGAGGAGGGAGATGCCCACCAGAAAGGAAAGCATGGCAGTGGGTATGGAAGGCCTAAATAAAAAAGAAATTAGAATTGGGTGACAGTAAAAAGCATCTCCTTTCAACTTAAAATCTTGCTCTGGGTTAGGAGTGCACAGGAAGATAG
The DNA here is from genome assembly GCF_047511675.1 of Marmota flaviventris. Lineage (NCBI taxonomy): Eukaryota > Metazoa > Chordata > Mammalia > Rodentia > Sciuridae > Marmota > Marmota flaviventris. The sequence continues at coordinate 111,546,939 of NC_092507.1, read as the reverse complement.
AATTCTAAGAAGGATCAGAATAAGTCTCCAACTACTGGAGTCCATATCTCAATTCCGCTTGAGAGTGGTAAATGGTAGACATTATTCTGGGCATAAAAAATAGCTTAGTTTAACTCACATTGTGTGGTTAAACAACAATAGAGATCACATTGGCCAAATCTGGACACTTTGAACATGTAAAAGCATAAAGAGAAGAAACGTGCATAAAAATAGATATTAAATATCATCAGCTATTAAAGAAATGCAAATTAAAACCACAATGAGATACCACTACATTCCTACTAGTAGAAAGGCTAAAAAATATTATTCCTTGAAACAAGGAATAACTTGAAACAAGGATTAGATGAAGACATGGAGAAACTGCAACTCTTCTATTCTGATAGTAGATATGCTAAGAATTATGCTAAGTGAAAGAAGCTAAAAATCTTCTACTAGTTGATTTTATTTATAAGACATTCTGGAAAATTTTAAACTATAGGGAAAGATAAAAGATTTGGTGGTTTGTAGGGGCTGGTGGTGGGAGGAGTGGATGAATACAAAGCGATGTAAGGGGCTATTTTGGGAATGACAAATGTTCTATATCATCAGGTGGTGGTAACTACATTACTATACATCAAATTGTATGCTTACAGTGTGAATTTTATTACATGAAAATTATACCTCAATAAAGTTAAGAAAATAATGTATTAAAATAATTTTAAATTCAAGATATGAAAAGAGACCTAAAAAATATCAAGTAAAATAAATCTAAGAAAAAAAAAACTTACAGTTTTTCCAATTCAAGAGTCATCAGGAGGATATTCTCAATTGTCGAAAGTGATACTTGAGTTGTTCCCATGTCTCTGAAAGAGAAAGCCAAGATATTCATGATGAACCCCAATAAATATTCTATACTTGAAAAAATATTTCAAGGACATGTGATAACTTTTCTATTTTGGCTTCTCATAAAACAAGCTGCCTTAAGAGTTTATTTCGCATAGAAGATAATTCCATAAAGCTCTTATTGAAGATACGTAAGTTTACTATTTGCACCATCAAATAATGATCTTGGCATTGAAACATAGAACTTACATCTTTTTTAAACCATCATCTTACTTCTTATTTTCATATTGCATCATTTCTTTCTTTTTTTTAGATGTAGATGGACACAATATCTGAATTTATATATTTTTATGTTGTGTCGAGGATCGAACCCAGTGCCTCACGCATGCAAGGCAAGCGCTCTACCACTGAGCTACAACCCAAGCCCCTCTTTTTTTCTTTTTTAAAAATAATATACATGTATTCCTCTGTGCTTTCTGGGATAAATAATATATTCTTACATATGTTTACATGTTCCATATCTGTAAGTGTTCTTTAATATGGCTGCCTTCTTCTGATGGCTGTCTTGCCCCATGATATATCCTTCCTTAACTCTTCTTTACCATAACATTTTTCTCCAGTAACTAATTAAAATTAAAATTATGACTTTTTAGTATTAATACAAAATACTTAACCCTTTGATGAAGTAAACAAGAAGAGCAGAAATCATATCTTGAGTTTAAAATTGTTGTAATACTTACAGATATTTTAATGTTGGCAATTTAAAAAGATATGAATCTTCAACAGTTGTCAGAGGATTACGACTGAGAGTTCTGAAACATGCAATGGAATTAAAATTATATTTTCAACATGCATGAGACTACTTTTTTATAAAGAACTTATATGTTTAAAAATATTTTGTCTTTATATATAAATCACCCTTAGAATTTCATAAGGCACTTTTTTATTTGGGAATTATCCAGCTCTCTAGAAGATCAAGTGGAAAAGAGAAAGAAAAAGAAAAAAGGAGGGGAAAAAAAGTGAACACAAAGAAAAAATATGGCAAAGAATTTTCAGGTCAAAAACCCTAGAAGTAACTATACTAGTAGGAAGCCCTTGCCCTATAGGAAACAGTATTTTTAGTGCCTTCCATATTTCAAGGTGTTTGTCTTTCATTTTTAGAAATTTAAAACATTTCATGGTCTAATTCACTTAGTTAAGAAAAAATATAGAACCAATTCCTTGGCTTGGAAGTCAAAGGAAAGGGGATAAAGCTAAGCAATGGAACTGGTAGAAGTCATGCTCCCAGCACCTACTGTCACTGGTATTTTTCTATCACTTCAGAGCCTTTGCCCATAGCACCTGCTGACTTGTCAGTCTCCTGGCAGGGAGAGGGCAGGGATCTCATTTTACTATCATTGTCATTCCCGTGCCGGGTATAGTGCAGCAAATTTTCTAGGTATTAGTAAATGTTTGTTGAATAAATAAATAACATTATGTTTACATGTAAATAAAATGAATAAATTCTCTCTTTTTGAGATGGGATCTCACTATGTTGTTCAAGGTGGCCTTGAACTCCTGGGCTCAAGTGATTCTCCTGCCATAGCCTCTGGAGTAGCTGGGACTATAGGAATGTGCCAAACACCAGAAATAAACTTTTTTTTTTTGTATGCAGGATTGAACTAGGGGTACTCTACTAGTGAGCTATATACCCAGCTCTTCTTATTTTTTATTTTGAGACAGGGTCTTGATAAGTTGCCCAGGCTGGCCTTGAAACTGCTGAAGCTTGCCTCAAACTTGCAGTCCTCTTGCAAGTGTTCTGTAGGAATACACTAATGATTCTTGAGTAGAGTTAAGCTAAAGTCAGATTTACTTTTTTATTGTTTCCTAGGTATCTTAAAACATAAAAAGGGCTAGAGATATGGCTCAGTGGTTAAGGTAGTCAAAGAAATAAGCAGAGCAGCCCTCACCCTGTTCCAGCATGTTTGAAGTACTTGGGGATGGAGTAACCCCTTTCCTTTGTTCATCTACATAGGTCCATGAGCCATAAGAAAATGACTGCCCACATGAAGCTCCTCAATACAAGACCTCCGACTGCACCACGTCAGTCCTTTCTAAAGGCAAAGTCTAAAGGAATCTGAAATGGCAAGCCTGTATCTGAAAGTGCTGAGAAGAGCCTTGAAGAAGACTCCCTGGCAGTGAGGAACAGAAGAAGCAGCAAGGACCCTGGAATCAGGCAGACCTGGGTTTGAATTCTGACTCTGTCACTTTCTACTGAAGTGACTTGAGTCACAAACATCTGTGAGCCTTATTAGTAGCATTTTCCTCACACCAGGCAGTCTGAAGATTAAATGAAAGAACATGTTAAGGCATCTAGAATGGGCTGGGCCCAGAGAAGGCTGTGATGATGTCAAATATGCACTGGCCAATGAACAGGAACCCTGGGGATGCCCAGAGGTGGTATGGCCATAGCTCTAGAAGTGCAGAATTCTCAAAGGGAAACAGAGCTCTCTGCTCCAAAAGTCCTATGCAAGTCAGAAGCCAACTTCAAGATACAATGCACAAAGAGCCAAATTGTTATCAGCCAGCTCCTATTACAAGGAAACAAATGCTGCATGGAAAATTATTTGTAAAGTTTGTGATTTTGCCACTTACTAACAGTGTGAACCTAGGCAAGATTTCTGAATTTCAACTTTTTCATCAGAAAAATGGGAAATAATAATATCAACATTGCAAGAGTTCTTGGGAAAATAAGATAACATGTTTTGAATATTTATCATGTGTCAAGCACTATTCTAAGGCTTTTCGGTATGTCATCTCATTTGCATAAATACTTAATATAGTGCCTGGAACATAATAAACAACTAGTAAATTAGGCATTAAATAAATGTAATGGGCAGAGGAAGAATTACTAAGGTTCCAAGAGGAGAGAAGAGAAGATGCCTGTGTCCACAGGTGGGAAGAATAAGATGCAACTGGGAGAAGAAAGGTATAATAGTTACTGGATATGAGACTCTCAAAACTTTTGAACCATTACAAATTAAACCAAATTAAACCAACCTAAGTCAGTCAATGTGGGTTGGGGAGATGAGAAAGGCCCCGGAGACCCTTGAGGAAAAGGGTAGGCAGAATTCAGAGCACAAATGAGGAAAGGTGATTCTTACAAGACTGTGAAGGTGCCATTGTAGCTGTAGGGCTCTAGCACAGGCACTCGGTGGAGTTTCTGCATTGGGGCGAGACCAACACACAACAGTGTCTCATCTTGGCAGGTACAGAGCTCACATATACTAGTGTTCTTGGTGACATTTTCTTCCTTTTCTGTGGCATAAATTTCAGGGAAATGAGTTGTGGTTTGGTCTGGCTCCACTTGTGCAACTGTGAATTCAGTCATATTTGTTTGCTGTGAAATTGTTTCAGTTGTTGAAAGAGTTGTAGGAGTTGTAGAACTTTCAGTTGCCACACTGGGTAGTGGAGTCAGGGTAATTGTCACGTCTGGAGGTTGAACTCCAACACTAGAGGACTCCGACACCGGAGTTGTACTTATTGTTGGAAGTGTAATCTCATAATATACAGGAGGTTTCGCTATAATCTCTTTATATGGCTCTGGAAGCTGAATTGGCTTCCCCGGCAAGGTTTGAGAAGACGCAACATCAATGTTGGGTTTTGAAGTTATGGTAATTTCCACTTCAAAAGATTGAGCTATGACTGAAGTTTCCTCATGGTTGATTTGAGGATTTGTAGTCTTTTGGTATGGACGTGGAAATGTCACATCAGGGGGATCTGGAGGAAGATTTGTAGTTTCCAGATCTAGATGTGGAAATGTTGTCTCCGGGGGTTTTGGAGGAGGATTTGTAGTCCCCTGGTGAGGACGTAGAAGTGTTACCTCATGGGGCTTTAGAGGAAAAGCTGTAGAATGTTTAACTCCCACATTGGGCTCTGGAGTTATGGTGAGTTCCACATCCTGGGGCTGTAGAGGAAAAGCTGTAGGATGTTCAACCTTGACATTGGGCTCTGGAGTTATGGGGAGTTCCACATCGTGGGGCTTTGGAGGAAAAGCTGTAGGATGTTCAACCCCCACATTGGGCTCTGGAGTTATGGGGAGTTCCACTTCCACAGGTTTAAATGCGAAGCTGGGTACTGTTGAATAATGAACTTGATTCTCAGTTAGGACCTGTGGCTGAGTTGAAGTTTCTTGTGTTGGAATTATTCCTTCTTGATACTTTGGAAGCAAAGTTGAGGTTTTCTGCATGGTTGGAAAAACAAATACGGGGACCGTTGGAAGAGATATAGAGAACGTTCCAATAGCTATAGGGAATGGTGAAAGAGCTACAGGCTTCTTCTTCACTCTAGAACGTTTAGTGGGTTTTGGAGTCGAGGTGAGTTCCAGGTCCAAAGGTTGAAATGTAACACTGGGTGATGTTAAATCCTGCGCTTGATTCTGACCTAGGACCTCAGTTGAAGTTTCCATCTGAGTTGTGGTTGCTTGTTGGGCTGAAGAAAATCCAAAGTTTTCAGGGAATCCTGGAGACTGGGAAGGGGCATTCGACTGGGTTGGATAAAATGTAACTTGCTGGGTGGAAACTGGCTCAACTTCTTTAGTGGCTTCTGAAGGTACAGTAACTATCAGAGCCACATGTTGAACTGTGGTTTTAGGCAAATTTGAAGACCCACTTCTGAACATTACTTCTAGATCTTGAGGTGAAAATGACATGGAATCACTGAAGGAAGCAATAGTCGGGACAAATGTGGATTCTGGAGGTTTAGTTGGGAGTGTTTCCTGGACTGGTGGAAGTTCAACACTCACGGGGGGCGTTGAGGGCAGAGATGAGCTCTCCTGCTGACTTGATAAAGATTCCTCAGGCAGCTCTTCAAGCTGACTGGGGACCTCTTGATCAATTGGAGGTTGTTCCTCCTCTAGAGGGGGACTTGGCTGAGGTTCCAACTGCTCAGGGGACACTGAGGACTGATCTAGGGTCTCCTGTTGCGCTGAAGTTTCAACCTCACTATTCAATTCTGGAGTAGGAGACTCAGCTTGATCAGAACCTAGAGAAGAACCTGTCACATCCTCACCTTCTGGAGATTGACCTACATCGTTAGGGAGCTCTGGAGGCACAGTTGGGGCTTCAGGCTGGGATGCAGAAGGTCCTAAGTCATTAGTTGGAATTGAGGGAGGAACTATAGCCTCACCATTGATCAAAGAAGTTCCCACCTCTGTAGTGGGTTCAGGTGTTATAGTCATTAGTACATCTGCAGGTTCACCGGTCACACTGGGCAAGTCTAGAGATTGCACCGGTACTTCCAGCTGGCTTTCAGAAGACTGGTCCTCCCCAGGAGACTCAGAAGGCTCAGTTGGGGTCTCTTGCTCACTGAGAGAAGGTTCAGTCTCCACAGGAGGGCCCGGAGGCTGAGCTGGGGTCTCTTGCTGGGTTAGAGAAGGTTCTACCTCCTCCGCATACTCTGGAGGCTGAACTGGGGCCTCCTGAACTGGGGCCTCCCGAACTGGGGCCTCCTGAACTGGGGCCTCCTGAACTGGAGCCTCCTGAACTGGGGCCTCTGGCTGAACTGGGGCCTCCTGCTGGGCTAGAGAAGATTCGGCCTCCTTGGTAGGTTCCGAAGTTATGGTAATTTCCACGTCTGCAGGCCTACCTGTAACACTGGGCAAGTTATAATAATGAACTTGATCCTGACCTAGAGATGGACCTACAGGTAGAGTTGGTAGAGTTTCAGCTATATTCTCCATAGGGGACTTGGGAGCTTGAACTGGAGTCTCTTGCTCAGCTAAAGAGGGTTCAGAGAGCTCTGAAGTCTGAGCTGGAGCCTCTTGTTGGGTTGATGAAGGTTCTACTACTTCAAGACCCTCTGAAGGCTGGGTTGGGGCCTGCTCCTGGCCTGAAGGAAGGTGAATCTCTTTATCTGCCTGCGGAGTTACGGTAACCAGATCTGCAGGTTTACTTGTGACAACCGGCTGAGTGTCACTTCTTAGAGATGAAAGCTTATGATGCATTGATTAAACAAATGGCAATTTGTTTATTTTTTTTTTTTTTTTGGTGCTGAGATCTAATCCAGGGCCTTGCACATGCTTACACTGAGCTACACCCCAAGCCCTGTCAGGATTTATAGGGCCCCCAAGAGGACCCATTGTCTTTGCTTGTCACTATGGTCTTTTCTTTTGAAAACTGAATACACTGCTACCTTCAATATCCTGCCATTAAGATGTGACTTACATGAATGGCTTTCACCCTTACTGGCAGCTTTGTTTAATGGCGGGAGTTCCACAGTACCCCTACCACTTCAGAATGGTGTACCTCAGTTTTCCACAGTCTTAAAAATGAATCTACCTGCACTATGCCCTGTTTTAATTTTATTCATCAAGTCATTCAACAAGCATTTTCCAAGTACTACTGTGTGCTAAGCACAGTTCTAGGTATAGAAATGCAATGTGAATGACTCAGGCAGAGTTACTATTTTCTTTCATTCAGAGTTTGTTCCTTGTCAGGCATGGTGGTACACACCAGTGACTTGGGAGGCTGAGGCAGGAGTATTGCAAGTTTGAGGCCAGCCTGGGCAACTTGGTGAGACTGTGTCATAAAAATCAAAAGGTCTGGGGATGTAGCTCAGTGGTAAAGTGCTCTTGGATTCAAGCTCCAGTAAACAAACAACAAAACCAGAATTTACACTTTGTTAGAATTCTACAGCACATGGGACAAGAATATGGGGAAATAGTTGTTTTTGGATGGAAAGAAGGAGGGAGGAAAGAAAGATATTCAGTGTTTACCATTTGAACCTGCATATTAGAAACAGAATATTATGGACTAATGATGGCAGGAAAAAACTGATTCCAAACAACCCAATCAACAAATGGGCCAAGGACCTGAACAGACATTTCTCAGAGGAGGACATACAGTCAATCAACAAGTACATGAAAAAATGCTCAACATCTCTAGCTGTCAGAGAAATGCAAATCAAAACCACCCTAAGATACCATCTCACTCCAGTAAGATTGGCAGCCATTATGAAGTCAAACAACAACAAGTGCTGGCGAGGATGTGGGGAAAAGGGTACACTTGTACATTGCTGGTGGGACTGCAGATTGGTGCAGCCAATTTGGAAAGCAGTATGGAGATTTCTTGGAAAGCTGGGAATGGAGCCACCATTTGACCCAGCTATTCCCCTTCTCGGTCTATTCCCTAAAGACCTAAAAAGAGCATGCTACAGGGACACTGCTACATCGATGTTCATAGCAGCACAGTTCACAATAGCAAGACTGTGGAACCAACCTAGATGCCCTTCAATAGACGAATGGATAAAAAAAATGTGGCATTTATACACAATGGAGTATTACTCTGCATTAAAAAATGACAAAATCATAGAATTTACAGGGAAATGGATGGCATTAGAGCAGATTATGCTAAGTGAAGCTAGCCAATCCCTAAAAAACAAATGCCAAATGTCTTCTTTGATATAAGGAGAGTAACTAAGATCAGAGTAGGGACGAAGAGCAGGAGAAGAAGATTAACATTTAACAGGGATGAGAGGTGGGAGGGAAAGGGAGAGAGAAGGGAAATTGCATGGTAATGGAAGGAGACCCTCAGGGTTATACAGTGGAGGGGGTAGAGTGAGAGGAGGGGAGGGGAGGGGAGAGGTGGGGAGGGGGGAGGGTGGAGGATGGGAAAGGCACAACAGACACTAGTATGGCAATATGTAAATCAATGGATGTGTAACTGGTGTGATTCTGCAATCTGTGTATGGGGTGAAGGTGGGAGTTCATAACCCACTTGAATCAAAGTGTGGAATATGATATGTCAAGAAATTTGTAATGTTTTGAACAACCCACAATAAAAAATTAAAAATAAAAAAAAAAATGTCATATTTCTGTGGCTCCCATAGTACTTAGCCCTCAGTTGGGCACAAAATGGATGTTATATGAAAGCCAAGGCTATTTTTTATTTTGAGATAGGGTCTCCTTAAATTGCTTAGGGCCTTGGTAAATTGCTGAGGTTGGCCTTGAACTTGGGATCCTTCTGCCTCAGCCTCTAGAGTTTCTAGGATTATAGGTGTGTGCCACCACGCCCAGCCAGAAAATGGTGGTTCTTTTACTTTTTTTTCTTCTTCCTTTTTTTTTTTTTTTTTTTTTTTTTACTTTGAGACAGTGTCTTGCTAAACTGCTGAGGCTGGCCTTGAACTTTTGATCTTCCTGCCTGAGCCTAAAAAGTCTCTGGGATTATAGGCATGTGTCACCATGCCCAGACCATGCCAAAAGAATTAAAGCAGAGGGCTGGGACCCAGGTTCGATCCTCAGCACCACATAAAAATAAATGCACCTAAAAAATAAATATTAAAAAAAAAGAATTAAAGCAGGGACTCTAAACATTTATGTTTACAGCAGCATTATTCACGATAATCAAAAGGTAAGCCAGGCATGGTGGCACACACCTGTAATCCCAGTGGCTTGGGCTGAGAAAGAGGATCCTGAGTTCAAAGCCAGTCTCAGCAATTTAGCAAGTTCCTAAGTAACTCAGAGAGACATTGTCTCTAAAGAAAATATAATATAGAGTGGCTCAGTGGTTAAGCACCTCTGGGTTCAATCCCTGGTAACAAAAAAAAAAGGTGAAAGCAATCCAAGTGTCCATCAACAGATGGATAAATAAGATGTGGTATTTACTTACAACAGAATCCTAGACTTAATAAAAATAAAAAGAAATTCTGGGCTGGGGATATAGCTCAGTTGGTAGAATGCTTGTCTTGAATGCACAAGGCCCTGGGTACAATCCCCAGCACCACCAAAAAGAAAAGAAAAGGAAATTCTGACATAAACTTCAACATGGATGAACCCTGATCAAATAAGGTAATCACAAAAGGACAAATACTGTATGATTTCATTCAAATGACGTAACTAGAGTAGTGAAACAGAGTCAGAAAAAAAGAATGGTGCAGAGAAATAAAATCTTCTAGTTCAGGAGGCTCCTACTTAGAAAAAACTTTTGGATATAACCATTGTTGTGGTAGTTTACTTAACACTACTATGTACACAGTGAACAAACTTAGGTCCTATTTGAAACATCTAGTCTTTCTAGATGTTTAGAAGTACACAAAGAATGTTAAAAGTAAAAGTAGTAAATAGAACATTTTGTAGATTAAAAAAAGAAAGGAAGGAAGGAAGGAAACAGAATGGAGGTTGCCAGGGGATGGAAATGAGTTATCATTTAATGGGTATGAAGTTTCACTTTGGGAAAATGAAAAAGTTCTGGACATGGATATTGGTTATAGTTGTATAATTATATACATTTAATGCCACTATATGCCTAAAAGGCAGAAGGATCACAAGCTCAAGACCAGCCAAAGCAACTTAAAGAGGCCCATAAGCAACTTAGCAAGATCCTGTCTCAAAATAAAAAATAAAAAGGTAAAGTACCCCTGAGTTCAATTCCACTACAGAAAAAAAAAGGCTAAAATAGTAAATTTATATGTTGTATATTTTACAGTAATATATGGAGTGTCCGAGTATACTTAAGGGAACTCTTCTTGCATGTATGGCATTTTCCCACTGTTACTTTATTCTGCATGATCAACATTCCCAAAAGCCTACACACAAACTTAGAAAATAATATGGCAGATTTTATTCTAAAGAGCTTTCTTCTTGAGGAGATAAATATATTTCTTTCTTTTTTTTTTTTTTTTTTGGTGTGTGTGTGTGTGTGGGGGGGGTGCTGGGGATTAAACCCAGGGCCTTGTACATACAAGGCACTCTACCAAATGAGCTATATCCCCAGCCCTTGAGGATTTATATTTTAACACCACTACTCATTCTCTGATAGTATTAATGCCTAAATAGAATTTTGGGATTTTAGTAGGGCATGGTGAAATGTACTTGGAAATTGCCAGACACTTGGAAGGCTGAGGCAGGAGGATCAGGAATTCAAGGCAAGCCCGGGCAATTTAGTCAGACTCTGTCTCAAAATACAATTAAAAAGGGCTGTAAATGTAGTTCAGTGGTAGAGTGCTAAGGAAGCCCTAGGTTCCATCCCCAGTACTTGTCCCCCCTCCAAAATAGTCAAATTATATAACAAGATTTCCCATGAATACCTATCAGGGCATAAACCTGACCAGGAGTAAGCAGCCAATAGAGCAAATGATCCTATGACCAAAACCCTATGGTTCCACACTTTGCTTTTAAAAGGATACTCCTGAATGAACCAAACAGAAACATTGATGGGAAGGTGAATCCCTCTGCAGCCCTTAGTCACCAAGTACTCCGAGAAAGATAAATGTGCCTAAAGTTTAAGAAAGGAATAGTTGGAACTAGAAAGAACCACGTCTCTGGATTAGAGAAACAGGGTATCAGTACTGTAAATGGTCAAACAAAATATTATAAGAGTGTTTAGCCATGGCTAACATACTTATGAAGCAGATTCTACACAAATTCCATTCACCTAATTGTAGTCAGGACCAAGTGAAACCTATCACCAGAAGGAACCTGACAATTTGACATCCACAGAGAAGAAAAGGATCAACTAAGCCAAATCATTCCTAGACTCATGTTTTGAAATAGTAACTGACTATCTAATTTGTTTTATTTCCCAGGACTTTAAAAAAAAAAGTTAAGAAATCTTTCAATTTAATTTTATTTAACTAAAAGTAAATGGAAAACAAGAGATAAAACAAATGACTGCAAATACCAGGAACAATGTCAACGACAATGCCAACCATATGGGAAGGAAAGAAACAGATAAGAAGTAAAAATCACACGAGTGAAAAATAGATATGGATTTTCTACCTACTGTATCAAAGGAATTCATACTCACTTTGTGACTTACATAATGTTACTGACTGTAAAAAAGCAAAATAAAGCCAGCCATGGTACTGCGTGCCTCCCAGAAACTCAGGAGGCTGAGGCATGAAGATCACAAATTCAAGGACAGCCTCAGCAACTTAGTGAATCTTCATCTCAAAATAAAAAAATAAAGGCTGGGCACAGTGGCACATGCCTGTAATCCCAGCAGCTCGGGAGGCCGAGACAGGAGGATTGCAATTCAAAGCCAGCCTCAGCAATGGTGAGACGCTAAACAACTCACTCAGTGAGACCCTGTCTCTAAATAAAATACAAAATAGGGCTGTGGATGTGACTCAGTGGTTGAGTGCCCGAGTTCAATCACCAATATCACAAAAAAAAAAAAAAAAAAAAAAAAAGATAAAAAGGGCTGGGACAGCAAGGAGCGATGATGCATTCCTGTAATCCCAGCATTGAATTGACTCAGTATCCCTGAAAGTTGGTAAATATCATTTTTGTTGAAGAAAAATAATCTAGGGCATGAATTTCTAACTTGTGCATATATTCTAAATAATAACTAAGGGTTTTAATCACTTCCTATATGCTAAATACTGTACATAATGTTATACTACATCTCATTTAAACCTCTCAAAGTCATATCAGCAGTTCCTGTTGCCATTTCTAAATTATATATAGAAAACAGAATCAGAAAGGCTACAAAGTGCCCAAAGTTACTCGGCAAGAAAAAGGCAGAGCTGGAATTGGAATCCTTGTTTGCATAACCTTGATTGACATCCCTTTTAAAAAATGAAAGTAGATTTTTTTCTCTCCAAGTTGGAAAATCTTCTATGTTTTACTAGTTATGCTTATGTTAAAATGATTACAAAGTCTGTGTGGGGACTACAAATGTCCAGTGAATGAAGACACTTAAATGGCTTAATTATCTCATACCTGTAGTCACTCTCCTTGCTATTATTTCTAGAGTAGGATCTTATCAGTTCTTAAACTTGACTAAGCAAAGGAAGGTATAAACATTAATTGCAACTCTGTAGTTAATATCCAGAGGAGGGAATATGCAGTTTTTAATTTCTTCATTTCTTAGAATTTTCCAGTATTTTACAGAGTCTGCCTTATGTGGTAGCTAAAGCTCGGGAAGATGTGGAAAGTTTTTATATCATAATGAACTATTGCATCCACAAGGATAGGATCTTTTCCACTGAGAAATTATGTTCTGTGTCAGTTATTTGCATCACCTGCATTGTTAGATGGTATCATATATGACACCACATCTACATTTATAGCAGTTGAGTTGAAGAAATTTGTAAATAGGGACTTTACCTGATGTATACATACAAAGGAATTTTCACTGTACCATTTTTATTTGCTATTTATTACAACCTCACATTTCAGTTTGCTGAAGGAGATTCACCACAGCACCTCTTGTGGACATTTATTTATATTTTAGGGGAGTACAGGAAATTTCAGGGCAGTGGTTGTGGGATTTAAGACCTTTCACTCCGGAACCAGTCTGCCAAAGCCACATCAATCATGATTGATAGTTATTTGTCTCTGTGGGCCATTTAGTAGCCTACATGAAATCACTTAGTGGTCTAAATTTAATTCCAGTTTGAAAAGGAGAACAAGAATGGAATGTACCTGTTAACTCAGGGTGAATTTCTCCTGTGGACATAGTGAAGTTTACCTTTGGAATTCTAGTTTTAAGTGACCTAAGAGTTTTAAAAAGAGAAAGATGTTTTATTTAGTGAATGAATGTAGTGAATAAGGCAGATTTTATTTCAGTGAGTACACAAGGGTAATTCTCTTATAATATGCACTTAGAAGTGAATATCGTGTGTCTGCCTTGATTCTCCATATTTGTCTGATTGAACTTTGTTAAGGTGAACTATGTCATAGTATTTATTACCAAGTGACTCAGAAAAAGTTGAATACAAGCTTTCGTGATTTCTACTTTATTTTATATGATTTCAGGAGTCTACTGTTTGGTGGATCTTATAATTTATTAGGAAAAATTAGAAGAACAATTTCTGGGCATTCTCCAGATACTTTATCAGGCATTTGTTCTCAATAAAAATTATAAACTGTGTCCTGGCAGTTTGTGGCTATTCCCTTCAAGGTGACATTAGTAATGGTGGTGACAAGGCCTCTCAATGTGTAGTTCTTGTGCATTGTAGTGATTGACACCTTCGTTAAGTAACTTGGAACACTTTCTAGAAATACTCCAGATTCCAGAGGAAATAAGTGGGGAAAAAAGGAAAAACTAGTGTCAGCAAATGAATATTTAATAAGTACCTAGCTCAATGGCAGTAATGTTCTAAGTGCTCTCTGACTATTAAATAGAAATTGTTGTACAACTTTTTAAAGATAGTTTTAATGACTTATAGATAGTCTTTTAAAATACATAATCTCCTACTTAGAACCATTTCAAGCATTTTCTACAATAGGCATTTAAAAAATGTGAAATGAACAAAGAATGAATGTACCATTGATTACTTCTTCTGCACTTCTGCTGACTGCCTATTCCCAGCCCAGGAAAGGGGCTGTTCACCAGGTTGTCATTTCTACTGGATGTTGTTGACAGTCACAGACTGAGATAATGATGTCTCATGGTTCATGGCTCTTGGACAAATAATGGTTCAAACAGTACTCAGTGGCATAGAGTTGTGTCTGCTCTTAATGCACAATCCCTGATAGTGTAGATATAGTGCCAATCACGAACTCTTCAATGATTCAGAGGAAGCTTGTTTTTTACTAGTTCCATTTTAAGACCCTTTTATCACAAGTGGGTACTGACCCTGATTGACCCATTTCCCCCTGTCTAGTAAGAGAGCCTCATGATTGTTGGTTTGACTTCTTTATATAACTCAAAACAATTTTCTGACTAGGTCATGTTAAGCAGTGGGAAGTTATCATAAAGACATAATTATAATCTGCATCTTTGACAGCTGATTTACTACAGAAAGTTCCATTTGCAGAGGAGAAAGTGTTCAAGACTAAAGTGTTAAAGACATGCACCAAACTTCCTAGAAGTATATCAATTTGATTATATTACAGAGGATATGAATGTTCTTTGATCTGTTTGAAGTGAATACTTCTGATTGACACTATAATGTGGTTTTATCTCTTTGAATTTTATTGTTGTTAAGAAAGTATATTTACTCATTGATGGATGAAATACTCCATATATTTATATTCATTATAAATTGTTGATTGTATTATTTAGTTGTGTAGTTTCTTTTTTTCAAATATTTTTATTTTTTTTACAGCTTTGTTTTTCTTTCTTTGTAATCAGGTATTGAATTGTTCAGTAATCATTCACACATACTGTTGTAACACCAACTTATTGAAAAGGTAATCTGCAGTTTTAACAATGCATAGTTTGAGCAAACAAAATCCAAATGACTTTTTTGCATTTCTAAATAATAATGACTGAATATATGCCTGGGAAGCTCCAATCTCTACTTTATTTTTCCTGGAGTGCAAAGGAGTTATGCTTTTTCCATTTCTGGAACCAGCCTAACTTAATCTTGAACTTCATTCACCATTACAAATCAAAGCATCTGTTATGATCCGTCCATTCCTCCTACTCAACCGAATGAATCTGAAATTTCTTTTAGGGAAGAGCTGACAGGTGACACATCTGGTTTGAACATGCTTTTCAAAGAGGTAGTTTCTACCCTGCTGGTGCTAGTTGGAAAATGTTCAGTCTTTCAGGAATATAGTTGAGCATTGATGACTAATATTCCCCATCCTTTGACCAAGGAATTTCAATGCTGGGACTTGTCATTAATAAATTTTCAGAGTTCATCTAGAGGTATTTTTGTGAACTAAGAAAATTGGAAATAAGACAAATGTGCACCAAGCACACAAAGAATATGATGGTGTAACTTTATTACTATGAACAAATTTAAGTTGTGTAGTAAGTTATTTAACAACATAATAAAATGGATGTTCAAATAATAAGTAATGATACTTGGTGTATAGATTGTGATAAAATTTTTGATTCTAAATTCTAACTTAGTTTGTAACTATTAAAAAGAATGAAGAAGTATACAATTTTAATTGCAAAATGTCTTCATGTTGTGATTATATATTTTTTCTTACATGTGTATACATATCCCTTCAAATTTCTCAAATTTATATATTTCTCCAAATTTTACTCTCAAAAGCTTACATTATTTATTTCAGAAAGCAGTTCAGTGATCAAGGCTTCAATCTTCATCGTAATTGTAAATAAGAGGGATAATAACAAACATACTGTGGTGGTTTCTTCATTACAAAATGAAGATCACATTTTTTTCACAGCGTACTTCTACAAATGGATTTTTAAAATTTTTGACAGGCAGTTTTTCTTAAGATCCATTGAAAAGTTGTCACTGTTGTGGTGGATATAAGTTATATTTTTCTAATTTATGGATGCTTTTTGAAGAATAAATTCAAACTTTTTATGGCATTCTTTTGACTTACTTTTTCCAAGAAAAGAGGCTTAAATACATTACTTTGTTTTCTATTTTCCCTGTTTGTAATTATGCATATATATGCCCATAACATATTTAAGAAAATTATTCTGTTACATGGAGGTGAATTAAAAAATATTTGGCAAGCTACTATATGTCGGTTGAATTCCTACATCTTTCAGTAATTAATTCAATTATTACCTCTTTTAAGAAGGTTTCTGTGGTCTTCTCATCTGGATGTCTTCTCACTTCCTTATGTGCATACTCTCTCAGAAATGACAACTTTAGACTTTATATCTTGCATCTTTTATATCTTACCATATTTGCTATGTTTTAATTAATATTATGGTCTTTATTTGAATACTGCTTTAAGGATATAATATATATTTTTCTGTATCCCCTTAATTATTATTCTGAGTTCTTGAATATTGTATGTAATAATATTGTTGGTTGATTCTCTGGAACATCTGGGTATTTTTATTGTTTCTGTTTACTGTTATTCTGTCACTTACTCTTTATTTGAGTCTGAGTGCCTCTAATATTTACATTGGAAATTCAGGACCACCATATCTGGGATAAGGGTGGAATTTACTGTTAATTTTATATGCTCCACAAAATATTTCCTCTAAAGTGCATTTTAGAGCTGCCTTTAATATATCCTATTGGGATTCTAGGATAAAAATCTCCCTTGAATACAAATGAAAATGTTTATTCATTCAAAACACATTCTCTATGATTTTACAGAGGATTCACCATCTCTGCTGATATTTTCAGACTAAAAACCTTAATCTTTTAAATTAGTTCTCATGGCAGCTACTTAAACTTATTTGTTGTTGTTCTTAAATATAACTATTATAATCACTTCTTTGCCAAGTCTTCAGGACAAAAAATATATCCATTCTCTATTAGACATAAATAGATTTTTTCTGATTGACTGTATTTTAGGGGGCTGAAACCCTGTTAACCTTTTTGGGTACAGCAAGCCCTTAGAAAATGATCTTATTTTAATTAAATAAAATTTAAAAATCAGTTCCTTAGCTATAGTAGTAGCTGCATTTCAAAAACCATGCATGATTATTAAATACTTTCTTGATACTACAGATATAGAATATTCACATCATCACAGAAAATTCTTTGGGGCGACAGTAGTTTACAGCTTCTCTGTTATGATGGCTTTCATATGGACAATTTAGCTCATTCAAACTTCTGAATTAAAAATAAACTGCTTTTACTGAAAAAAAATTATATTTCCCTTGTCATTTGTTTTACAGTTGCAGCATTTGACTCTTATTCCCATTTTTCTGCCAGAATGTAATCATTTTCCTAATGCTTAACAGCCCCAATTTTCCTCTTTATCACTGCTTTTCAGTGATTTGATTCTGATATATCTCATATGGTTTTCTGTGAATTTATTCTGCTTGTATTTATTCACTGAGATTCTGTGATTATTATTTTTGTCATAGAAGTTTTTTTGCCATTTTGTTTCTGAATATTTTTCTGCTGGCTTCTCTGGGACTCTAGAGGTATTTTAAGTAGCTTGATACTCTTCACTGATCCTTGAGGCTGTTTGCTTTTCATTTGCATTTTGGTTATTCTCTATTGGTACAGCTTCAGATTTTCTTACCTGTTCTGCAAAGCTTTATCACCTGTGTTATCTATCCAGTGATTTAAAAAAAAAAAAAAACTTTTATATATTTAAATTTTTCTCTTTAAAAGTTCCATTTGATTCATTTGCGTATCTTTCATTTCCCTCTTGGTCATGCTCATATTTTTCAAATGTCTCAGATGACTAGGAGGTTTCAATCAGATGCTGGAGGTCGTGTGTTTCCTGTTGCTATTTTTTAAAAAGAAATATCATGCTTTTCTCTGATAGTCATTTTGATTTCTTTAGTTTGATCATCTGGTTTTCATATTTTACCAGGATTGGCCTAGGTATCATGTATCCCCATTAACTAAGGTCCACTTCTTCTGATGTCTAAATTTGATGCTCTCAGGAATCAGTTTAGACTTTTCACTTTTGCTCGTAGACCCACTGTGGATCTTGTGATTAATAGTTCACAGCTTTCCAATAGCTTTTTAAGCAGACACATGCAATTTACCCCATTGCATGCCTGTCATAGAGATCAGCATTCATTCAAGGGAGACCCTGAAGCAGATTTCTGAGAGAAGTTCCTTTTCTCCATAGCTTTTTTCTCTCATGAAAACTGCCTCACAGGGCTGAGTCTATAGCTCAGTTAGTAGACTGCTTACCTAACATGCACAAGGCCCTGGGTTCAATCCTCAGTAACACACACACACACACACACACACACAAAACCTTCCAAAGTCCTGCCTTCTTAGACACTCTGAGCTCTGGTCTTAAGCTCTTCAACTCAGGTCACTGTCTGTATTTGCATAACCTCCCCCAACCCCTCTCTATTTCTCTGTGATCTAAAATATGCTTTCTAGGCAGAAAGCTGGGGCTACCCTAGGACTTAATTTGTATTCTCTCAGATGTCTTGGCTTTGTACTGCTTATGGTTTAATGTCTGAAAAACAGTTGCTTCATGTGTGTTTGCCTGGTTTTCTAGTTGTTTGAGTCAGGTGGGTTAGTTTAGTTCCTGTTATTTTATCATAACTGAAAGTGGAAGTCCTTCCTCAACTAATTGAAAATTCATGGAATATGAATTTACAAGCCAATCAGTAGACTAATAATGCAGTATTAGTACAATAATAATAGACTTGAGGCTTGATTTTCAGAGAATGTTGAAGTGATAACACAGGACACCACTGTTAGGTCAGTGGTGGCGACTTAGTGGTGACTTAGAACAAAGCAGTCCAAGCGAGAAAGGAACATCAATCAGATGCCGGTGGAAATGCCTGTCAATCAGCAGGACCCCCTGGCCAATCCTGGAGTTCAGCCAACTCCCCTGATCAACTCCAAGGGGGCAAGGGCCCTAAAAACATCTTTTCCTGTCCCAATCTCTTCCCTTCCTGCTGTAAGCCCCATAAAAGTTCAGTCTGGTCGAGCTTCCACGCGGTTTTTCCTCAGACCCTTTTCTTGTCCCCTCTCTGGGTCTGATCGAGTTCTGCCTGGGAGTTATATCACAATAAAGCCTAGTTCAGCAGCCTTTTTAAATCTGCCTCCTTTGGGCTCTGCCCTCCGCGCCTGATCTGACAACCACAAAAAATAATTCATCCTCGTCAGTGCTGTCAAGTGAGTCATTGTGAGAGAGATTAGATGCATACAGACTTTAGGGTACTTTGTAGTCATTGATTACAACTACACAATCTACAGTTGGGAGTTCGCCAGGGGGTTGGTCACCCTCATATGGTAAAAGGATGGTGTTAAATATCACATGTTGACATTTAAAGTGAGAACTCTAGAGTACCAGTGTATCCTGTTAAATCTGACTGAGGGCCACTGTCTAATGCAGAACACTGGGCTGTGTAAACCATGGGTCCAATCTAAGCTAACATTTCTTGTGTTTGCATTTTAACCCATATATTGCTGTCCAGAAAATAAAATGTCAACCATAAAAAACATTTAGTCTAGAAAATGAATATGATATTTAAAAAAGTTATCAAATATCAGCAAAAAGAAAGTAATATGATATCCATGGATTATCTTACTGACTTTGACCTCTACTGGTAAGAAATGGAACCTGACACTAGGTGACACAGCTAACATTGTTATATACACATATTTTGATTTTTGTTGTTGTTGTTTCAGTTGATTCTTGGATCATTTTTCTTGAGGATTACAATAGATAAAACTCCAAAATTTTAAAAAATTGTGACCTTTTTTTTCTTTAGTCCTAGCTTGATTAGTTCATAAAGAAGCCATTTAAATGTAGCTAAATTGAAACGATACAAGGCTGTGGTATACTTTTTGTTTCTAATGGTGACTTACTCTTAATTTTTATGTAAATGGCTTAATATTTTGTTTAGTAAATTGGCCTTCATTATAGACAAACATAATATTGAGGGGTCTAGTTTGACGTAAAGCTTTAATAACCACAGAAGTAATAATTGGCAGTTTTATTCAAAACACTTTTATGTTGTTTGCTTTTGATTTGGGAGATCCTGGTTTAAATGTATAGTGGGTAAGTTTTCAGGCATATCCAATTTACATGCCTTTAAGACTTCTTCTACCTTAATGCTTAATTTAGAAATGTCATTTAAAATGGTTCTTAAAAATCAAATGCAATTATTAATTTGGTAGCTGTGATATTTTAAGAATCCTCATATAAATATGTATTTGTTGCTGATTAAGTATATCAATTAGCTAATGTTCAAAATAAAAGTTTAATTGAGTTTGACTAAACACAATTAAGTCGTCTCCCAAGCTCAGAAAACAATTTTTAAAAATATTAGCAGTCATCAGGCAACTTAGAGGCCTCTTTTTAAAGGAATAAAAAGTGAGGTTGAGAATAAAATTTCAACATTTACAAAGTCTGTTAATTTGCTTATTATTATAAACACTGACTATATGCTTTTTTGTAATTGACATATGCTATTGGTTTAATTAAGTAACATATACAAAATTAATTCTAATTAAATCTCTTATTCTCAAAATTATTCTTTTTCATGTTAAACTTTCTAATTGAACTTCTGATTTTAATACCTTTTTTTTTTTTTTTTTTGCTTCCACGGCCTTTAATGGAATTAACTGTTGGATATTGGTAATAGGGTTTTGATATTGAAATTGATAACATGTATACCTGTTATAGACAATGGAGAAATAAAAATGCATGTTCTCAAGGAGTAATTGGAGGTTACATTGCTATGTTCCATATTTCATCAGATTTTATCTGTTATGGAAGTTGTTTTTTTTTGTGTGTGTGTGTGTGTCATTTTTTTATTTTTTATTTATTTTTTTTCTTTTTTAATTTTTTATTGTTGGCTGTTCAAAACATTACATAGTTCTTGATATATCATATTTCACACTTTGATTCAAGTGGGTTATGAGCTCCCATTTTTACCCCATATACAGATTGCAGAATCACATCAGTTACACATCCATTGATGTACATATTGCCATACTAGTGTCTGTTGTGTTCTGCTGCCTTTCCTATCCTCTACTATCCCCCCTCCCCTCCCCTCCCCTCCCCTCTTCTCTCTCTGCCCCCTCTACTGACATTCATTTGTCCCCCTTGTACTATTTTTTCCTTTCCCCTCACTTCCTCTTGTATGTACTTTTGTATAACTCTGAGGGTCTCCTTCCATTTCCATGCAATTTCCCTTCTCTCTCCCTTTCCCTCCCACCTCTCATCCCTGTTTAATGTTAATCTTCTTCTCCTGCTCTTCGACCCTACTCTGTTCTTAGTTACTCTCCTTATATCAAAGAAGACATTTGGCATTTGTTTTTTAGGGATTGGCTAGCTTCACTTAGCATAATCTGCTCTAATGCCATCCATTTCCCTGTAAATTCTATGATTTTGTCATTTTTTAATGCAGAGTAATACTCCATTGTGTATAAATGCCACATTTTTTTTATCCATTCATCTATTGAAGGGCATCTAGGTTGGTTCCACAGTCTTGCTATTGTGAATTGTGCTGCTATGAACATCGATGTAGCAGTGTCCCTGTAGCATGCTCTTTTTAGGTCTTTAGGGAATAGCTGGGTCAAATGGTGGCTCCATTCCCAGCTTCCCAAGAAATCTCCATACTGCTTTCCAAATTGGCTGCACCAATTTGCAGTCCCACCAGCAATGTACTAGTGTACCCTTTTCCCCACATCCTCGCCAGCACTTGTTGTTGTTTGACTTCATAATGGCTGCCAATCTAACTGGAGTGAGATGGTATCTTAGGGTGGTTTTGATTTGCATTTCTCTGACAGCTAGAAATGGTGAGCATTTTTTCATGTACTTGTTGATTGATTGTATGTCCTCCTCTGAGAAGTGTCTGTTCAGGTCCTTGGCCCATTTGTTGATTGGGTTGTTTGTTCTCTTATTGTCTAATTTTTTGAGTTCTTTGTATACTCTGGATATTAGGGCTCTATCTGAAGTGTGAGGAGTAAAGATTTGTTCCCAGGATGTAGGCTCTCTATTTACCTCTCTTATTGTTTCTTTTGCTGAGAAAAAACTTTTTAGTTTGAGTAAGTCCCATTTGTTGATTCTAGTTATTAACTTTTGTGCTATGGGTGTTCTATTGAGGAATTTGGAGCCCGACCCCACCGACTGTAGATCGTAGCCAACTTTTTCTTCTATCAGACGGCGTGTCTCTGATTTGATATCAAGCTCCTTGATCCATTTTGAATTCACTTTTGTGCATGGCGAGAGAAAGGGATTCAGTTTCATTTTGTTGCATATGGATTTCCAGTTTTCCCAGCACCATTTGTTGAAGATGCTATCCTTCCTCCATTGCATGCTTTTAGCCCCTTTATCAAATATAAGGTAGTTGTAGTTTTGTGGATTGGTTTCTGTGTCCTCTATTCTGTACCATTGGTCCACCCGCCTGTTTTGGTACCAGTACCATGCTGTTTTTGTTACTATTGCTCTGTAGTATAGTTTGAAGTCTGGTATCGCTATACCGCCTGATTCACACTTCCTGCTTAGCATTGTTTTTGCTATTCTGGGTCGTTTATTTTTCCATATGAATTTCATGATTGCTTTCTCTATTTCTACAAGAAATGCCGTTGGGATTTTGATTGGCATTGCATTAAACCTATAGAGAACTTTTGGTAATATCGCCATTTTGATGATGTTAGTTCTGCCTATCCATGAACAGGGTATATTTTTCCATCTTCTAAGATCTTCTTCTAATTCTCTCTTTAGGGTTCTGTAGTTTTCATTGTATAAGTCTTTCACCTCTTTTGTTAGGTTGATTCCCAAGTATTTTATTTTTTTGAAGATATTGTGAATGGAGTGGTTGTCCTCATTTCCATTTCAGAGGATTTGTCGCTGATATACAGGAATGCCTTTGATTTATGCGTGTTGATTTTATATCCTGCCACTTTGCTGAATTCATTTATTAGCTCTAATAGTTTCTTTGTAGAGCCTTTTGGGTCTGCTAGGTATAGAATCATATCATCTGCAAATAGTGATAATTTAAGTTCTTCTTTTCCTATTTTGATGCCTTTAATTTCTTTCGTCTGTCTAATTGCTCTGGCGAGTGTTTCGAGAACTATGTTGAACAGAAGTGGTGAGAGAGGGCATCCCTGTCTTGTTCCAGATTTTAGAGGGAATGCCTTCAATTTTTCTCCATTCAGAATGATGCTAGCCTGAGGCTTAGCATAGATTGCTTTTACAATATTGAGGTATGTTCCTGTTATCCCTAGTTTTTCTAGAGTTTTGAACATAAAGGGATGCTGTACTTTGTCGAATGCTTTTTCCGCATCTATCGAGATGATCATATGGTTCTTATTTTTAAGTCTATTGATGTGGTGAATAACATTTATTGATTTCCGTATATTGAACCAGCCTTGCATCCCAGGGATGAATCCTACTTGATCATGGTGCACAATTTTTTTGATATGTTTTTGTGTCCGATTGGCCAGAATTTTATTGAGGATTTTTGCATCTAGGTACATTAGAGATATTGGTCTGTAGTTTTCTTTCTTTGAAGTGTCTTTGTCTGGTTTAGGTATCAGGGTGATGTTGGCCTCGTAGAATGAATTTGGAAGTTCTCCCTCTTTTTCTATTTCCTGAAGTAGCTTGAAAAATATTGGTATTAGTTCCTCTTTAAAGGTTTTGTAAAACTCTGCTGTATACCCATCCGGTCCTGGGCTTTTCTTAGTTGGTAGACTTTTGATGGTTTCTTCTATTTCCTCAATTGATATTGGTCTGTTTAGGTTGTCTATATCCTCCTGACTCAATCTGGGCAGATCATATGACTTAAGAAATTTATCGATGCCTTCACTATCTTCTAATTTATTGGAGTATAAGGATTCAAAATAATTTTTGATTATCTTCTGTATATCTGAAGTGTCTGTTGTGATATTGCCTTTTTCATCCCGTATGCTAGTAATTTGAGTTCTCTCTCTTCTTCTCTTCCCTAGCATGGCTAAGGGTCTGTCGATTTTGTTTATTTTTTCAAAGAACCAACTTTTAGTTTTGTCAATTTTTTCAATTGTTTCTTTTGTTTCAATTTCATTAATTTCAGCTCTGATTTTAATTATTTCTTGCCTTCTACTTCTTTTGCTGTTGTTTTGCTCTTCTTTTTCTAGGATTTTGAGATGAAGTATGAGATCATTTATTTGTTGGTTTTTTCTTTTTTTAAGGAATGAACTCCAAGCAATGAATTTTCCTCTTAGAACTGCTTTCAATGTGTCCCATAGATTCTGATATGTTGTGTCAGTGTTTTAATTAATCTCTAAGAATTTTTTAATTTCCTCCTTGATGTCTTCTATAACCCATTGATCATTCAGTAACCTATTGTTCATTCTCCAAGTGATGTATTCTTTTTCCTTCCTTCTTTTATCGTTGATTTTCAGTTCCATTCCATTATGATCAGATAGGATGCATGGTATTATCTCTACTCCTTTGTATTGTCTAAGAGTTGCCCTGTGACATAATATATGATCTATTTTAGAGAAGGATCCATGTGCTGCTGAGAAAAAAGTGTAACTGCTTGATGTTGGGTGGTATATTCTATATATGTCAATTAAGTCTAGGTTATTAATTGTGTTATTGAGTTCTATAGTTTCCTTATTCAAGTTTTGTTTGGAAGATCTGTCCAGTGGCGAGAGAGGTGTGTTGAAGTCTCCCATGATTATTGTATGGTGGTCTATTAGACTCTTGAACTTGAGAAGAGTTTGTGTGATGAACATAGCTGCACCATTGTTTGGGACATATATATTTATGATTGTTATGTCTTGTTGGTGTATGGTTCCCTTAAGCAGTATGTAGTGTCCCTCTTTATCCCTTTTGATTAACTTTGGCTTGAAATCTATTTTATTTGATATGAGTATGGACACTCCTGCTTGTTTCCGAAGTCCATATGAGTGATATTATTTTTCCCAATCTTTCACCTTCAGCCTGTGTATGTCTTTTCCTATCAAATGCGTCTCCTGTAGATAGCATATTGTTGGGTCTTGTTTTGTGATCCATTCTACTAGCCTGTGTCTCTTGATTGGTGAGTTTAAGCCATTAACATTTAGGGTTATTATTGAGATATGGGTTGTTCTTCCAGCCATATTTGTTTATTTATGTTACTAAATATGGTTTGTTTTCCTCTTTGATTATTTTTCCCCCCTTTACTGTCCTACCTCCCACTGTTGGTTTTCATTGTTATTTTCCATTTCCTCTTCCTGTAATGTTTTGCCAAGGATGTTTAGAAGAGATGGTTTTCTAGCTGCAAATTCTTTAAACTTTTGTTTATCGTGGAAGGTTTTAATTTCATCTTCCATCCTGAAGCTTAATTTCGCTGGAAACACAATTCTTGGTTGGAACCCATTTTCTTTCAGTGTTTGAAATATGTTATTCCAGGATCTTCTAGCTTTCAGAGTCTGTGTTGAAAGATCAGCTGTTATCCTGATTGGCTTACCCCTAAATGTGATCTGCTTCCTTTCTCTGGTAGCTTTTAAAATTCTCTCCTTATTCTGTATGTTGGGCATCTTCATTATAATGTGTCTAGGTGTGG
This sequence comes from Marmota flaviventris, assembly GCF_047511675.1. NCBI lineage: Eukaryota > Metazoa > Chordata > Mammalia > Rodentia > Sciuridae > Marmota > Marmota flaviventris. The sequence continues at coordinate 111,521,332 of NC_092507.1, read as the reverse complement.
GTCTCTTATGATTTTGCACATTTGGCGTCCTGTAGGCTTCTAGGATTTGGGATTCTGTCTCATTCTTCAAGTCTGGGAAGTTTTCTCGTATTATTTCATTGAATAGATTGCTCATTCCTTTGGTTTGAAACTCTGTCCCTTCCTGTATCCCAATGACTCTTAAATTTGGTCTCTTTTTTTTTTTTTAAATTTTTTTATTGTGGGTTGTTCAAAACATTACAAATTTCTTGACATATCATATTCCACACTTTGATTCAAGTGGGTTATGAACTCCCACCTTCACCCCATACCCAGATTGCAGAATCACATCAGTTACACATCCATTGATTTACAAATTGCCATACTAGTGTCTGTTGTGCTCCGCTGCCTTTCCCGTCCTCCACCCTCCCCCCTCCCCACCTCTCCCCTCCCCTCCCCTCCTCTCTCTCTACCTCCTCCACTGTATAACCCTGAGGGTCTCCTTCCATAACCATGCAATTTCCCTTCTCTCTCCCTTTCCCTCCCACCTCTCATCCCTGTTAAATGTTAATCTTCTTCTCCTGCTCTTCGTCCCTACTCTGATCTTAGTTACTCTCCTTATATCAAAGAAGACATTTGGCATTTGTTTTTTAGGGATTGGCTAGCTTCACTTAGCATAATCTGCTCTAATGCCATCCATTTCCCTGTAAATTCTATGATTTTGTCATTTTTTAATGCAGAGTAATACTCCATTGTGTATAAATGCCACATTTTTTTTATCCATTCGTCTATTGAAGGGCATCTAGGTTGGTTCCACAGTCTTGCTATTGTGAACTGTGCTGCTATGAACATCGATGTAGCAGTGTCCCTGTAGCATGCTCTTTTTAGGTCTTTAGGGAATAGACCGAGAAGGGGAATAGCTGGGTCAAATGGTGGCTCCATTCCCAGCTTTCCAAGAAATCTCCATACTGCTTTCCAAATTGGCTGCACCGATCTGCAGTCCCACCAGCAATGTACAAGTGTACCCTTTTCCCCATATCCTCGCCAGCACTTGTTGTTGTTTGACTTCTTAATGGCTGCCAATCTTACTGGAGTGAGATGGTATCTTAGGGTGGTTTTGATTTGCATTTCTCTGACAGCTAGAGATGTTGAGCATTTTTTCATGTACTTGTTGATTGACTGTATGTCCTCCTCTGAGAAGTGTCTGTTCTGGTCCTTGGCCCATTTGTGGATTGGGTTGTTTGTTCTCTTATTGTCTAATTTTTTGAGTTCTTTGTATACTCTGGATATTAGGGCTCTATCTGAAGTGTGAGGAGTAAAGATTTGTTCCCAGGGTGTAGGCTCCCTATTTACCTCTCTTATTGTTTCTTTTGCTGAGAAAAAACTTTTTAGTTTGATTAAGTCCCATTTGTTGATTCTAGTTATTAACTTTTGTGCTATGGGTGTCCTATTGAGGAATTTGGAGCCCGACCCCACCGACTGTAGATCGTAGCCAACTTTTTCTTCTATCAGACGGCGCGTCTCTGATCTGATATCAAGCTCCTTGATCCATTTTGAATTCACTTTTGTGCATGGCGAGAGAAAGGGATTCAGTTTCATTTTGTTGCATATGGATTTCCAGTTTTCCCAGCACCATTTGTTGAAGATGCTATCCCTCCTCCATTGCATGTTTTTAGCCCCTTTATCAAATATAAGAAAGTTGTAGTTTTGTGGATTGGTTTCTGTGTCCTCTATTCTGTACCATTGGTCCACCCGTCTGTTTTGGTACCAGTACCATGCTGTTTTTGTTACTATTGCTCTGTAGTATAGTTTGAAGTCTGGTATTGCTATACCGCCTGATTCACACTTCCTGCTTAGCATTGTTTTTGCTATTCTGGGTCTTTTATTTTTCCATATGAATTTCATGATTGCTTTCTCTATTTCTACAAGAAATGCCGTTGGGATTTTGATTGGCATTGCATTAAACCTATAGAGAACTTTTGGTAATATCGCCATTTTGATGATGTTAGTTCTGCCTATCCATGAACAGGGTATATTTTTCCATCTTCTAAGATCTTCTTCTATTTCTCTCTTTAGGGTTCTGTAGTTTTCATTGTATTAGTCTTTCACCTCTTTTGTTAGGTTGATTCCCAAGTATTTTTTTTGAAGATATTTTGAATGGAGTGGTTGTCCTCATTTCCATTTCAGAGGATTTGTCGCTGATATACAGGAATGCCTTTGATTTATGCGTGTTGATTTTATATCCTGCCACTTTGCTGAATTCATTTATTAGCTCTAATAGTTTCTTTGTAGAGCCTTTTGGGTCTGCTAGGTATAGAATCATATCATCTGCAAATAGTGATAATTTAAGTTCTTCTTTTCCTATTTTGATGCCTTTAATTTCTTTCGTCTGTCTAATTGCTCTGGCCAATGTTTCGAGAACTCTGTTGAACAGAAGTGGAGAGAGAGGGCATCCCTGTCTTGTTCAAGATTTTAGAGGGAATGCCTTCAGTTTTTCTCCATTCAGAATGATGCTAGCCTGAGGCTTAGCATAGATTGCTTTTACAATATTGAGGTATGTTCCTGTTATCCCTAGTTTTTCTAGAGCTTTGAACATAAAGGGATGCTGTACTTTGTCGAATGCTTTTTCCGCATCTATCGAGATGATCATATGGTTCTTATTTTTAAGTCTATTGATGTGGTGAATAACATTTATTGATTTCCGTATATTGAAACAGCCTTGCATCCCTGGGATGAATCCTACTTGATCATGGTGTACAATTTTTTTGATATGTTTTTGTATCCGATTCGCCAGAATTTTATTGAGGATTTTTGCATCTAGGTTCATTAGAGATATTGGTCTGTAGTTTTCTTTCTTTGAAGTGTCTTTGTCTGGTTTAGGTATCAGGGTGATGTTGGCCTCATAGAATGAATTTGGAAGTTCTCCCTCATTTTCTATTTCCTGAAGTAGCTTGAAAAGTATTGGTATTAGTTCTTCTTTAAAGGTTTTGTAAAATTTGCTGTATACCCATCTGGACCTGGGCTTTTCTTAGTTGGTAGTCTTTTTATGGTTTCTTCTATTTCCTCAATTGATATTGGTCTGTTTAGGTTTTCTATACCCTCCTGACTCAATCTGGGCAGATCATATGACTTAAGAAATTTATCTATGCCTTCAATATCTTCTAATTTGTTGGAGTATAAGGATTCAAAATAGTTTTTGATTATCTTCTGTATTTCTGAAGTGTCTGTTGTGATATTGCCTTTTTCATCCCGTATGCTAGTAACTTGAGTTCTCTCTCTTCTTCTCTTCGCTAGCATGGCTAAGGGTCTGTTGATTTTGTTTATTTTTTCAAAGAACCAACTTTTAGTTTTGTCAATTTTTTCAATTGTTTCTTTTGTTTCAATTTCATTAATTTCAGCTCTGATTTTAATTATTTCTTGCCTTCTACTTCTTTTGCTGTTGTTTAGCTCTTCTTTTTCAAGGATTTTGAGATGAAGTATGAGATCATTTATTTGTTGGTTTTTTCTTTTTTTAAGGAATGAACTCCAAGCAATGAATTTTCCTCTTAGAACTGCTTTCAATGTGTCCCATAGATTCCGATATGTTGTGTCTGTATTTTCATTAATCTCTAAGAATTTTTTAATTTCCTCCTTGATGTCTTCTATAACCCATTGATCATTCAGTAACCTATTGTTCATTCTCCAAGTGATGTATGCTTTTTCCTTCCTTCTTTTATCGTTGATTTTCAGTTTCATTCCATTATGGTCAGATAAGATGCATGGTATTATCTCTACTCCTTTATATTGTCTAAGAGTTGCCCTGTGACATAATATATGATCTATTTTAGAGAAGGATCCATGTGCTGCTGAGAAAAAAGTGTAACTGCTTGATGTTGGGTGGTATACTCTATATATGTCAATTAGGTCTAGGTTATTAATAGTGTTATTGAGTTCTATAGTTTCCTTATTCAACTTTTGTTTGGAAGATCTGTCCAGTGGCGAGAGAGGTGTGTTGAAGTCTCCCATGATTATGGTATGGTGGTCTATTAGACTCTTGAACTTGAGAAGAGTTTGTTTGACGAACATAGCTGCACCATTGTTTGTGGCATAATTATTTATGATTGTTATGTCTTGTTGTTGTATGGTTCCCTTAAGCAGTATGTAGTGTCCCTCTTTATCTCTTTTGATTAACTTTGGCTTGAAATCTATTTTATTTGATATGAGTATGGACACTCCTGCTTGTTTCCGAAGTCCATATGAGTGATATGATTTTTCCCAACCTTTCACCTTCCGCCTATGTATGTCTTTTCCTATCAAATGTGTCTCCTGTAGGCAGCATATTGTTGGGTCTTGTTTTGAGATCCATTCTACTAGCCTGTGTCTCTTAATTGGTGAGTTTAAACCATTAACATTTAGGGTTATTATTGAGATATGGGTTGTTCTTCCAGCCATATTTGTTTATTTCTGTTACTAAACATGGTTTGTTTTCCTCTTTGATTATTTCCCCCCCCCCTTTACTGTCCTACCTCCCACTGTTGGTTTTCATTGTTGTTTTCCATTTCCTCTTCCTGTAATGCTTTGGCGAGGATGTTTTGAAGAGATGGTTTTCTAGCTGCGAATTCTTTAAACTGTTGTTTATCGTGGAAGGTTTTAATTTCATCTTCCATCCTGAAGCTGAATTTCGCTGGATACACAATTCTTGGTTGGAACCCATTTTCTTTCAGTGTTTGAAATATGTTATTCCAGGATCTTCTAGCTTTCAGAGTCTGTGTTGAAAGATCAGCTGTTATCCTAATTGGCTTACCCCTAAATGTAATCTGCTTCCTTTGTCTTGTAGCTTTTAAAATTCTCTCCTTATTCTGTATGTTGGGCATCTTCATTATAATGTGTCTAGGTGTGGATCTCTTATGATTTTGCACATTCGGCATCCTGTAGGCTTCTAGGATTTGGGATTCTGTCTCATTCTTCAAGTCTGGGAAGTTTTCTTGTATTATTTCATTGAATAGACTTCTCATTCCTTTGGTTTGGAGCTCTGTACCTTCCTGTATCCCAATGACTCTTAAGTTTGGTCTCTTAATGTTATCCCATATTTCTTGGATGTTCTGCTCATGGTTCCTTAACAGTCTTGCTGAGCTGTCTATGTTCTTTTCAAGTTGAAATACTTTATCTTCATTGTCTGATGTTCTATCTTCTAAGTGTTCTACTCTGCTGGTAGTATTCTCAATTGAGTTTTTAAGTTGGTTTATTGCTTCCTGCATTTCTAGGATTTCTGTTTGTTTGTTTTTCATAACCTCTATATCCCTGTATAGTTGATCTTTTGCTTCTTGGATTTGTTTATGTAATTCATTGTTGAAGTGATCTTTCATTGTCTGATTTTGCTGTCTGATGTCTTCCTTGAGACTCCAGATCATCTGAAGCATGTATATCCTGAATTCTTTATCTGACATTCCATCTGCTGCAGCTATTACCTCTTCTAACGTTGAGTTGACCTGCATTGCTTGTGGTCCTTTCTTTCCTTGTCTCTTCATACTGTTCGCGTTCCTTTCTACTTGGTGAAACTGTTGTGCTATTGAATTTTCCCCCTATATATTTATATTGGTCTTGTATAGTTGCAAAGTCTCCCTCACAGGCGCGGGCGGCGGCTCTGCCCCTCCTCCAATTGGGGCAATGTGCCTACCACGCCGGCAGGCCACTGGGCCTGCTCTGCCGGTCGGTAGCAGGTCCGCCTACCTTGCAGGCGCGGGCGGCAGCTCTGTCCCTCTGCGGGCCGCTAGGCTTGTTCTGTCGGTGGCCGCAGTTCTGCCTACTTTGCAGGTGCAGGCAGCGGCACTGCCCCTCTGCAGGCCTCTGGGGCTGTTCTGCCAGTGGGTCGCAGGTCCGCCTACCTTGCAGGCGCGGGTGGCGGGGCGGCTCTACCCTTCCTCAGGCCACTGGGCCTGTTCTGTCTGTCGGTTGCAGGTCTGGCCTGTTCTGATGGTGGTCACAGTTCTGTCTACCTTCCAGGCGCGGGGGGAGGGGGCGGCTCTGCCTCTCAGCAGGCCGCTGCTCCTCTTCTGCCGGTGGGTCGCAGGCCCGCCTACCTTGCAGGAGTGATTGGAAGCTCTGTCCCGCCGAGGGCCGCTGGGCCTTTTCTGTCGGTGGTCACAGATCCGCCTACCAGGCAGGCGCAGGGGGTGGGGGTTGGCTATGCCCCTCAGCAGGCCGCTGGGCCTGCTCTGTGGGTGGTCACAGTTCCCTCTACCTTGCCGGCGCAGGGGGAGGGGGCGGCTCCTGGAAGTTGTTTTTCATTCACACAAAAAGGCAGTTTATTCCTGAAATTCTTGTAGCAAATATGGGCTAACTTTGCTTTGGCATCCTGATAAAGGGAAATACCTCCCACATTTCTTAGGATACAAGACTTCTTTTGTTTATCAGTAAACCAATGTGCATCTAAAGTGGAGGTATCTATGTTATACACTGAAGTGGCTCTGAAATGAGACTAAAATTTGTGGTAGAAGAAAAATGCTGAAAAAATTGTGTACTCTTATCAGAAGCAAAAGCCTAGGCAAATTATAGTAGAAGATTTGTAGTAGAGATATTCTCCTTGCCCATAAGGCCTCTAATAATTATCTGTCTGTATATCATTGAACCATTCCTTTAGCCCCTAAATTTATAGAAAGAGGAAACTCTTTGTAAACGTGTAAGTTAAAGGAAGATGGTAATAAATGATTGGCACCATTGACACTTTCAGGTAGGATTATGTCATACAAATTTCTACTTGAAAACAAAGAGCCTTAAGTGCAGCCTAACTTTACAGTGTATTTCTTTTTCTTTTTTTTTACATTCTTTTTAAAAATATATTTTTTAATTTTAATGTTTTTATATGACAGAAGAATGCATCATGATTCATATTCTACCTATACAGCACAATTTTTCATTTCTCTGGTTGTATAGAAAGTAGAATCACACCATTCGTGTCTTCATACATGTACTTAGGGTAATGATGTCCATCTCATTCCACCATCTTTATATTTGACCACCTCTTCATAGTATTAATTACATGACGGCAAATGTAGAAGAAAAACTGGCTATGTTTTCTCAAGCTTTGAAAGACTGTACTGCTTCTCTGCAAGTTGTGAGGATGTATGTTTTTAGCTGGTAAATATTCACAACAATGGAAATATTATTAGTTGTTTGGAAGAAAAAATAAATAGATGACAATTTCCACATGTAAAAATTTCAAATTAATGAAATTTTCTTCTCTCCATCTTTTCCTCCATTCTTTCCTATTCTCTATGTTATGTCTATTTTACCTACATAGCAATGTATCCTACAGTAGGAAAGAAGAAAAAAATCCTGTATTAATTTACATATCAAAGTAAAACCAAAAGCTTGGGTAATTTTTCAAATGAATTATCAAGTTGTTTGTACATGTACACTTTGCTTTGTATTCTATTCTCCATTTCCTGCATTTGATAATAATTGGAAATTGCAAAAGAAGGTACCACAGAGCTTTATTATTTTCTAGCTATGAAAATAATTTAAAGTCAATTAAATATAGAATAAGTGATCAAAGGATCGGCTAACTGAAAAAAAGAAAAAAAACATTTGGTCATTTTTTGGAAATAAATTTTGGATAAGTGAATCAGGTATTTATTCAAACTTATATGTTGAGTATTTTTGTTACATGGAGCCATGCAGTGTATACCTTTTATATTACTGAATTTGGGATTTGAGCTTTCCTAAGTATAATATTGAAAAGCTAAAAAAGCCAGTGATATCTGTGTATCTACTTGTTTACCTTATGACTGTGTTCTTTTGTTTCTTTGTTTAAGGATTAAAACTAGGTGAGCTAACTATGCCTGGCAACACGCAGGCTAGCAGCATCACTGACAATAATGAGCTTACGTCCATCAATTCCGGTATTTTCATTGGCAATTTAAACACAGCCATTGTCAAGAAGTTTGACACTGAAGCCATTTTTTTCAAAGTAGAGAAAAATAGTTGGATGCTCAGTTCACAGAGGTTATGCATTTGTACAGTACATGAGTGTGCAGCATGCAAGAGCTGCAGTGGCTGGGAAAATGCCAGGATCATCCCTGGTCAACTTCTGGGTAAGCCATGTTCACTTTCAGATTGAACAGTAGGTTTTCTCTGCACACATCTGCATACAGTTTCCTCTTTGAAAACCCAGCACCACCATAATATCTTTTTCCTTTTTAACCAGTTATGGTGCTTGAGTATTTATAGCTGTGTTGTTTCCTTGTTCTCATTGTTTTGCATGTAGGTATATTTTCTGTGCAAATTTATAAACTTGATCCTTTGAAATGTGTGTTACTTCTACCAATCTTAGCAGAACCAGGCAAATAATAAATTTGCATTACATGTAACATTATTTTCCTTAAAATGGTGTGTATTTTCCAGAAAACAATAGACTAAGTAAAATAACTTTGTATATTATAATATTTGCTCAGAGTAGCTGATTATTATTTTTTTATCTCCAGGTTTTATTTTTGGGAAGGAAGAAGTAGAATAGGGTAAAAGGAAGCAAACTTTGTAGAATTGGAAAAGGCATGATGTAACTCATTCATTTTTAGAAATCATTTATCTCAAGTGTTCAATCATGTACAATAATCAGATATGTGCCTAATGTCCAAGAAGTAATATTGTATATTTTCAGAGAGAATAATATAGTCTGAAGTCAAATTCCAAGACAGAAGAAAATATGTCTTAAATAATATACAGGTAAGAAGTAAAAATTAGATAATCCTTAGATGTTTTCCCCCATATGGAAAAAATACAATCAATATATCAGTGAGTCCCAAACATTTCTTGCTGTCCAGATTTACATCTCACACTGATTATTATACAACATCTACTCTTGATATTCAGCAGGCATGTCAGAACAAAATTCTCAATTTTTCACACCCCCACCCTGTTTTACCCCAAACTTCTCTCTCATTATATTTGGAATCCCTATTACTTTACTGTTCTTATAAAATCTTTGCTTTCATCCCTGATTCTTCCCTTCCCCCTACATTCCAAACACAATCCATCATCAAGTTTGCTTGTCAATATATCCCAAACCTAGTCGCCTTCTAAGTCTGCATTGCAGGCCAGTTCATGCAGGCTTCCATCTTACATCAGTTGACTACTGGGAGAATCTCCTAGCTTTTTTGTTTCCGTGCTTACCATGTGTCTTTTAAAAACATCAATTACATTATGCTGTGTACCTACAATGCCCTACCATCACATTCTCAATCTCCTCATTTCTGTCTTCCTGTACCTTTCTAGTAAGGCTGTCCACCTGGATGTGCATCAAGCCATCCAGAATCTTCCTACTTCAGTGGCTTTGAACTTGCTAGTTCCTCTACTGTGTTTTGCTACCTGATTTACTGTACACTGCCGGGTTTCTGTTCTCATGACTAAAAGGTTCAGAGGTCACTCCAGGTAAACTGGGCTGACTGGGATGCACAAAATAATCACACAAGGGACACAAATACCTTTTTCTTTGGGGTCGCTGTGATGGCTTCTCTGACCTTAAGGGTCTGTAGGAAGAGAGAGAGAGAGCGAGAGCACACGTTGACCCCTTTTATTGAGGAGAAGCTATTCAAATGAGGCAAGGGGTCAGGTTTCAGGGGGCTGAGTCTATCTTTATGATGTCCACTGTCAGCAGGTTGACTGACACCTGGGTAGGCCACACCCAAGGGCACAGTAAGAGAAGGGGACACACACAAGTCACTTCCATGGAAGATTCTATCCTAAACAGGGCAAGGGGTTATATTACAAAGGAATAGGTGAGCATAGCTCCACCCATGGGGCTGTAGCAAGACACACCCATGCAGGAGACACCGACCCTCAAACCCAAGAAGGGTGGGGAAAGCTCTGCCACATTTCTGTGACTGAGCACCTCAGCATCCAGCCGGGGAGTGTAACTCAGTCAAGTGCAAGGTTTGTCTCCCACAGTACAATTTGCTCAATATTTACCTCTAAAAAGAGGCTGTTCTTGACTAGCCTATTGAAATAAGTCTCCTTCTTCCCCATTGCCTTCACTGTATATGCTGTGATTCAACTTCCTATGCATTGTAGCCCTTATTAGTATATGATTATATGCTGTAACGTTATGTTACCTCTGTCCTGTTCACATACATAAAGCCAAAAGGCCATAGGAAACAAACAAAAATATTGAGATATCAAGTTTGAAGAGTATTACAGTATAATGTGAGAAGTATGAAATTTTATAAGGTACTTAAGAAAAATGTTTCAGAATTCATGGAATTCATAAAAATGTGAATTAAGTCTAAGAAATAGTTTTTGAGAAAAAAATTCAAAAAATACTTTACATAAATGGTTGTGATTATAAACCCAAGAGTAATCATTGCAGGAATATGTTTTTTATTTATCTTATTCAGTTCTTTTTAAAAAAGGTAACTCTTTTCATTTGTTAGTTTTCCATATTTCTCTTTGTTTTTCTTAATGTCTCCATTTTGTTTGTTTACCATAATATTCTGAACTTTTTATTTTTTGTATGCTGTAATTCTTTTTTCATAGCCACATTCAAATCAGTTTCAGTGAAAACTCCACTTATTACCTGTACCCTGATGGTTATCAACTAGCAGGTCCTTTTGATATGCATTTAGCTATTTCTGATTTTAAAAAAATAATGATTGCAAATGTAAGGTCAATTAAAAGTCTAGTTAACTTTTAAATGAAGAATAGCTAAATTTCTGGAGTTTCATTCCCTATACCCCTCAACTGATCATTATGTTTGTCTAGAATAATTCAATGGATAAAGAGAAACATCCAGAGCAAAGAATTTAGTTTCTTAATTTAGTTCCTGAAAAAAATGCTAACACCAGATCACTTTGCTTTGAGCAGCACCAAGTTAAAATACTTCATTAATAAAATGTATTTCTCATGCGCCCTCATTCCTCTTGGATTCTCCTAGTTCTATGCTCAGAACAGTGTCTGGAACAAATGTCTAAATCAGCCATAATCACACTTTGTGCCCAAATGCAAGTTAAATACTTTATTCCTTTTTGGGGGGAGGAATTAGTGGGGATTGAATTTAGTCAGAGGCACTCCATTTACAATAGCCTCTAAAAAAATAAAATACTTGGGAATCAACTTAATGAAAGACGAAAAAGTTCTATATAATGAAAACTGCAGAACCCTTAAGAAAGAAATCAAGTCTTAGAAGATGGAAATATCTACTTTGCTCTTGATAGGCAGAATTAATATTATCAACATCACCATACTACCAAAAGCACTATAAAGATTTAATGCAATTCCAATCAAAACCCCAATGGCATCCTCATAGAAACAGAAATAGCAATCATGAAATTCATCTGGAAAAATAAGAGACCCAGAATAGCTAAAGCAATCCTTAGCAGGAAGAGTGAAACAGGTGGCATCTCTATACAAGACCTTAAACTATACTGCAGAGCAGTAGTTTAAAAAAAAAAAGCATGATATTGGCACCAAAACGGGCTGGTAGACCAATGGTACAGAATAGAGTACACAGAAACTAACCCACAAAATTACAATTTTTATATTAAACAAAGGTGCCAAAAACATCCATTGGAGAAAAGCTAGCCTCTTCAACAAATGGTGCTGGGAAAACTGGAAATCTGTATGCAAAAAAATTGAAATTAAACCCCTATCTCTCACCCTGCACAAAACTCAACTCAAAATGAATCAAAGACCTAGGAATAAAACCAGAGACCTTGCATCTAATAGAAGAAAAAGTAGGCCCTAAAGTTCGCTTCTCTACATTCTGTTTTCACTCCTCATCCAGGCTTGCCTCTGCTGCTAAGTTTTATTATTTTCTAAATCAATTTTGCATCATCTAAAGGAACAAATTGTTTATTTCTCCAAAGATTAGTAGCTATCCGTCTCAGCAGTAACTCAATGATTTTTTTTCAAACCTTCACATCAGAAAGACTTAGATGGGAAGGAATAATTTGAGTCAAATCCAGGATGTACTAGTTGAAGTATGAAAGTTAAAACTTTATGCCATACACAGTAAATCTTTCTCATTAATTTCTTAAACCACCTTTGAATTGGGAGATATAATTGGAGCGATCATATAAAGAAATTTTAATTCCCACTTTCTGATTCTGTGTTTTTCTTTGTTCTTTCCATATTATTGCTTCTCATTAGTGGTATCAACTAGAAATTCTTAAATTATGATGGAAAGTGACCTTATTTCTAAAGCATTTAAAGTTATCACAGGTGAAATCTTTCTCAAGAGCTTTCAGTCTTTCATATACATGGATATATAATCTGAGTCAATAATGAATACTGAACATTAAATTGACCTCAATGATTGGAGCCCAAGTTTTTTTTTCCTCAATTTTGGCAAATTTCTGACATAAAACTTAGAATGTAAGAGTTGAAACAAACTATTAGAATAATGTACAGACTCTGAAAGTGTTTCCAGGTAGCTACATTTTTTTCTTTTCTAAATAAAATGGAAATTTCCAATAATTTTTACTGAAGAATAATTTGGCTTTCTGAATTTGGTAGTTTAAAAAAAAGATAAAATTGTTAGAGGAGCTGTAAGTAATCCAATAAAGGACTGAAGGCAAAACATCATGTGCTTGATAAATTTATGTAAAGTTTCTTCCCTAAGTTCATTCCAGCACCAAGATAAAATAGTCAGGGTCATAGGTTTACATTCTTCATGATTCAGGTAATTTACTTTGACTCTCTTCCTGACAACCATTGGACTAATCCTGCCCAGATATCCTATACATCTCAATACAACAGTGAATGAAACATGAAAGACAGATCAGAGCCAGTGCAGAGGCATCACAGATACAATATCTATAAGTGAATATATTAGTAGTGTGATAATATAGATGCATATTTATATATGTCCACGTTTGTGTGTGTTTATACACACACACACACACATAGTATCACACATATATACATCTATCTACATAGTAAAACAATTCTTTACAAAAAGGAGATCTCTGATGAATGACAATTATTTGTTTTCATTTTAGTTTTTAAAGCAGTAAACTTAAACCAGATCAACGTTCTGTTTGATCAGTTGTCAAGTTCACACATTTGTACTTTTACAGGACTATAAAAATGTTTGTTTCAGAGGGAGCAAAAGTTTTTGGCAGTTTCCTAAAATGGGCAAAAGTTAAGCCTAAACTCCTCTTACTGTTTGGCAACTTAAGGTGCATTCTAAATTCATAATTTAAAATCTTTATGCTGTTTATCTCTCAGTAACAACAGAAGTGACAGGTTTCCTGTCTGAAATATAAATCATTTACCATTATTAATTCTCCTCTTTTGACTCCCAAGCATAATGCCCTCCCCAAAGCATTCATAGCAAAATGTTTGTTAAGGATATCTAGTCAGTTGTCTGTGGTAGAGGAAAAATGTTCCAAACTCTTGACCTACAATTACAATTTCTGGCAAACTTTAAAAGTACCATCTTTGACATTTATTTAGAATTTATGTCCCTGATTTCTATTGGCTCAGAGACACAACTGTTGATTGAGGACTTGTAAAACAATTTGTTTTGACCTCTGCTCTACTATTTGCCAAATTAATTTAAATTGAGCCAAAAAATTTCTATGTATTTTTATCAGTGCAATAACCAAAATTCTCAATTATCCCATTAGATTTTATTTCATCATTTCTCCCACATTGTGTCCATTAAGTTGTTTAAGATTGTATTGGCAAATTCCTCATTTTCCTGGAGTTTGTACTTGGAAGTTCACCAGGTAAACATGAAATCAATAATACTTAATTAAAAATAAGTACAGGTGCTCTATATATTTCACAATGCTTAATTAATCTCCCCCAATAAAATAGTTCAATTCTATTTTCATAATGGAAATAGTATTATGAGTCTCAAAATATCTTCTGTTGCAGTCAGTTATTAATTATGAAGCAAAACTTCATTCCTATTTCTCCCTTGGTGAGCGATCACACTACCTACTGTTTATCATGGCCTGAATTTTATGCCATGTAAATTGGTTTTATATACTATAATTGCATATAGTTCATGAAAATTCTAAAAGTTTTCCAAGATCTGCCTACACTATTTTTAAAATTATTTTAGAAACCATTTTATTCAAGTTCCTATGTCAAAATTGTCTTCTTAACATTCATGAAGTGGCTTAAGCCCAGACCATTTCTTTTGAAATATAACATGATTGCTAATGTCATTAAATAATATACAAAGACACATTGTGAACACAAGACCACAAAATAAAAGTATAAGAATGGATACAGTCCACACTTAATTCTTTTCAGGTTATCTAAAAATTTGATTTGTCATCATGTTAATTGATTATTTGGAACACTGAATCTAATTGATCTAGTCACTTTACCAAGGAAAGAAGATAGTATTAAACAAGGGCTTTGATAAGATTGTTAGGGAGCACTAAAAATAGATTAATTAGTTTGAGGCATGTTTTAATAAAAGTGGTGCTGTGTAACTTTCATAGATAAAATATATGTTCACATGTAGAACAATGTTTTGCTGACAAACTGTATTTTCAGTTCTTCAAAAAACAATAATCTTTGCATTCAGTGCATTCTAGTTTTGTGTGGATATTGTGCATTATATGTCTATGAGTTCTTCAAAGAAATATGAGAAACTATAAAACTGCCAGAAATCAAATATAGGAAAGTCATACTCAGTCATACAGATTCCTATATAATTCACCTTCTAAACATTAGAAATAATTAAAGTTAATCTAGCTGTTAACTAACCTATGTAAACACATTTTATGGACTTTTCCATGGATGCATATAGGGATAGAAAACCTAGTTAATAACATTAAGAGATTTCAGTGTAAAATCATCAGTGTCTTTTGATTTTAAAATGAGTATTATTAAAAAAATCCCACTGAAAAGCAACTAATTTTACATTTTCATTGGACATAAAACAATTAAATAGTAACACTTCCCCAAAATCTTAAACTAAAGCTTTTCTTTTTTATGAAAGCAAATGCAGATACATAAAATTGTCTTAAAGCAACTTGAGTCCTTTGTTTCCACATCTGTGGCTTCAATCAACTGTAGATCATTTACTGTGTATGTAGTCGGGCCTCTCATGGTTGCAGCTGTACTAAACATGTACAGGCTTATTTGTCATTCCATAAACAATACAGTATGCAAACTCTTTAGTTAACATTTACATTGTATTAGGTTTATGCAGAATCTATAGATGACTGAAAGTACCAGGAAGTGTGTGTGTGTGTATTATATGGAAATACTATACCATAAGTTTTATGTGTTCTTTCCAATGAGAAATAAAGAGTACACTTCCATTTTTAAAAATATTTATTTATTTTTTTAATTCTAGGTGGACACAACATCTTCACTTCATTTTTATGTGGTACTGAGAATCGAACCCAGTGCCTCATGCATGCTAGGCAAGCATACTACCACTTGACCACATCCCCAGCCCAGTACACTTCCATTTTTAACATCAAAATCTATAAAACAAAATTTGGCTTTAATTCATGTTTGAAAACTAAGTATAAAATATCATTTAAAATATAATACCTGTGTATTTGTGTGTATGTACATGGTCACACAAATGTATAAAGTAAGGGACACTGATTGAGTAATAAATGGAAGAAAGATACTGAATTATTACTTCTAATTTAAGAGCTAATTTCCAACAATTTGCTGTATTTTTCCTGCTCTTATTAGTTTCACCAAGTCTTTTTTTTTATGGCTGCAGCCCAAGTTATCCTCTTCAGCTTTAAAGTAACACACTAAACTCACCCATTTATTTGAGAAGCATTTCTTTTTGGGAACTGTCCTATGATGGGCTTCATGAGAGTAGGAATAATCAGCTTCATTAAAGTTTTTAAACTCAGAATCTATGTCTACACTCTTGTATGGATAAATTAAGATTGAGATGTATATCTGGTTTATGCATGGTTGGCTGTAGCATATTGGCAGGGATTTCATACCAAGGAACCAGGAAAAAAATGAAAGCTATTCACAATATATAGAGAAAGAATCCTAGAATGCACAAAACCTCTTGGATTCTGCAATGTCTCAAGGGCATTGACTTCTGATATATGTATAAATCGATGCAATTTATAGAAAAGTTGGAGCCACTGTTGTGTTCTCTGTGCTGTGGGTCCTGCTTGTATCAGATAGGGAGCATTGAGAATCCATCATCCTCAGCTCGTTTTCTTACTCAGTGCATCTTCTTTTATGTCCTGCCATGAAAGCAGCAGCACTCTGCCATTATCCTAGGTGGACCACTTTCTTTCTCTTAGAAGGTAGTTCCCCTGACCTTCTGTGACCACTCCCTTAGGCCTCTTGAGAACCACCTGGGACTCTTGCATCTGAATTTCTTGGTTTAATCATACACTTCATCACACCAGGCTGAAAAAGAGGGACAGGAGGAAAAGGAGGAAGTGGAAGAAACCCTGAAGGACTCAGTCATGAGGCTCATAAGACATCCTCCATTTACTGTGAACTGCCTGATATCCACCAACCTCCCTGCCCAAGTGTTGACCTGTTGGGTGAGTATGAAGTCTCTACTCTTGATGCAGCTTGGGAGTAGTTCACTAAAAGAGAATTATACTGATATCAGTCATATTTCTGATGGGGTTCAGTGAAAATTCAGGATGGTGAACACAGGAATAACCAGAGTGGGGTGGTTGTGGAGACTGCACCAGTCCCACAGGCACCACTGATGCACGTGTGGAGCAGAGATCTGCATGGTCTCGTTCCTCCAAGCTGTAACAGGTGATCTCTCCTATAATGTCCTTGCTAATTTTTGATCCTGAACAGTAAGTCTACTTTGAGGATTGGTGAGTGTACAAATAGGTTAGTGTTCTTGATTGTATCATGGGAGATATTGTTTGTATGGTCCCTCATGAATGTGTTAGAATTATTCCTGAAGGCCTGGACTGGACCCTGACACACTCCACTCCCTTTAATAGAAATTATCCTGTTTTCTCAGTAGCACAAAAGATCTTTCCTCAAGGAAGGTCTATAGATCCCACACAGCATGTCAGTCCCTGTAAATAATCTCAAAGCTACAAAGAAACACCAGCTTCTGGAGTAAGGTCTGTGTCTTGAAGAAAGTGATCTAGAATCCAGTCTTCAAGTTTTTCTTGATCACTGGGATAATGAATAGTTTCAACTGATCACCAGATTCAGAAAATTGAGTATGATGCTATTAATTGACCAAACAAGGGATATCTGACCAGTGACTAAGGAAATGACACCCTTCCATTTCTCAGAAGATATACTCAAGTGTTCCTTGAGTGTCCTCCTCAGTTTCCTTTCATCACATAAAGAAAACACTCACTCTGTGAATAAATTGGTACAGGGTTGGTAACAGGACATAAGGATAAGTTTTTGTTGTGTCTGAATATATTTGCAGAAACTCAAGGCAATCTGAAGCAAAAGAGCCAGTGAACTCCAGGTAACTGTGAAAGTCATGGATAATGAATGTAATGGTGACATCTTGAGATTGCAGATCCCAAGGAAGAGCAAAACTGCAGAATGTACTTATTCCATCCATTCTGATAACCAGGAGGGGATCCTTTGTTTTCCCTGGTGTTTCTTTTCTTGGCTTCTACCTTCCATTAAGTTTTACCTTAGCAACCTAGAGACAGTCTTTTCCCTGGTGTTTAAGTCAAGTTTCCTTCATTCACAGTGAAAACTGCACTCTCCTGTGCAAGGTAGTTAGGAGGAGACACACATCATTTTCTGTGGGTTTGGCCTGAGTTTGTTGGCTTTGTTGAATTCCATAGCAAGAAATGTGACCAAACCACACCAAAGTCATATAAATCAAAATATTAAAGAACAAGGCCTGAATACCCAACATCTTTTGGAATCAATAATGCCTCAGGAACTTTGATTTGTCAGAACTGTTCAAGAAACATGGAGCAGAAGACACTGGGGTTGTACCATCTGTTCTGGCTGTCATCATGGTATGACAAGCCTGAACCACACAGGAAAAGATGAGTCTCCTTCTTCATCAGCAATGTTATCTAACCAGTGAACTGAGAGCACCTAAAGATCTCTCTCACACTCCACCCTCTTTCTTAAACTCCCATTAAAGTCACACTCCATAATCAAAGAGATTTGATTTGTTCCTGTGCTTTGGAGGGATAACCACTCTGCCTTCTGGACTTTTTTTTTTTTTTAAGGTTTTAATCAAGACCAGCTGAGTAGTTGTAAAGTCCGATCTTTCATATTTTAGTATTTTGCTTTCCTTACATACAGCTCTCTGCATGGAGCTGCAAGTGGAGGAGGATATGAATGAAGTGCTGATGGACTCATTGAATGAGGTGCTTTTGGCTCATTCCAGCTGTCATGACTTGTCTCACTTCCCTGGCCTCCCAAGCAAGAGTCCAGCCTCCCTTCCTGAGGAACATGTGGTTTACTCTACTCTGGATGTGGCCAGTGAGTACACTGCTTCCATGAAAAAGGTGGTGGAATGGTGCTGTAGCTCAGTGGCAGAGTGCTTGGCTATGTGTGTGAGGCACTGGGTTCGATCCTTAGCACTGCATAAAAAACTAAACAGATTAAAGCATACAAATAAAACTGTCCATCTACAATTATTTAAAAAAATTAAAAAGAAAAAGGTGGCTCCTGGTGGGTTCCCAGGTAGCCTCCCTATTCTTCAATTTCAACCCTCTATGTGGGTAGAGAGATCTTCCTGCAGGCAGGTCCCATAGTTACTCATTGGTATGAGTCAAACACTAGGACCAGGTCTGAAGTACAGGCATTAGGTGGGTCAGGTAGCTGCACTCTTCCTACTTTTAGCCCTCCTGGCACTCGCTGGCAAATGCAAGTTATGGAACATTGTGGGCAAGGATGAGGAGAGTGAATGTATTCAAAGAATCTCATTCAGTTCTTTATCATGCAGATGCCTCATCATCTATCCAAAAGACTCTTTTGCAGTGGGTCCTCTTATCTCTCCTCTACTTGTCCTGTTAAAATGTCGATTCTCAGCAGTGTTTTCTGAACATTTGTGGCTATCCAAAAGGACAGCAAAATCGCTTATATGTTTAGAGATGGTACCATGTTTGCTTGGCTCTAAGCTCCAGTCCCAAATGCTCATTGCCCATGTATGACATTTTCCCTGAAGGGAAGGCTTCACCCTGTCACCTGCAAAATCCATTAATAGCCAAGGATACTGTGTCCATGGCACACCAATAACTCTTTCCTTTGTGAGAGTTTGCATATTCCATCTAAATCTACTTTCAGTGTCTTTTCTAATCTGAACCAACATGAAACAAAGTGTCTGCTGAGGGAACTTACCCAAATGGGTAAGTTAGAAGGCAGCTAGGCACTTTTACCAGAACCTCTCAGGGGAAAAAAAGTGCATGCTTGACTTTTTTCCAGAGTTAAGAAACAGGATCTGGGTCAACAATTTATCAGAACAGGACCGCCTACTCACTTGGTCTTCAAAACAAGGCCAGTTTTTATCCTAAGTGCAGGGTACCTACTTTTAAGTTCTCCTTCGGTATTCTTCTTAGGATATCCCAGTGTACCCAGAGAACATTTATATGCTTGTGTTTGCAATGTGTAAAGCAGGAGTGGTGTAATGTGGCTGGCCCAGTCTGGTTTTATTGGCAGGAAATAAATAACATAGTAAGGATGAAGGATAAGAGCCAAATGCCCCCAGGTAATTCTGATCATCCAGGGGTGCTGAGCTAACTAATGTGATATGTTGATTGTATATCATCTTCCCTCCAGATCCAGGGAAAAATTGGTCTGCTGTATGTTTGTACCTATTGCACAGAGTTTCAAAGTGTGTTTTTAAAGGATATTGCTTGCTTTCTTCAATATTCCTGTATTAAACGCCAAAACTTATTATTTCTGAACTTACTGAAATAGAGTTCAAGTAAACTATGAATGCTCATAGGCTTCTGGCTTTAAATGAGTCAGAATTGCACTGAAGGACTCCTCATGATATCTTCAGAAACACCTCTCTCAAATCCTTATCACTTCTCAATGCTGCATCCATTCTGATGCATTCCTTTCTACCTGCATCAGGAAATTCTTTGTTCTAAGTCATGCTCAGGCTTGAGAGCTGTCACCCAGTTACCCCAGCAGTCACAGGAAGGGAGAGATTCCTAATTGTTCCTCAGTCAACATCTCAAGGACTTCCTCACAAGGAAGACTCTGGCAGTCCCCTGGGGAAGGTCCTCTGAGAGCAAATTGCTGATAGGAACAGGCTGGCACAGCACTTTGTCTCCAAGCTCAACCCAGGTGGAAGGACAGAGAGAAACACGATCATGTACACACAAGCTGCTGATTTTTACCAGTTCCATTCACCCAAACAGCAATGCCATTACCCATATAAGTTTGTTTTCCTTTTGGTACTTGTAGACTTACTCTGAATGAATCAGTCTCGGGATTTCCTGTATCCAGGTCCCATCCACCTTCTCATGTAGAGTCTAAATGCAGGGTTAAATTCAGACTTCCTTCCACATACTTCATCTTTTATAGTAGGGCTCTCAAAGCAAGGAATGCAGTTAGATATATATCTGTACTTATGTATGTTTTTATCTGTACATATGTACATGTGCCTGTGTATACATATACATTTATATGCCTAAATGTATAGATATATACACATGTACAAATGTATTTTTAATAGTATCAAAAGAAAAGTACCAAGAAAGTACATGAAGTACCAATGTTTGGTGTTTACTAGTCTGCAGGAGGTAAACTGGCAAGTGCAAGAATGTATGAACAATTGCTCAAAAAGTACCAGAATATTGGTTTGAAGGCTTCAAAGGGATATTGCCATAGAAATCTCTGTCCAAATCCTACTATCCCATCATTCATTGAGTTCTAGTTATAAATTTCCCCTTGTATCCTACCTTAGGGATTTTAATTTCCTGATTGAATTTCAGGCACCAGAATTGGCCCCCTGAAGCTTCAGGAAGATGAAGATGCTTCTTTTTTCCTCAACAGGCATATCAAGGACCTCCTCACCCAGCATGACCCTGAGGGCCATCGAGAGGAACTGGCTGAAGAGCACAAGTTGGCAGAGCACTTTGTAAGGTGCCCAGAGGCCCTGCTCACAGGAAGCTGCTCCAAGGTGCCCAGCTCATGAGAGATTCCATTAGGCAAGTGATATTGTACCTGCTCTCCTGGTATCTGCATTTTGTGTGTAGTCTTGAATGACGAGGACTGCCTCAGTGGGAGGACAGTAGATTCACCCACTAGGTAGAGGTCATACTATCCCAACTATTCCTACCTGAACCAGGCATGTGCCTTTTAGATGGCAGGCAGCAACGACCTAGCATACTTTCAGGAAGGAGAGTGTGACAGGTGCAAGTTTGTGAAATTGAAAAGAGCGTGGCCTAAGAAAGAAAACTTTTAAGGAATTTGCAGGCTGATTTAATTGTGGGCCAAGGGAGATTTATCCTTTCTGGTTTATGTTTTCTCTTCTCAAAAATATTGCTTAAAATGCACATGGCATGATAGCTGTAGCATTGAAACAGGGAATGTTTATGAGTTTACTTTTTAAAATCACTCTCATGGTTTGTTTTAGGGAGTTGAAGTAGTAAAATCTGAGGGTGGGATGTAGGGTACACTGGAATACTTAAGAAGTGACATGGAGAGAATTTTCCCTTGTTAAGTGATAGAAGCAGGCCTGGAGGGTCCTGTGTAGTTCCCAGTTGTATGGAGTGTCATAGGACAGGGTTGTCTTTCTTCCCTGAAGAGGAATGAGTATGTTTTCTAGGAAAGTCATATGGGGAAGTAAATCACTGTGCTGGGGAAGCAGCCATGTAGCAGGAAGTAGGTACAGCTGGAGCTTCCCAAAGTTTATCAGTTTTCTCCAGTTTCTGTTCATGAGGGGGGAAAAGACTCTGCCCAGTTAAACAACTAGCATGCTGCTCAGGAGATCCATTTTATGGGGTCCACTTTGTTTCATGGATAAGAATACATGGGCAGGCCATTTCTTTAAAGAAATGCATGAGATCTTTCTAAATTCATACCAATAATTTCTCTGTGTTTTTAATGGATGAGGAAGAACTGCCTAATGTCTAAGGGGGATTTAATAAATTTGGTTGCAGGAAATAGCGAAGAGCATCATGATGAAGAAAAAGCATCACTTGAATCACTGGCCCCCAGGGACTCTTCACAGGAGGGTAATTATCAGACAAAAAGAGCACATAAACAGTCCAAAATAGCTGCAAGGGTAAAAACCATGTGCTGGTGTCACTGGTTTACTTTGCTAAACCACTCTGTATTGCCTGTTTTCTGTTGAGCATTTTTGTCATCTGTCTAAGGAGTCTTGGAGACTTTTTCCCTTAAAAAAGTCACTTGTTCCTTTGAAAGAACTAAAATGAGAATGACATGAGTAACTTCTTTCTGAAGTGTTATTCCAAGATCCTGGAGAGTTCCGCTGTAGCAAAAACAGCAGCTACACACACAGCAACATCATATCAAAATATTCTGTAGGTAGAAGGCACAAGTTCTATGGGACTTTCCACATGCAGGAAGCTATATTCACTTGATAGGAGAGTGTAAAAATTCAACTTTGGTTATGCATAAGGTTGACTCACTCCTGTGGTTTTCACTCTGAACTCTTTTCTGTTCCCAAAGCGGCTGTCCTGCTCTTCTCTGTAAGCACCACACTGAAGCAGAGCCAACTCAGTGTCCAAATATTATGAAAATTATCCTTCAAACACACGGTGCTGTCCCTGAAATCACACTTTGCAGGATGTTTTGCCTTCTCTTCCCAGCTCCCTCAGCTCCACTGCCTCTTTCTCCTGGGAGGCATGGTCTTCACAAATCACTGGCACATGGACGCTTTTCTAAGACCTATCATTTAGAATAAGAGTAAGTCCACGCGTAAGCCTTTTCTTCAGTCAACCTTTAACTTTCATACAAATTAACAATTTAAAAATTTAATAAAAAAATTTAAAACTGGCAAGAGCCCCAATTACAAACCCTAAAGTGCAATGTGGATTATAGGTGGGAAACAAACTGTTCTTAGGGCAGTTTTCTCTTCTTCACATCTGCAGAGTTATGTGCAGGACTCTGTATGTGGCACTTGTGGACTCATTGAAGGGGACACTAACTAGAAGGCTTCAGATGACACTGTAAAGGGACTTCATTGTAATAACAGTGGTATGCAACCACTTTTATGCACTCATTGAGTGTATCCTGCCAGGTACCTCAGTGCTTGGTCTTCACTGGAAACTGTGAACACAGAGATGGGTAGAACATTATCTTAGCGTTTACAGAACTGTCATTCTGGTGAACAGCAAGTGAAAGAATTGATAGTGGGCTAATTGGTGAATATAGCTAGTGCTGTATCAAAAAATGTTGGTAGTCAGGTTGATCCCCCTACTGGTTGTTTCCAACAGGTCCCAGCATAATGATGAATGACTTCTCAGACCAACACCTGCTCTCCAGTTTGGCTTATAGAAATCTATACTCTCAAGGTCTGAAGATGATTCTGATGACATCAGTAGCTATTGAGTATGTTCTGGCCAGCTGGAGAAAGAAAGAGGCAAGTTAAGTAAGGCACATCAGTTCATCCTTGAGAAATTTTTCAGGATGTTTTCTCTCGAACTCAGCATTTTCTATCCACATCAAAACAAACTAATATTGGTCATTCCTCAGAGTGCAACTCTTGTTTTTACTCAAACTTCATTTCAAATGCAGAGGAAGAATTGAAGTAATTTTCAGGTTTGCAGTCCAAAGGGAGGAAGGTGGGGCTAAAAGCCTGGCTTTCTGAAGTTCAAGTGGATGACAGTCGATGATTTTTGTGTTCATAGAAGCAGAATAAACTAACTCCCCTGCTTTGCTCCTCAGTTTACCCTGTGATGTGTATAAAATGTAAAGTCTCCACGTATCTTGAGAACTTACATTGTAAGTGAGATAAGCCCAATGCATGCATTTGCTGAGCTCCTACAGGTAAATCATTGGGCTCATTTCACTGGGGCACGCTAGGAAGGGTATCCAGTCCTTACTGAAAGGAGCTTAAAGTGTCTGCTCCACATTCAGCCATGGTTCTTAGTAAGTGAGAACATGGATAGCACACACCAGTAGCCTGACCTGGTGAAGGGAAGGTTGCCATGAAGAGCAGAGAAGTCACTGGACTTTATCTGCTGAGGACTTAGTAAGAGGGATCTGGGAAATCCCCACCAATGAGTTCCCACAGTTGAGGGTTCACAAATACTTAGCATGGCTCCCCTTCATGTTTCTATTCTCCCTTCCATTTTCCTATTGCCTGAGCCAATAGGAACATAAGTAATGGAAGTGAGGAATTCCTTCAGAGTCTGATACATTAACAGATGTTCCAGTGAGAAAAAAGAGGCCACAGTAAAAATGCAGTATAATAAAATAACATTGATCAAGTGCAGAAAACAATTTCAAACACTCATGGTTTACTTTTTAGTGGTCAAGAGTGCTCTTTGTTCTGTATTTTTAATGGATTTTGAAATAATGGCTGCATATTCAGAGAAGAACATTCTGACTATGTTACATTGGCAGTTTTGCATTGTTCCCTTGAGGAAAAGCCTTATGATCCACTTTAATATTAAGGAAATAATGAGGTGACCCACTGGGTACTCCTGGAGATAATTTTAACTTGTTGGGAAACCATTTTTACTTTGAGGATTCTCAACATATACCCTTAGGAGAAATGTGAAATATAGTAAGTTTAGAGGAGGGAACAAAGAGAAGTTGGTAATATTGGCATGAGGGTACACAAGTCCTGAGACTGCCCAATGAGTGGTGGTCTACATCTGTGGTGACCTTCTGTAGAAACCAGTGGATCAGCCAGCATGAGGCCATTGGAAGGCAAGGGCTCCCCACATTCCATGACATCTCCTAACTTCTGATTCTGTTAGACTGTTACCTAGCGCACTCGGCCCTACCTTCTCACTTCTGTCTTGGGTCTGTGCTTACAAGCTGAATTACAAGAACACAAACTGAATTTCCAAGATCTGGAAGAAAAATTCATCTTATGTCAATCTACCATGTATGCCCTAGCCAGCCAGTTCCAGAAATATCGTAAGTTGCAGATAGGTTTATGGTCACTAAAGTGGGGTATGATTGTCTGTTTCCCCTCTGAGAAAAAGATTTTCTTCAAAATTTATTCTCCTCTTTTCTTTCATCAAAATGAAATCCATTGTTAGCACATTTCCAGAAGTAAAGATATTGGTATTTTGCCTTCAGTTAACTGGCAAGGGAATAATGAAACACAAAGTCTACACCAGCTTCTAGTTTACAGGGAAGTGTAGGGTGTGAATAGGGTTAATTCCCAGTTACTGATTTCTACTGGAGGCATGGAAATGCCTTTTCATCCTCAAGAATAGCTCAAACCTTTTTATTAGGATCCTGTCTGTACC
Organism: Marmota flaviventris; assembly: GCF_047511675.1. Lineage (NCBI taxonomy): Eukaryota > Metazoa > Chordata > Mammalia > Rodentia > Sciuridae > Marmota > Marmota flaviventris. The sequence continues at coordinate 111,496,073 of NC_092507.1, read as the reverse complement.
ATATCAGATCCACAGACATATAACAGCCGTGTTGGTAAAGGTCTGGGACTAATGACTCTCCATTCAGTTCAATCTTCCCCTGTGTTTGTAGTGAGTGATGTGACACTACTGATTGACTGACTGGGCATTTCTGAATTTGACATTTCAGGGAGTGGTGCAGAGGAGGAGAGGGGAAAAGAACAGGAATTACTGGCTCCCAGGTAACCATGAGTTTTAAGAGCCTGGAAGAGGATGGGTTAAATATGAGCAGGGTCCCCGATGAGCAAACCAAGAGGGACAAAGTGTCCACACAATTCACATGCAAAGGAAACACAAGCTGCTGGTATGACTGCATTCCTCAACCAAGGAAGAAGTCCATCTTTTAAAGAGATGTTTTTTTTTTTTTTCTCTGTGGTTCCTGTCTGATTCCAACTAGAAGTAATCATACTAAACTTTTTTTACCTCACAGAATCTACATCTCCTGTCTTGTAAGGGTCCATTGAGTATGAGATATAAATCTGGTTTCCCTCTGGTTGATAGGACTTTTGGGCAGAAATGTCATAGCCTTGAGTGGGGGGAATACACATACTCACACACATCTACAAATGCGCGTGCACACACTCACACACACACCCATACACACATACACACTTAAAATCCATTCTCTATGTATGCTGTGGGTCCTGGTTGTATCACACAGGGAGAGTGGAGTCTCTGTCCTCAGCTCTTGTCTAGTCAGCAGACTGAGCCTCTCCTCCTATCTCCTGCCATGAAGACATCTGCAACCTGCCCACATTCTATGAGAATCTTTTTCTTTCTCTTTCAAAGGAGTACCCTCTTGCCCTTCTGTGACCACTCCCTAGGCCTCTATTTAGACCACCTGGGACTCATATTTAATACTTCTGGTTTAATTGTATTCTTTATCCCCCCAGTATGAGACAAGCCACACAGGAGAAGAAAGATATCCTGCTGGACATATTGGATGAGGGCTGTAACACTTGCCCCGATCACCCTGAATCATCAGATAGCCACCAGCCCCCCTGATTCAGTGCTGATCTGTTGGGTGAGCATGAAGTCTCCCCTTCTGTAGATGCAGCTCATGACTACCCCATTAAAGCACAAATGCACTCCTAGCAATCATACTTCTGAGGGTGCAGTGACAAGTTCAGGATGGTAAACCTAGTACTAAGAAGAGTGGGGAAGTTGTAGAGATTGTAACCTATTCACAGGCACCATCGATGCATGTGCATAACAGGCTCTGCATGACCTTATTCTTCCAACCTAGGACAACTGATCTCTCCTACAGGGTTCTTGCTCATGTTTGATCTTTGATTCTAGGCACAAGCCTATAATCCCAGGTGCTCAGGAGGTTGAGGCAGGAGGATCTCGAGTTTAAAGCCAGCCTCAGGAAAAAATAAGGTGCCAAACAACTCAGACCCCTATCTCTAAATAAAATATAAACTGTGATGCTGGATAACTTTGTGGGGCCAGGAATGAGGACTTTGAATGCAAGATGGGAGTTGGAATTATTCACGGGGATGTAGGAATACAGTTTTCACAAGCAGAATGGGAACATGTTGAGAGTAGGGCATTGAGTGAGAAGGCTAGTGAGGCTGGGCTCAGCAGCACACACAAGTGGTCCCAGCAGGAGGTTCTCTCATGGCTAGGAGTGTGAGGCCAGCGTAACACTGTGCAGCTGTATCTTAACAAAAGTGAACCTGAGGAGACAGTTGATCTTTGGGGAATTTCACAACCAGAGAAGGTAATGAGGAGAGTGGATGAATCTATAGACACCAGTGATGAGGGTCTGATGTGGTGTGCTCTCAGGGAGATGGAGCCGGTCACATGGAAGAAATTTAGAGAAAACTGAAGCAGACCGTGGTGAGAATGAGAAGTTTTTATGGAGACCGTGTGGAGAACACAGCAGTGAGCAGCCGGCCCTGTTATTCCCTTTCTTTTCTGAGCCTGATTTGGGTTGGCATGAGGCTGTTGGAAGACTTCAGTCAGCTCAGTTTCTGAGGGCATCTGTTCATTTTCCTACGGACATAGAACTCTAACAGGATGAATGTCCAAGATGCCTCTGTAGGATGTGGAAAATATAAGGATTATAGACCCAGCATCTCTTCACAGTTCCATACAATTTATTTACAATAAGGAGCCAGCTCCTCTGCTGCATTGCTTACAGCTGCTAACAGCCTCCAGGTGGCAACAGACTGTATATGTGTATGGACCGGTGGTACATAGGCCACAGGAGTCATAGGCTTCCAAACTCCAGAGAGGGTCCCATTACTAGAAATGTTATGTAGCCACTCAACACCCCTTTCCATGGTATCCTAGATTCTTTCCATGATCTTTCCTCCCTGGGGAGAGAGATCAATAACTCTTTTTATTTCAAACATGTCCTTGAGTCTCAATAGAATGTCCTCTCTACAAAAAGTGACTGAGTTTAATAATACTGGGAAAATAGCCTTGAACTCATTTTTCCCTTCAAAGCCATCTTAAGTGGATGATTTTTCTTTACTCTTTTCTGGGCACCTGCCTTTGTTGTTGTTGTTCTTGTTTAGTAACATATGACAGTAGAATGTATTTTGCAGATTATACATTATTAGAGTATAACTTATCCTATTTATAGTCCCACTCTCTCTGTACATGACGTGAATTAATCCTGGTCATGTATTCAAATAAAAGGCTAAGAATGTTAGGTCCAGTTAATTCTACTGTCTTTCCTAGTCCTCTCTCCCCTCCCATCCCTTTATTTTCCTTTGTCCAATCTAGTGGATTTCTATTATTCCCTTCCACTACCTCCCTTGTTTCAGGTTAGCATCTACAAATCAGAACATAGCCTTTGGTGTTTGGGATTGGCTTATTTCACTTAGCATGATATCTCCAGTTCCATCAATTTCCTGCAAATGCCATTGTTTTATTTTTCTTTATGGCTAGTAATATTCCATTCTCTATATACATTACATTTTCTTTATCCATTCATCTGTTGATGATGTCAAATGTTGGTTTCATTTCAGGGTTTCTATGGAGTCTCCATCCTGCTGTCTATAGTGGCTGCTCTAATTTTCAGTCCTACCCAAAATGTATGAGAGTACCTTTCTTGCTCCATCCCCACCAACATTTGTTGTTACTTGTATTCTTTATAATTGCCATTCTGATTCAAGCAAGATGGAATCTCTGTGCAGTTTTAATTTGCAGTTCTCTAATTGCTAGGGATGTTAAAGAGTTGTGCATATATCTTTTGGCTATTCCGATTTTTTCATCTGTGAAGTGTGTGTTCAATCCTTTGCCCATTTATTTGTTGGGTTATTTGGGGGGGGGGTTATTGTTTTGTTTTTGGTGTTAAGATTTTTGAGTTCTTAATATATCCTGAAGATTGAGTGCTCTTGTCTGAGGTGCATGTGGTAAAAATCTTTTCCCATTCTGTAGGTTCTCTCTTCACGTTATTAATTGTTTCCTTTACTGTGAAGAAGCTTTGCAGTTTGCCATCCCATTTATTGATTCTGGCTTCTTAGCATCCCAGGCACAGAAACCAAAGGTGACATATCCATCACACTCATGATCTCTGTCACTGTACCTGAGTCACTGGATGGTTTTTCCCACAGGCAGGGATATAAGAAATGGGCATTCTGGGGGTACTAAACAAAGAGAGCTGGGATAGTTACTGAACCCTCTTCTCCTTTTAGGTGTCACTGAGAAGGGCTGTTTCCAAGGGCCTTTGAGTGGGCATGTGAGCTCCAGTGTGTCAGAGATGCAAGCTTCAGATGCACACCTGGATGTAAATGCCCAAATGAGCAGTTGTCAGGGGACAATGTTGGGTCACCAGTTAATCTGTGGTGATGGTGGAGCCAGGCTGAGCCTTCCCTGTGCTATCAATAGCTGTGTAGCCAACACTGACCCTGGTAAACAGTGCATGCTCTTCCCAGGTCAAGAAGGAAAGGGAATTTGTAAGCTCTGACCCACGTATTGGTTGTTAGAATGTTGTGGGTGGCAGAGATGATGGGCCTGTCCATGTTCTCTCAGGGTCAGACTGAAAGCTGAGATTCTCTGACATAGTGATGTGAGCTGGAGCCTGGAGTCTAGGGTTAGATACACTCTCAGGTCCTGGGCTGACCTTGACCAAGTGGATATCTTAGGTGCTTTTATCTCTTTCATGATTTTATTAGTTAAAATAATTTCCATGGTGCCAATTCAATAAAAATTAAAAAAAAAATTAATGCAAGCTTTGACTATGTAATCTCAAATCCTTAGATAACTTCTGGTGATTTGATAAATATGATTTCAAAAGATATTTTCATTTGATATAGAGCAATTTTTCAGTAATAGTTTAAATCCTGGGCCCACAATTCTGTGTCCTGACAAACCCAGCACATTTTTGTCTTTTCCTTTTCTCTGAAATAAAGTGACACCTTCTCACAGAAAGTGCACAAATTGGTCTCCATGATGATTCCACACTGAGTCCATCCTCTCCATTCATCTGTCTCCATAGCCATTTAGCCAGTGTCCTCACAAGGACTCAATTCTGCTCAGATGTGAAGACTGAGTTTCAGTCCCTCCTGCCCCCTTACTCTGGGTTGTGTTCATCTTGATTCTCTGTCTCCCTCAATATCAGCTTCTGGAGCCTCTGGTTCTCATGTCAGGGGCCACACTCATCTGATACATGTGGGCACCCTAGCCGTCATTACAAACCTCTGAGGGTCATGCAAGAGAAGAAACACCTGTCCCTCATGTGGAGCACTCCCTGGAATGGGCTCAGTGTGCATCACTAGTGTGTAGTTCTTGAAGCACGTGTGAAAACTCGAGGTTGTTCACCTTCTTTTCATCCTGCTGGACTCTATTGGATGCTCCCACAATCCCAGTCAAGACAGCCTACAGGCTCAGTTGTGTGATTGTGTTCTGGTGTCTAACAGGGAATTTTTTAAACATCTGCTTTTCAAACATCTGGTTTTTTTCTCATGTTTCTAAATCATTTCCAACTTCTTGTGGCCAGCATTTCAATATTATACAATCCCTCATGTAAACGTTCATGATTTTGTATTCATCAGATGTATCCATCCTATGTTAGGTTATACAGTAGTTCAATTAGTAATAATGCCTGTATATAAAATAAGTCAGTCATAAGTAAGATTTAAAATTTTCCAGGGACGATTCTTCCCCAGTTTTTTACTTTCATATAGTTTTTTCTTCTACTATGATTTTGCTTAACTTTGATAATCTCTTCCTGACTAAAAGCTCTGCCTATATCTCTAATGGTATTATTTCCTTATATACCAGGGAGCTATAGGTGTCTATAACTTCTGTATTAATTGAATATTTTCTAGAATTGGAAGCACACTTGCCTCCTGTAAAGTTTATCATTACTGGATATGTCAGAAGCATCAACAAAAGTATCAGTCTCTATAAGCTGCACATCAATCCTTAGACCCTCTTGTGCAAGGCTGCTTTCTTGATTTGGTGACCGTTTTGGGTCAATAGGTGTGTCACAGGATAATAGTTCCTCTTTTATTTTCATATTTGAAGTTGGATACTTGCAATGAAGTGAAGAACCCTCCCAAACTTGATGTTGATGCCCTTGGAGGCTCAGCTGTCAAAACACCTGGGTGTGAGCTGCATGTCCTCATTGACACCATGACCCAGAAGATCATGAAAAGAAAACAGCTCTTCTGCAAGTGGAGAATGGCATGCAGATTCCCTGGACTTCAAGCTTCAGGTGGATTGGGGATGGCTCCTGTGGCTCTGGGATGCACTTTCCCATTTTAGCTCTCTATGAGGATGTAGCTCCTTCTGCTGTGATTTCTCTTCACCATTGGTTCTTTCCAACAGCAGAGGGAGACTATCTGGTCTTATGTCTCTTTCTTATGGTCTCCCACCCTGAGAGGCCCTTCCATCTCCACCTCCTGTTTGCATTCTGAAGTCTTCTTTGTTCCTACATCTTCTGTCCTGATATTCCCTGTAACTGCCACAGGAAAGCCCAGCCTGATTGGGGGTTCCAATCCCATGAAGAGCATATTTCAGACACATGCCACCTTCCCTGGAATCACACGCTGTCTAGGCTTTTGATCTAACCACCTTCCTTGACTCCGCTGCCTCTTTATTCTGGGAACGTGGCCTTCATAAGTCACTGGTACACGGCTCCTTCTTGGAACCTCCTTGGCAAGCAGCAGTAAGTCAACCCTGGATTCTTATCCTTTATGCACAAAGGAAAATCATTCCTGACTTGCATTGCAATAACTTTCAAGATTTCCTGTACATTCTTATTCCTGTCTAGCCAAGGTGACTGAAGAACCCACATGGGCTCTGTGTTGAAATGGGTGAAATAGCACTATGTAGTGACTCCTGGATGTTTTTGAATTATTTGCAGAAAACTATGAAAATCATGATGAAAATGACCAAAATTCACTGAATTCCAGGTAACAACAAATAATCTGGGGATTGTAAGAAAGGGAAAATAAGGGGTTAAAGATGACCTGAAGGAGTAGATCATGAGGTCAAAAGTAGACACATTTGATGACCAAATGTAAAGAAAGACTACGGTTGGCAGGGGTGATGTTGACTAAGCCCGGTGTGATGGAGCCCATAGCAAGGTTATCTTTTATCTTTCTGATGCTGGTACAGTGAGTGTGACTAAGAAGAACTGCACAGTCAGTCTTGGGCATTTTTTGCTTTTAATGAAATCACTTGTTAACTCTGTAAATTGCAAAATCAGGATTAGAGGTAAACCATCTTTCTACACTAATGGTCTGAGATTGTGGACAGGTGTGCCATAGCAAGAAAAGCAGAAATACGCTCTGTCCCTCCCCCTCCAAAAAATATTATGTTAGAAAAATGGATAGAAAAAGTTCTAGAAGGCACATATTCTCTGACTCTCTATCATGTACCGGGTTGTATTTGCTGGCCATCTTTATGTAAGTGTCAATGTCAGTCATGCCCTAGGTTCAGGCACAGCTTTGCTTCTCATTGTGTGCTTCTTTATGTGACTGTGCCTTGTAGAAGGAGTCAAGCCTCCTTTCTCATCAGCTTGTTATCTGCCCAGTACACTGGACATGAGTGACTGTCCCTGTCTCTCATACCAGGGCACCTAAACTATGTCCATGAGTTGAAAATGGTTTTCTGGATCATTTTTGAAGGGAGGCACCTGTTAGGGGACTCCACTCTTCAACTTTGAATCAGGACCAACTGGGAGGCTGTAGCTTCTAAACCACCTTGATTTTATCTGTTATTCTTCCTTGTCTCAGCAGTCTCAATGGTGACCTGCAGGAGGAGAAAGAGAATGACCTCCTGCTGGACAAAAAGTCTTTTCTACCCTCGGGTCATCCTGACTCAAAATTTGACTCACAAGAACTTGTCAAAAGCTCTGTCTTCCCATCTGATGAGCCTAAAGTCAGTTCTGCTGCGGATGAAGCCAGTGAGTACTCCTATAATACTTCAGATGAATCCAACTTGACTCCCTGGGAAAGCACAAATTCTCTGCACTCAACTCCACTGTGTAGGCTGAGATATATGCATGCAGAGGCAGGAGACCCATCTTGTTTCAGAGTAGGTACAGAGGTCAGGTGGATCTTCAGCCTTGCTATTTTCCTATGGTCTGGTCAGGTTTATTTCATTGTTGCTTTTGCTGTGCCAGCCATATATTTACATGTAGGTTGCAGTAGGAGGGAGGGCATCAAGAGCACTTCATAGACTCTGACTGATTCTGTCTTTAAAGTATGTGCACTGTGCTGGGCACGGTGGGTCAGGCCTATAATCAGAGTGGCTTAGGAGGCTGAGACAGGAAAATCATGAATTCAAAGCCAGCCTCAGCAACAGCAGGGTGCTGAGAAACTCAGTGAAGCCCAATTTGTAAATGAAACACAAAATAGAGCTGGGGATGTGGCTCAGTGGTTGAGTGACTCTGAGTTCAATCCCCCTACCCCCACCTAAAAAAAAAATGATGTCCACAATTTCTATCCATGATCTTTTCTGCCTGTGGATCAAGATAAACAAATCCCCTTTTTCTGTCTCATGACCTGGTGTCTTTGTAGAATGTTCTCTCCAGAAAAAGTAACTAAGATTAATCATATTGGGGTAATAAATATGAAATCCTTCTTACTTCAAAGTCCTCTTTGTCAATTGGATGACTTTACTTTAGGGACTTTTGTATGGGCACCACCCATCCAAGAATACCTAGGCACATGTACAAAACATGACATGTCCATCAGACACATGATTTCTGTCACTGTGCCTGGGTCACTAGGTTGGGTCAATCGGCAGGGACATAAGAAATGGGTTTTCAGGAGTGGTTAGCAAAGGGAGAACTGGGATTGTTACTGAACCCTCTTCTCCTTTCAACTTCCTCAGAGAAGGCTCAAGGGCCTTTGATTGGATATGTGAGCCCATACATATCATAGATGCAAGTTTCCCATGCACAGGTGGAGTCAAGAGCCCCAAGGAGCAGTTGTCCATCAGATAAATATAGATACCCCTCTTGTGTGTATTACACAAAGTTTATATATGTGTTTTATCATATATAATGGGTGTACATGCAGTATATCATTATTATGTGCATTTTTAATTCCTTAGGATAAGTTTTCCTTTTCTTAATAATGTGTTTGTTTCTCTTTTGATTTTGCTTGATTTTTATTATCTCTTCCTTCCCTAAAGCACAACCTACTCCCACTGTGATTTCCTAGTATTTGTCAAATATATCTAGGAGTTATTGGATTTTACAATTGCTATCTTTGTTGTACATACTTACAGAGCATGTCCTCAATGATGCCACAGGTGTCTGCAAACAGAAGATAATTACAAGAAAAGTTCTGATGAGCAAGAGGAAACTAGCATGCAGATTCCCTGGCCTTCAAGCATCAGGTATGGTGGCTCTGGGATGCACTTGACTCCTTTTAACTCTGTAGAAGATTGTAGCTCCTACTTCTGCAGTGATTTCTCTTCACCTGTGCTTGTCTCCAACAGCAGATGGAGCCTCTGTTTGGTCTTATCTGTATTTTCCACGGCCTTGTAGCCCTGACCTGCCCTTCCATCTACATTTCCTGTTTTTATTCTGAACTCTGCTCTGTTCTCACACCTGCTCTCCTGATATTCCTGATAACTGCCGCAGGGAAGTCCAGTCAGATTAGGGTCCCAACCCTATGAAGAGCATCTTTCAGACACATGCTACCTTCCCTTAAATTCCATACTTTCTAGACTTTTTTGCCTTGGTTACCTGACTTCCTTGACAGCATTACCTCTTTCTGCTGGGAATATGGCCTTCCTAAGTTACTAGCACATGGATTTTTTTTCTGGGGATTTTCATGGGGAACAAGTCTAATTCAAGCCTAGATTATTATCTTAGACATGCAAATGAAAGTGTCATTTTTTATTATGTTTATTTTATTAGTTCTTTTTAATTATACATGAGAGTAGAGCCCATTTTGATATCATATACAAGCTTGGAATATATCTTATTCTAATTAGGACCCCAGGCTTGTGGATGTACACAATGGTGACATTCTCTGTGTTGTGTTCCTATATGTGCATAGCAAAATTATGTCACGTTCATTCCTTTTCTTACCATTCATTTCCTTTCCTTACCAGTTCCTCTTTTTCTTTCATTTACCTTTGTCTAATACCTGGAACTTGTATTCTTCCCCTCTTCCCTCCTTAGTGTAGATTAGCTTCCAAATGTCAGAGAAAACATTTGATCTTTGTGTTTTGGGGGATTGACGTATTTCACTTAGCATGGTAGTCTCCAGATCTATCCATTTACTGGCAAATGTCATAAAGTCATTCTTTATGGCAGAGTGTGTGTGTGTGTGTGTGTGTGTGTGTGTAATTTGACTCCACAGCTTAGCTATTGTGAATCATTCTGCTAAAAACATTGTTGTGACTGTGTCACTGTAGTATGCAGAGGATAGCCTCTTCAACAAATGGTGCTGGAAAACCACTCACCCCACTCAGAATGGTAGACATTAAAAATCAAAGCAACAATGAATGATGGCAAGGATGTGGGGAAAGAGATTCACTTAATACATTGCTGGAGGAACTGCAAATTGGTGAAACCACTCCAGAAAGCAGTGGGGAGATTCCTCACAAAACTTGGAATTAAACCACTATTTGACCCCATCATCACACTTCTCACTTTATTCCCAAAGGACTTATAATCAGCATACTACAGTGACACAGACACTTCAATATTCAATAGCAGCTCAATTCACAATAGTCAAGCTATGGAACCAACCTAGTTGCGATACATCAGATGAATAGATAAAGAATTTGGTATACATACACAATGGAATACTACTCAGCCATAAAGAAGACTGAAATTATATTATTTGCCAGTAAATGGATGGAAGTGGAGACTATCATGCTTTGTGAAATAAGCCAGTCCCCAAATCCAAAGGCAGAATGTGGATGCTAACTCACCACAAGGGAGTGAAAGATTAGAGGTTCAGTGGACTAGACAAAGGGGAATGAAGAGAAGGGAGGGAGCATGGTAATAGGAAAGACAGGAGAATGAATAGGACACATCTTTCCTATCTTCATCTATAAATACACGACCAATGTAGCTTCTCATCATGTACAACTACAATAATGGGGGAAACCTATTTTCAAAAAGTTATATATGTATAATATGTCAAAATATACTATCATGTCAAAATAATAATATTTTTAAAAGAAGTTGCAAAAAAATATTGTATTCCTAGATCTGAGGTTGTAGCTCAGTGGTGGAGCACTTGCCTAGCATGTGTGAGGGACTGGGTTGGAGCCTCAGCACCACATAAAAGAGAATTTAAGTAAAGGTATTAAACAAAAATAGCTCTACCAAAAGAAAAATACTGTATTCATATATGTTTGTGTGTGTGTGTGTGTGTGTGTGTGTGTGTGTTTTATTTATTTGATTCCCACTACTTCAAGTTGGGAAGTTCATATATTAGCCCACATATTTGACTCCTACTATCTAATTCTTGAACGCATGTTTTATTTCAGTTTGTTTTTTATTATTGGTACCATTGTTAAATATAAAACTCCAGACTATAAGTAATGCTGCAGAGCTCTAGTAATAAAAACAGCATGATATTGGCACCAAAAGATGCCCAAAATCCAATAGGACAGAAGAGAAGACAGAGACAAATCCACATACTTAGAGCCCTCTGATACTTAACAATTTGCAAAAAATATACACTAGAGGAAAGAGCCTTTTTAATAAATGGTGCTGGGACAACTGGATAAATATATGTAGAAAAATAATACTAAAACCCTATTTTGCACCCTGCACAAAACTCAAATGAAAATGGATCAAACGCTTAGGAATTAGAGCAGAAACCTTACAACTGCTAGAAAAGAACGTAGGGCCAACATTCTATCATATAATTGCTGGCACCAGCTTCCTTAACAGGGCACTCAAAAGTACATGAACTGAAACTATGAATAAATAAGTGGGATGCCATCAAACTACAAAACTTCTTCCCAGCAAAGGAAATAAAGAAGAGCATGAAGAGAGAGCCTACAGAATGGGAAAATAAATCTTGGCCAGAACTCATCTGATAAGGAATTTAATACCCAGAATATATAAATAACTCATAATATAAAATATATAAATATAAAATATAAAAATATCTCAAATAACCCAATCAATAAATAGTTAATAGAAAAACTAAATAGAAACTTCTTTACAAACAACAACAACAACAAAAAAAAAACCCCACAAATAGCCAAATAGATGAGAAAATGTTCAACCTCTCTAGCAATCAGGGAAAAGCAATTGAAAACACTAAAATTTCATCTCACTCCAGAATTGCAATGTTCAAAAATACACATAAACAATATGTGGGGAAGGTTGTGAGGAAAAGGAACACTTGTACATTGTTAGTGGGACTGCAGCCTAGTACAACTCCAGAAATATCTTTATTTTTATTTATTTTTACCTGGTGCTGAGGATTTAGCACAGGGACTCAGATGTGTGAGGCAAGTGCTCTCTACTGGCTCAGACTTAGAGAAACCTGAGCAGAAGTGATTGAGGTCATGCAGGTGACTGGAGAGGGTGAATTAATTGGTGCCTCAAAAGGCAAAACAGAAGACACAGAGTGGAATGATGTGTCCAGAGAACCCCAGACTCAGGATAAATTCTTAAAATGTTGTTATGTGCACATATAAATATACCACAGGGAACTCCACCTTTATGCATAGGTAGAAAGAAGCAATCAAATATAAATTGATATAAATTAATAGATGATCAAAAGGAAGTCTAGTAGAGTAGATGAAGGAGATTTGGGAGACATTAGGCAGGATGGGAAGAAAAAGAGAGAAGGAAAGGGGCAAATCATGGATGGAAGTCAAGTTGCATGTGTGTATGATTTTGTCCAAATGAACCCACTACTATGTATAACTAGACACTTCTAATTTTAAAAAATAAATATATGTAAGAAAAACATTATAAAACCTAAAAGGCAAAAACAAAAATTCTATGGAAGTTTGGCTATAGGTGGGAGACACATACTGGCCTGGAGCCTGTGTTTTCCAATGTCATTTATAGTAGGACAGGTTTTACTATATTTTTATATTTTACATGATCCAACTGACACAGGGGGCACTGAGACATTAATAGACAAGCTGGGTTTCCAGGGGTTAGAGACCAAATCAGGTGCTTGGCCTTTTAGTTGGTCTTCCTTCCACTTCACTAGGCTCTGTCTCAGTATCACAGACCTTCCACACTCTCTAGAGTGGCTTCCTTTTCTTCACCTAGGGGGACCTCAGTATGTGGCACAATGCTCCTGTCCCTAAGGAAACCAGGGCTGTGGGAAAGTGCTGGGTGGCAGGCACATTTATTCCACATGGTAGACATCCACTTGTGCCCCAGTCTCTTGCCTGCCTCTTCAGACAAGCATGTTCACCAGATTTCTCTGGCTCTCTTCAATATCCAGCCTCTGTCTTGCCTCCCTCGTTTTAATTTAAATGTTAACAGAGGCCCCACTCCCCAGCCTCTTGACACATCATTCCACTCTGTGTCTTCTGTTTTGCCTTTTGGGGCACCAATTAATTCACCCTCTCCCATCACCTGCATGGCCATATCCTCAATCACTTCTGCTCAGGTTTCTCTAAGTCTGAGCCTTGACATTCTCATGCCAGATGTTCTTGGGTCACATTAATCCCTGGTTGTGCTGAATACTCATTTTTCAGATAATGACCTCAATTTTCAAATAAAAATGGACAATTTCTTTGAATTTTTATTGTGGCCTTTAAATAAGAACCATCTGTGAAGTGCTAAGCACAGTACCCAGCTGGCAGGAACTGCTCAGCATACATTAGGTTGCTGCCTTTCCCTTTTGGAGCTGCCATGGTGGTTGCGGTATTGAGTCTCCTCTTCACTTCCTTCTAACAGGGCTTCCCTGTCACTGTTTTCCCATGTACCAGCTGAGATGCAGCAGCATGGCTCAGTCCCTGCTCTTCCTCTTTTTCCCAGCCCCAGAGGCCTGAACTGAACCTGGCTCTGACCCACTCTCCTCTTACCAGGAACTCCTTTTATTGATAGTTTACATTTTGATCAACTTTTGTAACACAGGGAATTTGAACCCAAGTCCTTCTGTGTGCCAAGCAAACACTCTACCACTGAACTGCACCCCAGCCCTTGATAAATATTTTAACATATACATATTTCACATATATGCATATGTGTGTGTATTTTTTATATGTATGTGATTTTGTGCATATTTAAGTTTCGCTGCAAGGCATTGTACTAGAAAGCACACAGGAAATTATACTCAAAGTTGGTTTATAAAATTGTCCCTAACAAGTTTTTACTGGATGTTACATTCATTTGGAATACCCATCCATCAAACATTTTTTGTTCTAAATAATAGAAACATATCAATCTGTTGACTTTTGATTTTCCATGTGGCATATGTATGCTAATGATATGAGAGAGAAATCCTGGTACCTTAGATCTAAGATTTTGTGTGCTGAAGGCTAGAGTGTGCATGATTTGGGGTGCAGGGTGTTTGTGGTGACCTAAATCCTGGTTGTTTTTACTCCCTAGATTCAGTTATTTCCTCTGTAGTTTGGGGTGTTGGCATGGATTTTGTAACTCTGGTCCTCCACAGCTCTTCTGTCTCTTCTCCTGGCTCAGATACTGTCATTGTCATCAGGACAAATGGTATAAATATGACAACTAAAGGGCTTGGACACAATGAAGGAAAATTATTAATGCAAATAACTGTTGGTCCTCTGTAAGTGTGTCATGTGCATTTAGAAAATTTTCTGTGTGCAACAAAGCCTTCAGTCCTGTTCCTTGAATCTTCTGTGGCTGCCTTTCTTCTCATTCTTCTTGCCACGGTTGTCCTATTGCTCTGTTTGGGTCATTGCCCTGTACACGTTCTTATTCAATTGTCTGTGCCTATTCTATCCAGAAAACTTTCATGTTTATGCTATTTGTCCTGAATAGCCCACTTGTCAATGAAAACAAAATTTTTCTTCTGGAAAGTTTATCATTATGTAATGATGTAAGAAAGATTATAAAAATAAAGAAACCAAAGTCTCTATGGACTTGACCTACCCTGCATTTTTGAAGGCTGCCTTTCTTGATCGTAGGCTGTTTCACTTTTTTTGCACTGGTGGAAACTGAGGATATTATCATGAATATATTATCAGATCTTTTATTATTGTGAGTTTTTTTTTTTCAGTGCTAGATTCGGAAGATGCTCCAGAAATGAAGAACTCTCTGACCCTAGAGAGTGATACTATGGATGGCTCCTTCACCAACAAGCATGGCTGTCACATTATAGGCCACATTGATGACTATACTCCTCTCAGAGAGCAGATTGGGGAGGAGAAACAGCTGGTTCAAAAGATCCAGTCTCTCCTGAGGCCCACATGCAACTTCCCAGGCCTTGAAGCTCAGAGCTCAGAGGTAGTCACACCTGCAGCTCCTGGGTTCACCCTTTCTTTGTGCCCTTTATCCTTAAATCTACTTTCTTCTCCACTATTTATTTTTGTGTCCTGCATTTCCCAATGACAGAGAAAGAATCTTCCAATTATTCTAGCCAGGCCCTTGCTTCCCTATCTCCTGATTAATTCTAAATTCTACACTGCAGTAGAGAAGGTCAACCAGATATTCTCCCTCAGAGCCACAGAGAAGTCTGTGCAGCATTGCCACCAACCTCAGTAAAGCATTTGTTAAGAGTTGATGCCCATATGATGTTGGAATCGGCACCCTCTGATAGTTTATTATTTGTTACAGTTATGCTGGCCCATGTGGACAGATTAAAATCAATCAGATGGACAGGTAGTGAGGGATTTGCATCCATAAAGGCCTTGTGTGTGGGAAGAGTAAGAACCTGGCCACCACAGCATTTCTTTTTTCCCATGGAGCAACTGGAGGGAGGCAATCTGCAATGTCTCTCAGAGTACCTCTCTGTTGAAAGACAACAAGGGCCAATGGCTGTGCTGTCTGAGCCCCCCAGAGACCCATGGATGGTAGACAGAGCCTTGCCTCCAGGGAACCCCCACTTCAGGGCAAGACACAGACCCCTATTTATAAACCAACTAAGGTGCCACAGGCCCAATGTGAGAAGTCACCTCTTGTGCGTCAAGTTCACTGTTGCAGAGGGGTCTTTTATTGTACGTGAAGAAGTAAAAATTTTGTAGAGGACATGACACGGGAATGAGCTTTGACAGCCTTATATAGGGTGTCCAGGTGGAGGAGTCATTCAAGGTAAAAGGAGCCGCACTTCAGTCCTGGGACCTCAAAGGGATGAGCCAGGGTTTTCCAGGTTCAAGTAGCCCATGCTTTGTGCCTCATGACAAAGGAAGCTCGAGTCTTATGTAGCCTTCAATGTCCTGAGCCCTGAGATGTCTCAGCTTCAGTGATATCCATGGCTACCTCCCACCTCTCAACAGGCACCAGGCAACAAATGTTTCCATGAGCTAAGGAGCAGCACCTGTGCCCTGCAGCACAACCTAGAGGAGTCAGCCTCCCTCCTGACCATGTTCTGGAGAGCAGCTTTACCAAGCTTCCACGGCCCTGGGCTGCCTGGCAAAGTGGTAAGAGGCCAGTGTTGTCTTCTGGTATAAGCCCTGCTCTTCTGCCCATGAGATTCTGTATTATCAGTTCCAGGACTTTCTGATGGTCAGGAGCTACATAGGTTGTTAGAATGTGCTGGACTTTAGTGCAGCATCCTGGAGGGAGACTCCTGGTCCTTGGTGGGTGCTTTCATTGAAGTTCTGATTACCTTACTTCATCCTCACACCCCAACCCCCAAGATAATAATTCAAAGAGAAGAAAATAAAATGGAGAAGCACAGACATAGACACCCTGGTAATCCATAAGTATCTACTTCCAATAATTCTGAAGTTTGAGCTGAAATTCATGGGCCTTTGAAACTTTTCCACCCCTCAGTGCTTCTTGATCAAAAGATCAAAGGAAGTCACTGTGATCCTTCAGCTACTTTCAGTCATGCTCCTAGAATCCCAACACACCTTTTATCTCTGTTCCAGTCTTGGGAAAAGGTAGAGCCCCTAAGGAATTGTCCTGCTTTGGGTGGACTAGTTTCTGGATCCCCCCCACCCCTAGTTTTTAGCTCCATATTAATGTTACTGGTATGTTTTGGGATCAAAGAATGCTAATTCCAATGAGGTGCTTTACTATCTTCAGTTTTGTACAGACATTTTGAAATGTGAACACTGTCATCAGTGCAGTCCTGTATCCCAGACATAGTATCTCTGAAATTCCAAGTCCTTCATGGATGGGAGAAGGGGGAGACAAAACTTCTTCAAGGACTGAGTTGGAGGTCTTGTTCACAGTTGTGAGTTGCTGTGGGTCTGGAGTCAGGTTCTCCTTGATCAAAGGAATGTAGGCCTGTGCTGGTCTGATTGGGGGCTTTCAGTTTCTCAACATTCCTACCTGTGGTATTTTTCTCAACTGTTCTGAACTGAGGGATTGAGAAGATATAATGGAAGAAACTGAGTCTGGAGGTGCTAAGAAGATTATAGAGTTGTGCTTCTGATTGGTAGGAACCACAAAAACTGGATGCATTTGGTTTCCACACTGTTGTCTGAGAGCCTGTCCTTCTTCCCCAGGATGAATCAATGAAAAGGGAGCTCCTGGATCTGCGAGCCCAAGTATCCAAACAGGAGAAGTTCCTTGAGAGCGCAGCTGAGCGTCTGAAGACTGCCAACCAGCAGAAGGAGAACATGGAGCAGTTCATTGTCAGCCAGCCTAGGTGCCTCTGAGTTGTGGAGCAGCAGAGGAAAGGGGTGGTCTTGCAGATTCCCCACTTATGCTGCAGAAGAACAGTGACCACAGAGGCACTGGAATGTTGGGAAGGGAGAGTCTGATGCACTGGGCCCAACCCTCCTGTGCCATGAGGAATTGTGGATGCAGAGGGAGGAGAGGAAGGGGTCAGCAATAGGCCATGATTGAGGGGTGAGAAGAAAGTGGTCTAGAAATGCATGCCCAGCAAGTAGGGCCCAGTTAGAAATTCCTTCTTTGTGGGACTCTTTTCTTTTTTCAGTGACCAGGACACATGATGTTTTGAAGAAGGCAAGGACTAACTTGGAGCTAAGGAACTGGTTGCACCTTACACAGTCACAGAGCCAATTCAAATACGTCACTGTCTGTCATCAGATCTGTGAGTGACCCTGACCTCCTTTAAATTCTAGGAGGTATCTGGCCCACTACATAGGTCTTAGCTCCTGGAGAGCCTCCTCTCTTCATGCTCCTGCCCCCTCAGCTCCCTCCCCTGTTCTTGCTCTCCCCTAGTCACCATCTCTCCTCTTTACCCCAGTTTTTCCCCTTGATGTCAGTCAAGCAAGGAGCCAGGAGAAATGCCGTTCAGTTGGTCCTTGAGGGAAGAAACTTTCAAATTCTGTCTGTGAATTAGTTGTCTACCAAGAGATCTTGAGGCCATTTGTGCATTCTGGACTTTCCTGAACTACTTAATGAAAAACTAAATAAGGCATAATCTTATAAATTGACTTAAGTGCAGAAAATTAAGTTAAGGATAGTAATTTTATTTTGGCACCTCATTTTCTTTAAAAAACATGAAGGAAGATCCACTCAGTCTCCTTGATATAAAAGAAAAACTGATAATAAAAAAGACTGAACTTTAAGGGACAAGTTTTTAAAATATATATATAGAGAGATATTCTCTACATTTACTTAAATGCTGTGCTAATAATTCCCTAGAAATCCTATGAAGAGAAACTTGATGTGTAACTGATTGTTTTAAACATAAGAAATTAAACCTTTAAACATATATGGTAAACATCAGAGCAGTTGAGCCTTCTAGGAATGTTCCTAAGTTGTACCCTGAGAGCCTTGACACCCATAGTGTGATCAAGGACGGGCCATGTTTTAACTAGCTCTTGTTTTCTAATTCCCTTTGGATCTTCTCTGAGGATTGCTTTCTTTCCTGAGCCTCTTATCACAACACTTAGAGGATTGCCTCTTTACAGCCTCCTCCTATCCCTGGCAAGTTAACCCACAGCCTCCAGTTCCTGCTGGCTCCCTCCAGTGTGCAGCCCACCCTCTCTTGTTCCTGATTTCTGGTCTCTAACTCCAGGCTTAATATTAACTGGTTGTATGCCTTTGGCTCTGTGAGCTACTGCCCCTCATCTGTTAAAGGTGGACCTAGACTTAGAGAATCTCTGAGGTTCCTGTCAATTTGTCTTCTTCTTAAGAAAACTGAGACACACACTTAACAGGGGAACTTTCCCCAACATGTCCTCTTCAGTACAGGCTGTTTTTACATGTGCATGTTTCATGCTCCATCCTTCTGTTCCCAGAATATGTCAAAGGCCTTTATTTTCCTTCAGACCACATAACCTGTAGCATGAACTGAGTAATAAAAGGAAAGTAGTAGGATCTGGCCATATGGCATGCAGTAGGGCTGTGGCTGGGGCACCAGGGATTTGGGTGCACAGGGAAGCTTATCCTCTAAACTGGAACCCTCCAGACCCAGTGCATCTCCTTGTCTCATTCTTTTAACCAAATCCCACCATGTTTCTGCCTTCCTGCATGCTTTGCCCTTATTCCAGGCTCTGGGCATCATAAATGGTGTCTAATAGTTCCATCTGAACAGGATTCTTTTGTTTGCTTGCAGGTGACATCCGTAAGGGCCCTGCTGTGTGCTCCAGCATTGACACCCTTGCCTTCCAGGAGCCACACAAGAAGCAAAGCAACCACCGGTCCCTAATGCATGAGGAAGCCTAGGCCTACCCCCCTCCCCACATCTGAACAACTGCCTATCTGCTAAGGAGCATCTGAGTCCTATTCCTTCAAAGCTGGTGCAGGTCTGAAGAGGTGATCAGAGATGTCTCCTACTAGGGTAGGCAGAAAGGCAGAATGACTTCCTGGCAGTGATGGAATACCAGTAGTCAAATACCACCAGACCCCCACTAGGCAGAGTTCACCTAAGATTGCATGGTAAACCTGTGACACTGCTTCTGAACAGCCTCAGTGACACAGCACCTGCTCAGCACTGTTCTCACCTTAGCAGCTCTCCTCTGATGATCAACTCTGGGGAAATGATTGCCTTCTACACATGGGTCATGTGGTTCCAATGTGGAGCTTGTTGACAGTTCTAGAAGCACCCTAGTGAGAAGCAGGCACTGCTGGACAGTGTCAGTGAAACTCAGCTAGCACCTTTCACAGATCCACACCTGACCAGGTAGCTCCTCTGGGATAAGCCAGGCTGGACTTTGCACGGCACCGTGAGGTCTGACCTCTTTGAGTCCATGTGAGGAAGGACATTGGTGACCTCTCATTCATAGCCTAGCACAATCTGCTTCCTTTATTACCATGTTCTCCAAATTTTACTGCCTCCTCCTCCCCATTAAGTATGCTGTGCCATTTTGCTAACTTAACATCCTTCGGGGGAATATGAGACTGATGTCCACACCAAGCCTATGCAAAGTCTTGCATATGGCAGCCTCTACTTGTTTCTTAGTGGTGTGGGCCAGGCCCCAATTGTACTGAAGCCTCCTATGTGTCTTTAGAGTGCTCCTAGGATGTGAGTAGGTGGGTATAAATGTAAGATAGAGGTTCATTTATGTTGCTGTAGCCATACGTTGAAGGCCAACATCACTCATTGCAGGCAGGGTAAAATAGTAATGTCTTTCTGGCTTTCTGTGGCTTATTTTTTTTAAAGCAAAGTTTGTATAAATAGTTTCTTTTCTTTCTTTTTTTTGTCTTTGTTTCCCATTTCTACACCAGACTAGAACAAGTGTTAGGAATAGAAAATAAAATAAGCCAAACCCAAAAAACCAAAGACTGAATGTTTTCTTTGATAAGCAGATGCTGATCCATAAAGCGAGGTGGAGGGGGGAATGAAAGAACTTTGGATTGGACAGAGGGGACAGAGGTAAAGCGAGGGGTGGGGAGGTGTGAAGGATTGTGGAATGAGAGGGACTTTAATACCCTATATACATTTGTGACTACACTACTGGTGTTGACTCTGCACCACGTTCAGCCAGAGCAAGTGCTCCAATTGTGTACAATACTGTCATGTATAAGTAATTAGAATAAATTTAAAAATTAAAAAATATTAAAACAATATAAGAATTTTTAAAAGAAAAGAAAACAAAACTGTCATGAAGAAATTTATTGGCTAATTCTGAGGTTTAAGTTTAAAAAAATGAGAATTTTTCCTCTTTGCCATTTTTCAAAAATCTCTAAGACAAGTGATTCTTAAACCTGATGTGCCTTTACAATTTCACAGGGAAGGACATATTTGCTGTTTGTTCTGCAGCATTAAAACTCAGGAGTCAGGATGGCAATGGAGAATTGGTTTCTTTCCATCCTGGGTTTGAGCAAGATAGAGAAGAACATTTTCTTTGACAAGTCTTCATCTTTGATGACTGTGAGGCATGGAAAGCTTTTATAAAAACAGGTCACAGTGGGGGGGGGGAAGGCAAGAAATGCCCAAGTGTGTATTTAGCTAGGCTGTGTTAATCAGGAACCCTTCCCAGTACATGTTTCCCTTTGCAGTGCCCATCAGAGCCAAGCAGTCCATCAGCCTCCATCATCAGTTTAAAGAAGATCAAAATTAAAACAAATTTGAAGATTTTCCTTTCAAAGGGGGTCTGTTTCACATTCAGCTATGGGGACTGTGGGAGCGACTCCCTGGGCTCCATATCAAGCGCTCTAGTGGGTGTGGGACTCTAATCAAGGATCTGCCTCTATATGTAAGTATCCCAGGTGATGCTGATGCAGACATAGTTTAACACATTGATGATTCTGATACAGGTGGGCTGTAGACTACAGTTTAACACACATTGTGCATGTCATTGAGTCACAATGAATTTATTTAAGAACCATAATTGATAATTATCATTTCATAAATTTATAAAAATGTATTAAAACAATCCTTCAGAAAATTCTTGTGTCCTTTCTCCTTGCAGAATTAAAATGAAGCTATTAGTCTACAGTTATTTCCTAGAAATAGTTAAAATGAACACAAACAATGACAGAACAAAAACTGTAATCATTATCAACAAAACTACCACCATTACCAGCAGCAACAACAAAATACCTTCAATAGACCTCCCTTAGTAGAGACATGGCCACTCCCTTGGAGAGAGATGAAATCAACCTGTGCTTTACAATTGAGTGTTTTAAGTATTTGCATGAGTGATTTTGGCTTTGAAATACAGAGAAATCTGCTGGCAGATTTAGCTGAATGTTTGGAAACTCCACAGACCCATTACTAAATCTAAAGATACAGCAGCCAATGGTATGGATGTACCTATACAATTTCACAGGAAAGGACATATTTTGCTGGTCAAGAGATACTATTATGTATTTTAAGTGCTACAATAGGTACATGTCTTCTTCTGGCCCTGAGTTTATTGCAGGAGCCTGAAAATTTTCTTCCTTTACTTCTGATCTTCAAGGGCTGGTAGCCTTGATAAAATAATCAATGGTCACAGGACAACTCAAATATTTCTATTTAGTAAGTCAGCTTCCTAGGAAGCAACTTGACGATGAGAACAACATATTACCTCTTGTAAGTCTGAGACTGGTGTATATATTCCCCAGCTACTTTTGGAGAAAACTTTTGAAAGCTATTATATTTCCCCTTTTATGATTATAGAAATAATTCAAAATATCTGTTTGAATTAATAATTTTTTTAAAAGGTGACAGCAAAAGCTGGAGTTGTAGCTCAGTGGTAGAGCATTTGCCTTGCAAGTGTGAGGCACTGGGATTGATCCTTGTACAACATAAAAACAAAGGCATTGAGTCCATATACAACTGAAATAATTAAATAAAAGGTGACAGCAAAATATCCTTGAGGCAAATTCTCCAGTATATAATTTTTTATATAAGTATATTATTTCCCTGTGTGTGGGAGAAACAGAGCTGTTTCTTATTCTGTAAGAATAACTGTTGGTGCAGTTCATATAGTTCAGTTCATAGAGTGCTTACCTTGCAAACACAAGCCCTGGGTTCAATCCCCAGCACCAGGAAATTAAAAGGGAAAAAGAAAAAGGAAAGGAAAGGGGAAAACCTCAGTCATATATGACTACCACTGTCTTCCAATTTTTTCTAATTCAAATAAAATCCATGGAGAATCCTATGAGAAAAATAGAGTGAAAGTCCATAAAGGGAGACAGAAAAGAAAAGAGGACAGGTACCTATTGTAGCACTTAAAATGCATAATAGTATCTCTTGACCTGCTGACCTAAGACCTTCAGAATTTACAGAGAATTCATCATAGGGTTAAGGTTATGAAACAATACTCTAATAGTGAAGTAGAAGAACATGGAGAAGGAGGAGGAGAAGGAGAGAGAAAAAGAAGGAAGAGAAAGGAGAGAAAAAGATAAAGAATGAAGAAAGGACAGTGTGCTGTGTCCTTGGAAATCTTCCAGGGGATCTATTGCCTTCAAAACTTCTCAATGATTCTAATAAATATAGTCATCTCCCCCCTCAATACAATGGCAGCCCTTCCAGAACTAAGTCCAACCATCCATGCTCTCTGCCCTGAAATTACAATTCTGCATTTTTCTCTATCACTGGCTCCTTCACCAACAAGTCTTCTAATCTAATTCTGAACTTAGGAAAAAAAAACTCACGCTTCAAACTATTTTAAAAAATAAATTTGGAGGTTATTAGACTGAAACCCCTCCAGTACTGTGGCTTCCTATTGAAGTAAAACAAACCACAACTCAATGAAAACAGAAAAAGGAAACTCAAGATTACTCACTAGACACCAACAATTAACTTACAAATAAGAGCTTTACAGTTGAACCAATCAAATATTTTGTCTTATTTCATTAGCACCTTAAAATTTATTTCCCTGCCACCCGTTAAGCCCTGATCTCCTGCCAACTGAACTATTAATTTGTGAATCAATGCTGGTCAAATAACTATTTAAAATTTTAATATGAACAACTTTTTCTTTGATTCAAATAGTAAAATCCTCATCTTCCTATTCCTTATGTTAGCCAGCATCTTTTTTTCCTGAATTTTCATTTCTTATAATCTGTGCTGTGAGGAAAAGAAACAAATGGCCCTGAAATACTACCAGGATGGACAAAGAAGGATATGCCCAGAAAACCCACATCTGGTGCTTTGAGAAATAGCCTTGAATCTGCATACGCACATGCACATTTTGTTCATGGAATATGGTACAACTGTCATACACTGTTCTACAGCCTTTGTCTTGCAAGTGTCAGATTGTTATAACACTTGAACCTAGATTTCCTCCCCTTGGTGTATAATCAGGGAGAAAGGTTAAGAATCCAACCAAACAAGCAGGGAAGATTCACCAACTTTGCATTTTTTAAGTTAAACATAATATTTTATGGTTATTCATGGGGCACAAAATGATAATTTATAAAATGTGTAATGATCAAAATCAGGGCTGTTACCATTTCCATCCCCTAATAAACTCAACAAATTTTTGAAACACTAATTGTGATTACTGACCACAAAATTAAGTTATAATTAATAACATATCTATTAAATTCCCATATACGAGAAAGACAAATAATATCTTCTTAAATAATACAAATCAAAGAAAAAAATCACAAAAGAAAGTGGAAATTCTTCAGATTTCATGACAATGAAAGGATTGTATGCTAAAAGTTGCACCCAAAGTGGTACTGACAGGAAAATATAAAACTTCATGTCAATATCAGAGAAGACAGTATAAAACCAATGATCTTAATTTCTATCTTAAGAATCTAAAAAAAGACAAGCAAATAAAATTCAAATAGGACAAAGAAATCATAAAGAGTAGAAAACAATCCATTAGAAAACAGATAAACTACAGAAAAAAACCAAGATTTTGAAAAGATTAATAAAACTGATAAATACCAAGCAAGAGTAATTGAGAAAAAAATGACAGAAAATACAGATTATCTTTAGGTGATATCCATAGATTCTATAAACATTAAAAGTAAGATAATCATGGACTATAGTGAACAACATTATGTCAAAAAATACAATAACTTAGGTGAAGTAGACAAATCTCTTGAAAAATAGATTTCTGAAGACAGCAAGATTATCCCTCTATGAAAAATTGCATTTATAATTTGAAAAGAAAATTAAATACTTTGGTTTTTTTAGTTGTACTTTTATTTTATTTGTTTATTTTATGTGGTGCTGAGGATTGTCCCTAGCACCTCACATGTGATAGATGAGTTCTCCCGCTGAGCCACAACCCCAACCCATAATTTGAAAATTTGACACAAATAAAATTCTAACTCTCAGAGATTTCACAGATTGAATTCTTTCATTTATTTAAGGAAAAAGTGATACAAATATTCACAAGTTAGAAAATAAAAGGAGAAAAAAAAATCTTCCAACTCATTTCTTAGGTAGACATAACCCTGATACCAAAACCAAATGGAACATATCTGATACCAAAAGATCTGATAACAACAACAAAAAATATGCACAACTATTTCTAATAAACATATGTGCAAAAAAAAAAGCCTCTACAAAAGCAAGCCAAATCCAGATATATGTAAAGGAATAATACATCCCAAGTGTAGTTTGGGAATGTAAAGTTTGCTCAACATTTGAAAATTAATGAATGTAATTTACTTCACTAACAGAACAAGGAGTATATACAATAATTTCAATAAATTTTTAAAAAGTATTTGACAAAATCAAAACTCATTCCTAATTTTTTTTTTGGTAAACTAGGAATGAGAATAAATTTTTCTCACCTGACACAATGTGTCTATGAAGAACAAACAACTGATATATTTAGTAGTGAAATGCTGAATGTTTCCCACCTAACTTCAGGAACAAGGTGAGGATTTCTCTCCATGTTCACTTACTCCAATGCTGGACATCTTAGTCCACAAAATAAGGAAAAATAAGGACAATCTGAGAGCAATAAGCGTGGAAATGAAAATAAGAAACTGCTTTCATTTGGAAAAAAAACCTAAAAAATCTGCTTCAAATTGTTATTGACAGGGTCAATATTGTGATATTGACAGGGTCATAGGATTAAAAGTTAATGAACAAACACACAAAAGTGTTGACAAAGGAAGAGACCCTGCACAGAGAAGAATCGGAAGACTTTAATGTTATCAAATAAGTTATTCTTCTCTTTACATCTGCTAAGTTTCCAGTGTTAGTTGAAAACTTCTCTCCAATGCCAATGTTATACAAATGCTTTTTAAAATTATCATGAAATTAGTGTTTAAGTTATTATTATTATTATTATTTTACATTTTGGGCTTACATTCATTTAGAATTTTTTTTTTTTTTTTTGTCTGATGAGTCAGTGCTCCAGCATTATTTCTTTCTAGGTGGACACCTAATTGGGCCAGAAGAGATTATTTTTTTTAAAGTCACCATTTTCTCCAATGACTTCATATATCATTAGTTATTTGTTTATATGCCAATATCACCATATTTTTCAAATTCAAGGAATAGAATTGTTTAGTCAGCTTTGTGTCACTGTGACCAAAATACCTAGCAAGAACACCTTAGAGGAAGGAAAGTGCCTGTGCAGCCAAATATAAATGGAATAGTTTGTCATACATTCTTTGCTATATGACTCCTTTTGCTCAGCATAATACTTCTGAGATTGTTTCATGCTGTTACTTGTATCACTAGTTTATGTTTTTATTGCTGAGTACTATTCCATTTCAAGGATTATGATAACTTGTTTTATCCAGGCACTTGTTCATGGACATTTTGATTGCTTCCATTTGGGCACTACTCTGAGCATAGCAGTTCTGAAGTTCATGGGAACATGTACTTTTCTAGTTTTGTGCTTTTTTTTATATCTGGTGGCAGCATTGACAGGTCATATGATAAATGTATTCTTATCTTCATAAGCAGCCACCAAACTGTTTTTCAAAGTGATTGTAACATGAATGCCTCCCAACAACAGAGGATGGAGCTGCAGTTGTTCTAAATCTTTGCCAACACTTGGCATTGTCATTTGAATTTTAGACATTATGATGGATGTGAGTTGGTCTTCATTTTTGTTTTCCTGATGACTCATGCTCTTGAGCAAATTTTCAGTTGTTCATTGATGTTTACATTCTCCTTTGTGTAGTATCTTGTGAAATATTTGATCCTTCTTTAAGTTGTTTGTCTGACTATTCCCAAGTTTGAAGATTTCCAATGACCATAAATCTTGTAAGATACCTGAATACTGTTAATCTATAAAATATATTATTATTTGCCGCAGTCCGGCTGGCTGCAGCAAAATAACCGGGGGGGGGGGGGGGGGGGGGGGGGGTGACGAATAACTTGTGTAGATTGATACAGCAGGAGTAGGAGCCATTTATTGCAGGACAGGAGCAGTATTTATACATTCCACACAGCTTATCTAATTAGCATAAAATAGATACATCAGTCAACCAATAAGGAATCTCCACACTTAATGGCTCGCTTTTGTTACTTCTCAAACCACTCCCTCTGGCATTTTGCCAGGCACCATCCAGACTTGTTTACGAACTCTAACATTCCCCTGGCTAAATGCCAGGTGTTATTTTGACTTGTTTACAGACTCTAACAATTATTATTAATATTATAAATATTATATGTGACTTATCTTTTCATTTTCTTTTTCTTGATGGAATCTTTCAACAGCAGAAGTTTAAGATACCAAGGATGTTTAATTTATCTCTTTTTTACATTAATAGTTTGTCCTCTTTGTCTCAAATATAAGAAATCACTGCCAACATAAAAATTCAAGGCCAGAAATTTTTTCATCTTAGTTTTCTTCTCCAAGGTTAGAGCAGCTTTTATTTCTAATGCAGAAACAATGAAT
This sequence comes from Marmota flaviventris, assembly GCF_047511675.1. NCBI lineage: Eukaryota > Metazoa > Chordata > Mammalia > Rodentia > Sciuridae > Marmota > Marmota flaviventris. The sequence continues at coordinate 111,468,878 of NC_092507.1, read as the reverse complement.
TAGCACACTGAGAGACCAAGCTGAAGTCTTTCTCTAAAGAGAGAACAAGGGGGTAACAGCATCTATAACAAGAAGATAAAGAAGTATAAAGAGAAGCTAAGGTAAATGAGTCCCAATCTGATTTCTAGAACAAAAACAAACAAAAAACAAAGAACACATTGGAGGAGCACAGATATGAAAAAATAACATAAACATAAGAAAAATGTCCTGGCTTGTCTTCAGATCCAAAGACATACAATACATTAAAGTTTAACCACACATACATGCACACACATACACACACACACACTAAGGCATACCCCAATGGAAATTTAAAGTGTTTAAATTTAAAGTGTTCCATAACCAGAGTAAAAACAGAAAGTGCAGATTCTGCACAAAATTACAGAGGAATTCACAATAGTAGTACATAATGAAAAATACAAAGTAAGATCTTATTATGTTATAAAATTACTAATAATATAACTGTGGATTTGACAGCAATTTTTAAAAGAGGTGCATAAAATAGAAGCATGAGATAATGTATGTTATTACTAATCTCTTAAAAAAGTTTCACTTGATGCTGACAAAATTGCAAGATATTGGATAAAATAGTAACAAATTATTGTGTAGGAAAACTGTGTTACCCAAGGCAATTTTTACTACCCCAGAAAGCATTTCAAACCATGTAAAAGGGAAATATGAACTGGCCAAGGCTCCAACTGTTCTTTTTCCCATGTGTCAAATTGAGAAATCACCAACTACACATTTCACTGTTGCTGTTTATTTATGTTACTATTTTCATGGCTGGTCCCTAAGATCTGAGTTGGCAGAGGCAGAGGCTCTATGTATACAGACCAACTTCTCTAAAATATAGAAGAAAAGTGTATTTTCTCTTTTCTTATAGTAAACACAGAATTACATTTTTTTTTTTACCAAAATGTGTGTGGATATTTGATCCTCTAACAGTCAGTCAGTTCTCTAGTAGATACCTCTGGGGGTATCCTGACACTTCCTAGAGAATAGGGTTAGATTCCACAGTTTGAGGGTGAATCTTATGAGGCTGAAGTCCACTTTGGATGCCAAATGCAAGCATAAAACCTTATTTTAGGGGGTACTCCTATAAATTTATAGTTCACCAAAGAGGACCTGTGCTTCTATATATGTGGTGTGTGTATGTGTGTGTGTGTATTTATGTATATTTACATTTTATTTTATAAAATGTTTATTTATATGAATAAATAAATAAACATTTTATAAAAGAAACATATATAATATAATATAAATCAATATTTTATTATACACACACATATAGCTGGTAGGCTATAAATTGGGGTTTCTAATCCCCTCCTTAGGTTTCTTTAATTTTCTAGAGCAGCTCAGGTATACACTTGTGTTTGTAAATTTATTGGTCTATCAACAAAAGATATTACAGAGGAGATTGATGGGAAGCCAGATGAAAGAGAGCACAGGTAAGGGAGAAGAGGGGCAGAGCTTCCGTGCCCTCTCCAGGAATGCCACTCTCCAGGAACCTCCCCATGTTCCACTACCTGAATGTTCATTGAAATCATGCGGTATTGCATTCCTATGAGTAAAACTGAAAATACTTTAGATGGAAGTATGTAGTGTGTCAATGTCTAGGTCAATCCTGACATGCCTGGTCATGTTACTGGAAAGCAGAAAACTGTTCTGTGCTGGGGCAGAGTATTATGAGTCCTTGACAGCCTGTGGATTTCCAGATTTGGGCATGTGGGGAGTGGTGCTTCTTGTAGTAGACTTGATCTGTGTTGGGGATGAGTTGAAGTCAGAGCTCTAAATTAACAGTCGGCCTGAGAAGGGCAACTGCCAAGGCATTTGCAATAAGAAAAAACTGCCACTGTTCTATTGACTGGGTCCTACTTTCTGTGGGAAGCAGGCATTTTCAGGAAGTGTCCACAGTGGACCTGCAGGAGAGATGAGAGGACCTGTCCAAGAAAGAGCAGTGCCCAGCCCATCCTTTTATTGGTTTCTTTCTCTTGCTGTTGTCTGCAATCCTTGTATTTTTCAGGGTAAGGATAGAAAAATATCTTCAATATGTAAAGATCAGAAAACCAAAAAAGACACCCCATGCTGAAAGTAAAAAAGACACCCAAGGTGAAAGTAAAACCTAATCAAAGAGATGTAAAAATAAAAAAGCTACCCCTATGTATTCTGTAACATCAGGTTCTATTCTAAACAGTGTATCTTTAGGATAGTTACCTTTGCTTTACTCTTGACAATATTAGTGACTACTATTTTCTTTAGGGAAAGAATAGTGTAATCTACTTAGAAAATTTTAAACACACACACACACACACACACACACATACACACACACACACACACACACACACACACACATATATATATATATATATATATATATATATATATATATATATATATAGTTCTAAATAAATCAATTGTGACAGTCACTATCAAGAATATCACTCTATACTGACTAAACTAAAAGTAATTGTCCTTTGGGGCTGGTGTTGTGACTCTGTGGTGGAGAGCTTGCCTGACATGTGTGAGGCCCTGGTTTGATCCTCAGCAACACATAAAAATAAATAAGTAAAATAAAGGTATTGTGTCCATCTACTACTAAAAAGCTGTTTAAAAAAGGGAAAAAAAACACAATTGTCCTTGATGAAACCGTATTTTAGGTTTCATCCTATAAATTGGTAGTCCACCAAAGGTTTTGATTGTGTGGTTGTCATTCTCATTCACTTTTGTGTATCAATTCTTTTAAATATGAATTTGTCTTACAATTTCATTAGTAAGTAAATTTGCTTTTTCTTCAAATCTTTGTCAATCTGACTTTTTAAAATCAGCTTGTCTTGTTTTACAATTGAAGAAATCATGTTATTTCTGTTGAAATTATAGTCCCTTATGAATCTTGTAGGCAGAAGCGAAAATGAATGATACTGAGTCTTTCTAAGAAAAATCAATTCAAGTCTCTTTTGTGCATAACAGCATTTTAAATTATCCTTTCAATAGATCTTGCACAGCTTTCTAATGTTTTTTGTCTAAGTATTTGGTTTGTTGTTGCTATTACGAATGGATTCTTTCTTCCTTCACATCTTGTGGTAGTTGCTGTATGTGTAGCAGTAGTGATAATAATAGAAAAAATATACTGAATATTAACCATGGGCAAGTCAATTGTTATATTAAGGACCTAGAAGTATCCCCTAAAGAACTCAAGTATTAAACAAAGCAACCATGTTCAGAGGTGAAACAGTTGGATTACAACAACTGGATTGATCCATTTGATGAATTAAAAATTTGAATGAACTATTGGTTGGTAATTGTAAGCAGGTGAGTCATGATGGGAGGAAGAAGGTCAGAGGGAGCATGACCTTGGGCTCTATAAGTCCTGGTCCCTTCCCCTCTCTCTGCTCCCCAGCTCCCATGTGCTGAGCAGCTTTCCTCCATCACATCCTTCCACCATAATATTTCTGCCTTGGAGCCATCCAATGATGATCTGAACACTCTGAAATTGTGAACCAAAATAAATCTCTCCTCTGAAAGTTATTCTTTCAGGTATTTTTCATCAAAGCTCATTAACATAGCAATGTTGTGTTTTAGGTCAATCAACTCAATCTTCACAAATAAGGCATCAGTCAGGTATTATATGTAGAGAGGAGAATTCACTCTAGTAATTATATTACATAATTAATTACATATAATTATATAATCTAATGTAATTATATTACATTAAGGGATATATTCAAGATATTTCCATAATTTATAAAATTTCTAGGAAGGATAGAGACCTCTGTTTGGATGCTGCAGAGCTAGAAAAAAAAAATGGAGTGAGAATAAAGGTCCAAATACACCACAGAAATATTCCAGTGGACACTACTCCCCAACTTGTGCCACTTAACACCTTGCTGCCCGGAACCCAACTCCAGAGCTTGATCAGGATACTCACTGTCTTCACAAGAATATAAATTCCCTACATGCCACTCCTACCCTGAATCGTCCATATGCACATGTAGGTTTGTCTCACATGAATTCATCTCATTGAAGAATCAATGCCAACTGCAATCCTTACTCCAGATGAGACTGGGAAACTGCACTTATATATTATCAGTCTATGCAGTAGTAGAAGGTATGATAAATGGAGAAAAAGACATCTACCATAGTAGACATTAGACTCATTATATACTCTTGATACAAATTTATATATTGTTCAGTCCCACGGAGGCATCCATGGCAGCAACCTTAGTTTCAGGGGTTAGGTGAGTGGCTCTGAGTGCTGGGGGAGGTAAGGTTGGGGTTGTGCTGGTCTTGCAGTCTTCTGGGGGCTAATTGCACACCCAGGGAGATAGGGAAGCTGAAGACAAATTGTGAGGTAAGGGTGGGAGTGGGCTTGCAGCTCCCCTAAGGGGCCTGAAGGGCTGGTGGGCCTGGAGGGGCAGGATGTGACCAGCACCTGGGACAGCTGCTCCATGCAGTTCAAGGCCTTCTCCAGCCTCAGCTGCTCCTTTGTCATCTGCTAAGCCAAGCAGATGGTAGCAGAGCACACGATGCCCTCCTAGCAGTGCGCCATCCCTGGACCACGGCAGTCCTTCACCGCACAGTCCTACTCCATGGCTTCCATGAACCAGGAGCCCATGTCGGACTTGTGGTTGTCTTCCACCAGATGTGTTTGTACTGGTAGCATCCTTCCATGTGGTTTGGGCATTTGGAGGAGACATTCAACAGGGCTGTGATCCCTAAGGCGTTCAGCATGTCTATCCAGGCAGCGTGGAAGGCACCATGGAAGTAGAGGAACTGAAGAATCTCCAAGGGACCCCGCCGCCTGTGCAGAGCGGCTCCAGTGGAGCTGCAATGCAGGTGAAAGGACTCCATGGCACTGGGGAGAAGTCTGCCGGGGCGCTGGTTTTGGAACAGAATTCTGGGTAAGCAAAGAAAAACTTCTCACAGCCACGTTTCAGCGAGCGGATGTCGCTTCACTGGGGCTTAGGATGGAGTGTCTGCACTACTAGAGTCAAGGTGAGGTCCTCCCTGAGCCCCTGGCACCTGGGCTCCACTCAAAGTAGAGGATGACAGCCAAGTAGAGGCTAGAGCACAAGAGGGAGCACTTCCCCCTGAGCGTGCAGGATGGACTCCAGGATCTTGGAGCCCTTGGCCTACCTATTTTCCTGGGTGTTGTATCAAAGAAGGTGGACAGAACCTCTGATAGGAAAGGTGTGCAAAAAGTCGAGCAGCAAGCGCTTGCTGGCACTCCCCAGCCCCAGGGTTCGGGGGCTGCCACTGTTGTCAGCCCAGCTGCCGCCAGGCACTGCAGTCTGCACCCAGCCCCGCAACCCAGGGCAACCACCACCTCCCAACCTCTTTGCTTCTGCCGCTGCCACAGCTACAGTCTCTGCCTTAGGGGTTCTCACTCAGCTTCATAGGCTTTTTGAGCACACTGCAGTCCATCTCTCCCAGTTAATCAATCATCACCATGGAGTGTAGGAACTGGGGCGATAGATAGTCACCCAGGCCAGCCAGGCAACAGGAATGGGCGAACAAGGGCTAAGAGAGGGAGCCTTCAGAAGTGACCGCCAACTTGGTCCCCAGAGGCTTGGGCGGCCAGACCCCTATTGGGTCCTCTTCCTCCTGCAGCCTTCAGGTTACATAGCAGCTCTAGCAGCCTCAGGTGCCTTGCACATGCTGTGCTCTGACAAGGGGGTGGCAGTGCAAGTGTGTGTTGAAGGCAGAGAAGCACTGGCTCACCCCTGTCATTGCCTCAAACGTGTTTTGCTGCTCCTGCACCTTGGGCTGCAGCCTGCTCATTGCCGTTCTTACCCCAGCACTGCCAGAGCTCTGTGCACTGCCTCCACTTTTTCTTGGAGGAAGTTTGATAGCATGAATAACTAAGAAATAGTCCTTTCCCCTCCTTTCTCTTCCTACCCCATCCTGCCTCTCAGTGACAACAAAGTCAAGATCTTCAGCTGACCTGTGCACATCTTCAAGACTCCATTCAGCTCCTGGCCACTTGCACATTTGCCTGCTATGGTGCTATACTCTTTGTGATCGCACATTGGTATATGCAACATCCACTGGCCCTGGACTCCATGTACGAATCTACTCTAAGCAAATTCTTAATTATTATTAGAAATGAATTATTATTAGTGCTTCTCAAGTTGCATGATCAGAGTCAACACCGATTTTATCCCTGTGTCTTTTTCTAATGTAAGCAGGTGGAATTAGAAGCACTTCTTTATGAACTACTTCATCGGCCTTCTATTGCTTTTGGTTTGTTGAATCTTTGTTATCTGTCAGCTCAAAAGCATTTCCAATTTTCTTTATAATGCTTTTCTTTACCCCATATATATATATATATATATATATATATATATATTTTTTATAAAAAGTCTTTGCTTTATTTGAAACTTCTGGTGACCTTTGAATTATTTTTTTATTGTTGACTGAAAATTTAATTTTATGTTCAAATTATCTATTCTCAATAAATCCTTGAGGAAATTTTGAGTCTTGCTTTATGATTGCATTTGTTATCTTGCCTTCACTGCTTCAAAATACCTGAGATAAACTTTTTTCCCCTTGTACTTTTCCTATTAATTATAGACAGTGTTTCCAACTGTATATAAGGCAGTTGATTTCCTTTAGTTATTGTCAACATTTCTCCATATAATGTTTTTTTACTAGGTCCCTGTTTATTTTTTGTATATGTTTTATACGTATTTTCACATGCATATTTTTTGAATATTCATGTTTTTTGATATATATATATATATATTCATACCCTAACTCTAACCCTTACACTACACAATATTTAATAGTAACCCTAAATTTACCCCATTCCTAAACCTACATTAATACAAAAGCATATATAGTAATATGAATATTCTCACATACTTATATTCAAATATGCAATTGATAATCATATACATAAGTATTTATATATGTTCACATGTAATTTATCTGTGCATTTGGAAGTTAATAAATGTGTATTTATACATCTCACACCTTTTCCTATTTCAAAACACATATATTTCTGTGTATTGCAAATTTTTACATGTATATTCTTATGATTATTCATGTTTTTCAATATACCTATTCTTTTCCTAATGTTTATTTGTATTTTGACTTGCATTCAATTATCAATGGTATATTTGCATATATATATATATATATTTGCTTTCACAAATTAAAAATGTGTCTTCCTACATCTCACATTAAACCCTTCCCAGTTTCAAAATGTCAAAATTGCACATGCACTTTCTTAAAACATTCATATTTTTCAGTATAAATATTTATTCCCTAACTATATACCAAATTTAGTACTAACCATAGTTTTACCCCTGTAACTAACCTACATTCAGATAAAAGCATATATACTTATATGAATATGCATATATATTTATACTTACATACACATCAATGTTATATTTGCAGAAGTGTTATTATATTTCATATATAAAATTTATCTTTGCATTTGCATATTAAAAATTTGTATTTATGTCTCATATTAACCCTTCCCCATTTCAAAACATATATTTATATTATTTTTTATGCAAATGTTACTATGTACATTCCTAGGTGTATTCATGTTTTCAATGAATATATTTATTCCTTAAAAATCAACCTAAATGTACACAAAAATTTGAAATCAATACTAACCATATATTTATTTGCATACCTAAACCTACCTTAAAATAAATGCATATATAGATTTTAATATCCATTTGTAAATAGTTATGTATACAATTATCAATTGTATATTTGAATATGTATGAGTATATATTCATATATATATAATTAATCTGTGCAGTCCTAGTTTTAAAAATCTGTATTCATATGTGTCACATTAAAACCTTTCTCAGTTCAGGGCTGTTACTGTGGCTCAATGGTAGTGCACTTTACTGGCATGTGTGAGGCACTGGGTTCGATTCTCGGCACTGTATATACATAAATAAAATAAAGGTCTATCAACAACTAAAGTTTTTTTTTAAATAATAAAAAATAAAACCTTCCCTTTTTCAAAACATATTTATTTATATTTTCATACATGTATTCATGGGTTATTCTAATTAGTATTCTTGGTTTTCCATATGCATTTTTTTTACTAACCCTAACCCTTACCCTACAGAAAATTTAACACTAAACCTAAATATAACTGTATACCTGAATCTACATTAATATAAAGCATACATAAAATTGTGAATATACACGTGTAATAAGACCTATATATTCAATTATCACAAATATATTTGCATATATATTATATATGCATATTTATTTGTGCATTCACAAATTTAAAAATGGCTACTTTCATACCAGTTTATAAACACCCCCACTTCTGCTTTTGCTCATCTGATCCCATCCTCTCAAACTTGAAACCTATTGTCTACTTATTTTCCCTAAAATAACTCATGTCCACCTGTAGGTTTTTCCTGATAGATTATCTGCAGCTGAATATCAATGTGAACACACTGTTGACAAGCATGCAATTAAACATATCAACATCAGTCGAGATATGCTGAACACACAAAGGCTAGTACATAAATTCATACTTAGATTGGATATCCACTCTTCCAGACTTGTACTCTTCATATATGCACCCTCTCCATTCCTCTGCGTCCATCTAAGGGAAACACAGAACTGCAACTTTTGTTTCCTTCAGAGAACAAGAAAACCTCACACTTCCCTGGTATTTACCACATAAGTATGAGCTTAATGAATGCTTGATTTTATACTTTGAAAAGCACAGGCTCACTAGTCTAGAAACTCGGTGGACAGGGCCCATATTTGTTTTGTGTCCAATACCCAACAGTATGCTCTCACTAGCATTTCAATAAAATGATAAATAAATGACTATATTATTATTTTTTAAAATATTTTTTTAATGGGCCTGTATCTTGGTGCTGAGAATCGAACACAGTGCCTCACACATGCGAGGCAAGCGCTCTACCACTGAGCCACAACCCCAGCTCCAAAGATATTATTATTAAGCGCGATTCTGTCACTCAGTTGCTGCACCACTACCTTCTGTGTCTGATAGATAAGATGGAGGAGGCTGGGAGACGCTGAGTGGAGGGTGGGCGCAGAGGGTCGCTCCTAGCACTGTCCAGACTTAGAAGACCCCAGAGGAGGGCAGATGGACCTAAAATCGACAACACGTGGTAATGAACACACAGACATCTGCTTATTTGCATTTGTCAAAATACACCTTTGAGGGAGAATTAACCAGTGACAAACCACCAACTGCGCATACACAGTCAACGAAGAAGAAATCCAAAGGGGGAGATGAGTTTTCAGAGTTTGACTGAAGCAACTGATAAAACCACGGGGGCGAGGCCTGCAAAGGATGGGAACTTAAAAGTGCCATCGCACACCCTGGGGCATCACACCCTGCTGGTTCTGAAGCCTTGTGCTTCCCGCCCAAATTTGCAAGTTTCCCCGCCCACCCGCCTGCCTACCCCGGATGTGGCCCAGGCCTAGCTCCGCCCTCCACGCACACGCACGTGCTCCGCACTCTCCAGGACCCCGGAAGGCCCAGGCGCCTGCGGGGAAGACAGCCCTCAAGACCCGCCCCAAAGGGCAGTTCCCACGAGTTGGCTTCTGGGCGGTCCTTCACCAGGTGACTTCTCACTTTCCAAGCCCCACTGCTGTGAGTCCTGTTCCTGTGCCGGCGTCCGTACCTCTGAGGGTCTGCCGCTCACCTGGAGAGCTGGTAAGAAGCCCAACAGGTCGCCCTCCCTGTGGCTGCGAGAGCCTCCGCCCCGCGCAGCCTGGGTACACAGCCTCTCCTGTATGCTGCAGAGGACGGTGGCAGCGCCATGGAGGACCCTGGGAGCTCAGCGCAGGATCCTGGGAGTGCCACGCAGCTGCTAGGGGGCGCCTGCTGAGAGGACTTCTGCTGGGAGCTGCAGCTGGGTGTCATCCTCCAGGTGAGTCTGGGAATTCTTGGGTGGAGTCCTGGAATGGCTACTCTGTTCTCAGGAGTCAGCTCAATTCTGTTGACTCTAGTGATGAATTGGGTTAGACCCTGAAATCCCCTGACCTTTCCCTGTTAGCTGTAGGCCAAGTGAAAGCCTCTGAATATTAGTGAGTTGAAATGACCAAAGACTGAATGCCCCCAAGGATGTTTCAAGGAAACTATGGGGAGTAGGTGGAACCAATGTGTTAAGGGTGACTCAACGTCAGTTTTGAGTGATTTCATGATGTAGTATACCACTAACACAAATATTATAATAATAACAAAATAGAAGCATTTACTTTGTATTTCTATGTGCTACCCTAAGGAGTTTATACATATTTTCTTATATAACACAACAACTTTATTAGTAGGTCATGTATGCGGGAACTTAGAATGGTAATCAGCAAAACAGAGAACAGAAGTTGTATTATTTTCTAAGTAACATCATCAGAATATTATTTCCATGTAAGTTAATCCTGGTGCTTCCATTTTAGAAGTGTGCCCCCCTTCAGTGAATTCATTCTGAACTACAAAAAAATTGAGTTTGGGTTGTTTTTTTCATAGAAACTCCAACAAAGCATGTTTTTATGAAGCTAATATTGTGTCTTGAGTCTTCATGAATACTGATTGAGCCACCTACTTTATGTGCCAATCACTCCTTACGCTACTGCAGATAGAGGCTTCTAATCTCATGGAGCTTATATTTTAAAAGAAAAAGATAGGCAATAGATAAAAATCAGGTAGTGATCACTGCTAAGGCAGTGCAATGCTAAGATCAATGCTAAGACAGTAGAACAGTGTCACATCATAGGGCTTCATTGATTTTGCCCAGCACCTTTCCTGTTACCTAAGTCCTAGGCTAGAGGCCTAACTCTGTGGGTCCACAAAAATCAGAATTGACCACTTGCCCCAAAAACCAAATGGAGAATACAATGGGGAAAGAAGGAAATAAACTTTAATAATCATTGTACCTATATTCAGAAGACAAGTGATGTCAAGTGTCTCAATTCTGTCTTTCAGGAAACTGATGTGAGTTTTACCTTCAGAGGAAGAACTGGGGTGGGAAACAAGAAGTATGTGTAATAAGCAGTCTTGGTCAAACTGTGGTGTGTTTTATGATTTTTTTGAATTCTGATCATACCACGTGTTATTGGTGTTGAGGAAATTGCCAGCTGTTCAAGGGGCAATTTCCACTTGCTTCATAGGATACTTATCTATTAGATCTGTGATTCTGGGATGTCCCATTCAGTTCCCATGGGCCTATATTGCTTCTGCTGAGAGAAGGCAATCTCTTCAGGGTTGATCTGCCTCCAAGACTGACTGTGCTAAAAGTAGGGTAAAGACTGAAGACTTCTGGGCACCACTCCAGGTTCCTGGAACAGGACATAGTAAAAGAAATCGGTCTGTAGAAGATATCTTAGTTTTTCTGACCTTGATGTCTTCAGCCTTGAAGAAAGTAAATTATCAGATGTAGACAAATATTCCTTAAATGATTAATATGCTTATGCTTATGTAAATTAGTAGAGCAGTTATGGAAATAGTATGAGGCTCCTCAAAAAAAAAAAAAAAAAACAACAACAAACAAACAAAAAACACTGGGGATGTGAGTCAGTGATTGAGCTCCCCTGAATTCAATCCTCAGTACCAAAACAAACAAAAAAGTGTTGTTAAGTGTTTGAGGGCCTTTTGGAGCATTTTGAAAATCTAGGACCTGTGATTGTTAAAACCTTGGGGAAAAATGAGAGAACATTTAACAATGAGCAAACTAAGACACAGAACATTTAGGAAACTAGTTCAATATTTTCTAGTGAGTCAGCATTAACTTCCAGAATGAAGTCTAGCACAACTCTTTTTTCATTCCTTGCTTAGGTTATACAATCATGATGCTTTCATTAATTCTGTTTTATTCCTCTACAAAAGGGTAAGTCCTCTAACAACAGCAACCCAGTAACATTAACAGTAATCAAATCATGCCTTTGATAGTTCTTAGCATCTTCAACCCCAACCCAAATAAGCATGATTGAAGGACAGGTTAGTGAACAGATTATGTGTGGTATCCACTATATCTTGGTTTACTGGGTTACAATAGAATACTAGCTGGCAGCATCTACTGAGTCAGATATGAAGCTTGAGTAAAAGATGTGACCATAAGGGAAAATGTGTAGAGAACTCTACTTGCATACATAAACTTAAACCTTTGGGCTAAGATTAGGATTAAGTCAGTGCCCTCCACTGAGTTGAAAGCAATTTGGGTTTTTATTTTCCAAGAACGAAAAACTACATTTGACTATGATATAATTATATTTCTGAGGCATTAAATTTACATAATAAATGTAAAACCCAGAGAACCCAAGAGCCTGAGAAGATATACCAAGGAGAGTGTACATTCAAGTATAGCAAGAAGTGTTTTACAGCACTGTTGCCCAGTCACCTCTGAGAATTGTCATTCCCTTTCAATACTAAAGGTAAGGTCACACAATAAAATATTTTCAAATAAATCTTTGAGGACACAGGTCAGAGATCGTAGATGGCTCTGCACTGAAATTTGCCTATGTGTCTTGTTTGACAGGGCAGTTCTTGTTTTCCTTTTTTGTTCATTTGTGATACTTACTGGGATTGAACTCAAGATCTTGCACATATTAGGAAAGCACTCTCTTACTGAGCTACATCCTCATCCCTTTATATATTATTTTATTCTACTTTATTGAGTAGGGGTTAATGTGTTTAATTTGCAAGAGCTGGGCTTAAATTCATGATCTTGCTGCCTTAGCTTCTTTAGTAGCTGTGATAACAAGCATGTGCCATTGTGCCCAGGTTTTTTTTAAATTTTACTTTGTAATTGAATACTTTTGCAAATTAGTCACAGCAGTTTTACCTTTTGTTCTCTGTCCTGCCTGAAAACTTTTATATAATCCACCTTGCTAGTTCCTGGAGCTTTTGAGTTTACAAATGCTGGAATTTAACTTTTTGAGAGATTTTCACATAGGGAATAGGTTATCTCAATAATAAAATTACACGAACCCAAAATGTTCCTCATGATTCAGCCTACATTGAAACCCTAGGAACTCTCTGTTACCGTCCACTTCCACTGTGTTGATGAGAACCCCAAGCCATCTCATACCCTAAGCTTACAAAGCCTGGGTCTTTGTTTATATTTTGTAGTTTATCTATCTTTTATTACAGCAGAAAGTCAGAGTAACTTCCATATTGCAGCTGAAGGATCAGATGGGTGCTTCTAGAAAGAGAGTAAGATGACACCAGGGTGCTCCTCAGCTCTGGGTCTTGTAGGCACAGGGCTTCCCCATCCTGTGCAGAGGATTTCTTCTAAAGCGGGCAACCGCATCTGGCTTCCCCAGTCAGCTCTTGTTAACAGCATTTATTTGAGTGTCACGGCAGCTGTCATTCTTAAGAAGTGTTGACAGATTTGTACTTTCTGTTTCTTGTTCTTTCTTTAGGAAAAGTGACATTGCCCTAGCCAGGTGAAGATCCTTGAAGACCATGAACAAGAAAAGAATCTCCGTGATTGGGTGGAGCCTGTTGGCTCTGTTTTGTCAATGGCTGCCTGGATGAAGTCTTGGAAAACCTGTTTGCTTTGAAAGGACTGATGACATTGGAGAGCTCTGGAGGTATCAGGTCAGTCTTTTTGTCCCTTAGTACTTGAATCCCTCCCTGCACCTGGGCGCATGCAATATTTTATCTCATGTCAGGTAATATGAGAGCTTGATAGTGACTAAATCTGATAGAATTCTGCCTGTTGACTTCTTAGCAGCCCCTCACCCCACCTTTTATGGGGGTTTGACTTTCCCTCTGTTGGCTGCAAAATGCCACATAGATATGACCCTTTTTCCGTTTCTGCTGTCTATGTAAACCACAGAGAACATTTTCATTTCATTCGTTTTGCTGTTTTTCAGAAGATAGAAATAATCTGGAGAGGAAGGAAGGATGAGAAACAAAATCACATACATTAGAAAGCACATAAGGATTAGAAAATGTAGAGTGGTTCCTTCTGATATCTCTTAAAGGTAAGTGAGGTAGAATTACCTGCTAACAACTCGTTCCAAGAACACCCACTCCCCTGCCCAATCTTTAACCTTATTTTTTCTATTAAAAATCCAGGTATTTCTCTGACAATTCTAGTCCTTGTAGAAAATATAAACTCTGATACTGTTATTTGTTTCAAATTTCTTGCATTGAGAAGTTCAAAGTTCTTTGTATTACAAAAAAGAGCAGAGGGCACCTGCAACTGCGTTTTCTTATTCTTTTAGGTACTCATTTTTAAAGTTAAATTGTTTTTAATATGCCTCCAATGCTGTAATTTGTTAGTAAGCATTTTAAATATCATCTACTTAAATGATAGTTATGCTTAATCAGTGCCCAAAAATATCCGATAGCTTCACTGATCTCTTAATTGGTTTTGCTTAAACTCACTTTCTGAACTGGTGAATGGAATTGATGTGCCAAAGAAGGTATATTTCCCATCATAAAAACTAACACAGAGTTGGCCAACTACTTAAAAATGGCATTATGACATTTCTTAGTTTAACAGAATTATTGTATTGTCTTTTGCCTCTGATTTGAAAAATCGTTCTACAGACAATTATCTTATTCAGATCTAGAATGGATCCCCTTAGCAAGTCCCTATATCTTTATCATAACTAGTCTTGGACGTGTGGTGAGAAAGCTGTTAATTTGTTTTTAGTAACAGAAAATTCTACACTTGAAAGTCAGCCACACCCAAGACAAAAAAAATCAACAAATTGGAAAGGAATGAAAAGACACTTCACAGAAGAAGAAACCCAATAGATCAACATATGAATTTAAAAACGTACAATATCTGTATCCATTATAGAAATGCAAATCAAAATGACACTGAGATTCCATCTCTCTCCAGTCAGAATGGCAGTTGTCAAGGATATAAGCGACAGTAAATGGTGGTGAGGATGTGGGGGAAAAGGTACTCACATACATTGCTGGTGGGACTGCACATTTGTGCAAGCACTATAGAAAGCTTTATGGAGAGTCCTAAGAAAGCACAAGTGAGTGAAGGGAGTGGGGATGCAAGGGGTAAGAGCATAGTGAATGAATTAGAAACAGTACTGGCACCAAACCAGATATATGGAGGAATGTTAGGTTTCTTGAGTTCTTAATGTATTCTGGAGAATAATGCTTGATCTGAGGTACATGTGGTAAAGATTTTTTTCCAGTTGTGTAGGCTCTCTCTTCACGTTCTTGATTGTATCCTTTGCTGTGAAGAAGCTTTGTAGTTTGAATCCATCCCATTTATCCATTCTTGGTTTCACTTCTTGTACTTTAGGAGTCCCAGTAACAAAGTGTGTTCCTAAGCCGACATGGTGGAAATATGGGCCTACATGTACTAGGATCAGGCCCAGGGTCTCTGACCTAGTGCCTCCACCTTTGATCCGCTTTGAGTTGATTTTTATGCATGATGAGAGAGAGGCTTTTTATTTCTTTTTTGGTAGGTATGGATTTCCAGTTTTCCCAGCACCACTTGTTTATGAGGCTGTCTTTTCTCCAGTGTATATTTTGGGTGCCTTTTTCTAGTGTGAGATAACTGTGTTTTTGTCAAATTGTCTCTGTGTCCTTTCTTGTGTACCATTGGTCTCTGTATGTGTTTTGCTGCCAATATCATGCCATTTTCATGCTGTGCACCTCATGTGCAAAAAGACTGTACCTTGCTCCTTAGTCAGTGCATACTTTGCAGACAGTGACAGACCCAAAGGGTCCCCACTCTGTGTTCCTAAATGCTAGCTGAGCAAGAGCTGGTCCTACATTGAGGGTATAGGTCAAAATCAGGGCACCATCCATATCTACAGAAGCTGGCATCCTTCATCAGCCACAGCAGCCACCTCAGCAGTCACTTCAGCAGTGTTAGCTGGGCCTCTCAGCATTCAAGATTCTCAGATTTTCTTTATCCATTCATCTATTGAAGGACATCTAGCTATTTTGAATTGAGCTTCTGTAAACGTTGATGTGGCTGCATTACTGCAGTATGCTGATTTTATGTCCTTTGGGTATAAAGCGAGGAGTGGGATAGCTGGGTCAAATGGTGGTTCCATTCCATGTTTTCAGAATACTCTCCATACTGCTTTCCATAGTGGTTATATAGTTTGCAGTCCCAACAGCAATGTATGAGTGTACCTTTCCCCCCACATGGAATCTTAGTGTAGTTTTGATTTGCATTTCTTTAATTGCTAGAGATGTTGAACACTTTTTCTTACATTTGTTGATCGATTATATTTCTTCTTCTGTGAAGTGTATATTCATTTCCTTAGCTCCTTTATTGATTGGGTTATATGTGTTCTTGGTGTTAAGTTTTTTTTAGTTCTTTCTGTATCCTAGAGATCAATGCTTTGGAGAGGTACCTCTGGTAAAGATTTTCTCCCAGTCTCTAGGCTCTCTTCTCACATTATTGTTTCCTTTGCTGATAAGAATCTTTTTTATTTCAATCCATCCCATTTATTGATCCTTAATTTTACTTCTTGCACTTCAGGGGTCTTGTTACGGAAGTCTGATCCTAGGCTGACATGGTGAAGATTTGTTTCTACTTTTTCTTCTGTTAGGTACAGGGTCTCTGTTCTAGTGGCTAAGTCTTAGATGCACTTTGGGTTGATTTGGGGGCATGGTGTGAGAGAGAGAGGTTTAATTTCATTTTCCTGCATGTGAATTCCCAGTTTTGCCAGCAGTATTGGTTGAATAGGCTATTTTTTCCTCCAATGAAAGTTTTTGGCACCTTTGTCTAGTGTGAGATAATGTATTTATGTGGGTTTGTCTCTGTGTCCTCTTGTAGGGCATGACATGTGAACTTGCTCCACCCCTCTGACCTTTATCCTGATTGGCTCCTGCACATTATATTACCTGTGTGTACTTCCTCAATAAATGAGATCCTGCTTTGACTGGTCTCCCTGGTGCTTCTGATTGTCCTCCAGTGGGGAGGACTGGGTGGGTGACCTGCCGACCCTCACCTTTCTTGATTCGTCCAGTTTGGGGCCCGTTCTCCTAAGCCTCTCTGTGGGACGGAGTGGATAGAAGAAGCTAAAAACCCCAACATCCTCTATTCTGTACCATTGGTCTACAAGTCTGTTTTGGTGCCAATACCATGTTGTTTTTGTTACTATAGCTCTGTGCTATGGTTTTACGTCTGGTATGGTGATGCCTCCTGCTTTACTTTTCATACTAAAGATTGCTTTGCCTATTCTGGGTCTCTTATTTTTCCAAATAAATTTCATGGTTGCTTTTTATATTTCTATGAAGAATGTCATTGGGATTTTAATAGAAATTGCTTTAAATCTATATAATGCTTTTGGTAGTAGAGCACATTTGACAATAATAATTCTGCCTATCCAGGATCATGGGAGATCTTTCCATCTTCTGAGTTTTCTTGACTTTCTTTAATGTTCTCTACTTTTCATTATAGAGGCATTTCACCTCTTCTGTTTGATTGATTCCCAGGTATTTTATTTTATTTTATTTTGAGGCTGTTGTGAATGGGGTAGTTTTCCTAATTTCTCATTCAGTGGATTCATCACTGATGTATCAGAATGCATTTGATTTATGGGTGGTGATTTTACATCCTTCCACTTTGCTGAATTCATCTGGTAGTTTCAGAAGTTTTCTCGTGGAATTTTTTGGATCTTTTAGATACAGAATCATGTCATCAGCAAATAGGGATAGTTTGGGTTCTTCTATACCTACTTGTATTCCTTTAACTTCTTTCTTGCAATTGCTCTGGCTAGAGTTTCAAGGATGATGTTGAATAGAAGTGGTGAAAGAGGACATCCTTGTCTTGTTCCAGTGTTTAGAGGGGATGCTTTCAAATTTTCTCCATTTAGAATGATGCTGGCCTTGGGTTTAGCATAGATAGCTTTTACAATGTTGAGGTATGTTCCTACTATTCCTAATTTTTCTCGTGTTTTGAACATGAGAGTGTGCTGTATTTTGTCACATGCTGTTTTTTGCATCTATTGAGATCATATGATTCTCGTTTTCTAATCTAGTCATATGATGATTTACATTTATTGATTTCTGCATGTTAAACCAACCTTGGATGCTTGGGATGAACCCCACTTGATCATGGTGAACTATGTTTTTAATATTTTTTGTATGCAATTTGTCAGAATTTTATTGAGAATTTTTACATGTATGTTCATCAGGGATATTGGTCTGAAGTTTTCTTTTCTTAAAGGGTCTTTGTCTGGTTTTGGTATCAGGGTGATGTTAGTCTCATAGAATGAGTTTAGAAGGCTTCCCTCTTTTCCTGTTTCATGGAATACTTTGAGAAGTATGGTATTAATTCTTCTTTGAAAGTCTCGTTGAATTTAGCAAAGAATATGTCTGGTCCTAGACTTTTCTTGCTTGGTAGGCTTTTTTAATATATTTTCATTAGTTTTAGATAGGCACAATGCCTTTAGTTTATTTTTTATGTGATGCTGATAATCAAACCCAGTGCCTCACACATGCCAGGCAAGCACTCTACCACACAACCCCAGACTGGTTGGTAGGCTTTAGATGGTGTTTTCTATTTCATTACTTGCAGTTAATCTATTTAAATTGTGTATGAGCTCCTCATTCAGTTTGAATAGGTCTTATGACTCTAGGAATTTGTTTATGTATTCTATATTTTCTATTTTTTTGGAGTACAAATTGTCAAAGTAGTTTCTAATTTCCTTCAGCATTTTAGACATGTCTGTTGTGATATTACCTGCTTCATCTTCTTTTTTAGTAATCTTAGTTTTCTTTTTCTCTTCGTTAGCATGGCCAAGGGTTTATGTATTTTATTTATTGTTTCAAAGAACCAACTTTGTGTTTTGTCAATTTTTCAATTTTTTTTCCTTTAGAGTTCATTGATTTCAACTCTGATTTTATTTTTTTTTTATTTGTTGCTCAAAACACTACAATGATCTTGACATATCATATTTCATACATTTGATTCAAGTGGGTTATAAATTCTTATTTTTACCACGTGTACAGATTGCAGAATCACATTGGTTATACATCCACGTTTATACATACTTCCATACTAGTGTCTGTTGTATTCTGCTGCCTTTCCTGACTTTCATTAGTTTCTGTCTTCTATTGCCTTTGGTATTGATTTGTTCTTCTTTTTCTCAGGCTTTGAGATGTAGTGTTAGGTCTTTTATTCGTGCACAGTGCAGTAAACTTTCCTCTTACTACTGCCTTCCTAGTGTCCCAGAGATTTTGATATGTTTTATCAGCGTTCTCATTTACCTTTAACAATTTTTTTTAATTTCTTCCTTGATTTATTTGACTATCCATTCCTCATTAATTAATGTATAATGTAGTCTCCCTTTGGTAGAGTAGCTTCTGTTTTTTACTTGAGCGCTGATTTCTAATTTCTTCCATTTTAATATGATAGAATGCAGGGTAATTTCTTTGCTTTTTTTGTATTTACTAAGAATTGCTTTGCAGTGTAAGATATGGTCTATTTTAGAGAAGAAGACAAGTGCTGCTGAAAAGAAAGTATATTTACTCGTTAATGGACACAATATTCTATATATTTCTATTAAGTATAAATTATTGATTGTATTATTGTATGGTTTCTTTTTAAAAAATATTTATTTTTACTTCTTAGAACTTTATTTATTTTATTTTATTTTATATGCTGTGCTGAGAATTGATCCCAGTTCCTCATACATGCTAGGCAAGTGCTCTACCATGGAGCCACAACCCAAGCCCCTCTATAGTTTTTTCATTTAGTTTTTGTTTAGAATGACTGTCTAATAGTGAGAGAGGTGTGTTAAAGTCACCCAGTATTATTGTGTTATGGTCTATTTTACTACTGAAATAGAGAAGGATTTGTTTGATACATGCAGACATCCATTGTTTGGGACACAAATGTTTATAATTGTTATGTCCTCCTCATATATACTTCTCTTAAGAAGTATGAAATATCCTTCTTTGTCTCTTCCAATTAAATTTGGCTTGAAGTCTACTTTATCTGAGATGAGCATGGAAACACCAGCTTGTTTACACAATTAATGTGATGTTTTTTCCCATCTTTTCACCCTCAGCCTGTGGATGTCTTTCCCCATGAAATGAATCTGCCAGTCTGCATATTCTGATTGATGAGTTCAGGCTGTTAATATTCAAATTTATTATTGAGATATGATCTGGGTTCCCACTCTTTTTGAATTATATCTGGTTATTAATGTGACTTAGTTTCTAGTTTGGTTGACTATTTATTTAGTGTAGATCCTCCCTTTCCTGTTTTTTTTTTTTTAATTCATCCTCATGAAATATTTTGTTGAGAATGTTGTGTGGTGTGGGCATTCTAGTTGTAAATTATTTAGTTTTTGTTTATCACGGGGAACATATATCTGGTAGGGCTCTGAATGACATTCGTTGATGTACATCTCCCAGCGAGGTGCCCTATGGCCCTCAGGACCCTCGCAGTGGAAGCTGCTGTCCGTGTTCACACACATGCCTGCGTGCACACAAGGATTGCTGTTGGCTTCAAGACACGAGCACCTGTGACCAGGACCCACGCACCAACCAGAATTTCCACACATGCAGACAGCAGAGGAGCATCTGCTACTTACACCAGCCCCAGAACTTTGGTAAGCTTGCTTTCTGCTTTTTAATTTGTTCAAATATATTCTTCATTTGTTCTGATCAGTTACACATGACAGTGGAATGCGCTTTGACACATCCCAAATCAGTGAAGTGTAATTTCTCCTTCGTCTGGTTGTCCATGAAGCAGATTTACACAAATCATGTAATCATGTGGGCCCATGCATTAGTAATGGCCAAATCATTCTACCATTGTTTCTTTTTCTTTTTTTTGTAAATATTTATTTTCTTGGTTATACTTGGACACAATATCTTTATTTAATTTATTTATTTATATGTGGTGCTGAGGATCGAACCGAGGGCTTCGCACATGCGAGGCGAGTGCTCTACCACTGTGACACAACCCCAGCCCCTCTACCATCGTTTCTAACCCCATAGTGTCTTTTTTTCAATTTTTTTTAAAGCTGTGTTTTTCTTTTTTTGGTAATCAGGTATTGAACTTTTAATTAATCATTCACATATACTATTGTAACACCAACGTATTGGAAAGGTAATCTGCAGCTTTAACAAAGCATGCTTTGAACAAACAAAATCCAAGTAACTTTTTATTTTTACATTTCTAAGTTATAATGACTGATGATATGCTTTGGAAGCTCCAGACACTACAAACAATACAAGGCTGTGGTATATTCTTTGTTTCTAATTGTGTCTCTTACTTTTTATGTAAAAGCTTAATATTTTGTTACTATTTTGTTTATTAAATTGGCCTCTGTTGTAAAGACAAATTTAATGTTAAGTGGTCTAGTTTGAAGTAAAGCTTTAATAACCATAGAAGTAATAATTAATAGTTTTATTCAAAACATTTTTATGTTAAATTGTTTGTTTTTGATTTGGGAGTACCTGCTTTGAGTGCATAGTGGGTAAATTTTCAGGCATATCCAATTTACTTGCCTTTAAGACTTCTTCTACTTTAATACTTAATTTAGAAATGTCATTTAAAATGGTTCTTAAAGATCAAATGCACTCATACTGGAAAAAAAAAGTCCCAGCTTCTGTTAGTTGAGTGCCATACTCTGAGACCGACTGGTCCCATTATTAGAAACTCTAGGTTTGAATATAGGACTCCTCACTTTACTACCTGTGACTAGAGGGATTTAAATTATCTGGATCTTGATTGTTTATTTGGTAAACTCAACTTTCAACTACCTGTTCTACTTATTTTATAAGACTTTTGTGAGAATGAAATGAAAATAAAGTATATGCAAACTAAAAAAAGGTCAAATGCACTCATTATTTTGGTAGCTGTGATGTTTTAAAAATCCTCATATGTATTTATTGCTGACTAAGAGTATCAATTAGCTGATGTTCAACAGTGATCATCAGTGTCAGAGAGTGTGTTTGTCAACATTTCATTTTCACTATAAGGATTTCTTGAAATCAATAGATACTGTAGAAAATGATGTGCCTAATAAATATAGGAGTTAAATTTGAGTTTTTAAGACTTCACAACTAAGTCTGTAAGTGCTACAGTACTTAGAAATAAAAGTTTAATTGAATTTGAGTAAACAAAATTTAAGCCTTTTTCCAACCTCAGAAAACAATCTTTAAAAATATTAGCAGTCCTCAGGCAACATAGAGGTCTTTTATTAAAGGAATAAAAAATGAGGTTGAGAATAAAATTTTAAAAATTACTAAGTCTACTAATTTTCTGATTATTATGAACACTGACTACATATGCTTTTTTGTAATTGACATGCTATTGTTTTAATTAAATAACATGTACAGAATTAATTCTAATTAAATCTTAGAGAATTAAATCTAATTAAATCTCTTATTCTCAAAATTATGATTTTTTTCATGTTAAATTTTCTAATTGAACTTCTGATTTTAATACCTTATTTTTCTTGGTTCCATAGCCTTTAAAGGAATTAACTGTTGGATTCTGATAATAGAGTTTTGATATGTATACCTGTTGTAGAAAATGGAGAAATAAAAGTGCATGTTCTCAAAGAGTAATTGGAGGTTACATTGCTATGTTGCATATTTCATCAGACTTTATCTGTTTTGGAATTTGATTTTTCACTCACATGAAAAGGAAGTTTATTCCTCAAAATTTTTTAACAAAAATGGGTTGACTTTGACTTGACATCATGATAAAGGGCAGTACTTCCCATATTTCTTAGAATACAGACATCTTGTATTTATCAGTAAACCAATGTGGATCTAAAGTGAAGGTATCTATGTTTTAGAGGTATCTATGTTATAGCTCTGAAATGAGACTAAACGTTTAGTAGAAGAAAAATGCTGGAAGAATTGTGTATCTTATCAAAAGGAAAAGCCCAGGCAAATTATAGTAGAAGATTTGTAGTAGAGATATTCTCCTTGCCCATAAGGACTCTAATAATTATCTGTCTGTGTATCATTGAACCATTGCTTTCTGAAACCATGCATGTTAAAGGAAGACTAATAAATGATTGGCACCATTGGCACTTTCAGCTAGAATTATGTCATATAAATTGCTACTTGAAATCGAAAATTTTTTAACAAAAATGGGTTGACTTTGACTTGACATCATGATAAAGGGCAGTACTTCCCATATTTCTTAGAATACAGACATCTTGTATTTATCAGTAAACCAATGTGGATCTAAAGTGAAGGTATCTATGTTTTAGAGGTATCTATGTTATAGCTCTGAAATGAGACTAAACGTTTAGTAGAAGAAAAATGCTGGAAGAATTGTGTATCTTATCAAAAGGAAAAGCCCAGGCAAATTATAGTAGAAGATTTGTAGTAGAGATATTCTCCTTGCCCATAAGGACTCTAATAATTATCTGTCTGTGTATCATTGAACCATTGCTTTCTGAAACCATGCATGTTAAAGGAAGACTAATAAATGATTGGCACCATTGGCACTTTCAGCTAGAATTATGTCATATAAATTGCTACTTGAAATCGAAGAGTCTTAGATGGGGCCTAGATTTACAGTAGTATTTTTTTTTACTTTCACGTTCTTTGTTTGTACTTTTTAAATTTTAATTTGTTATATATGACAGCAGAATGCATTATGACTCATATTCCACATATAGAGCACAAATTTTCGTATCTATGGTTGTACACAAAGTAGAGTCACACCATTTGTGTCTTCATACATGTACTTATGGTAATGATGTCCATCTCATTCCACTGTCTTTATGTTTGTCCTCTTCTTGAGAATATTAATTATGTGACAGCAAATGCAGAAGAAAAACTGGCTATGTTTTCTTAAGCTTTCAAAGACTACTGCTTCTCTGTCAAGTTTTGAGGATATATATTTTTAGTTGCTAAATATCCACAACAATGCAAGTATTATTGTTAGGGAGAAAAGAATAAATAAAATAGATGACCTTTCCATATGTAAGTTCAAATTAATGAAATTTCCATCTTTCCCTTTTTTCCTCTATTCATTCTTATTCTCTGTATTATGTCTATTTTACCTACATAGCAAAGTAACCTACAGTAGGAAAGAAGAAAAAAATCCTTTATTAATTACATATTAGATGACACTGTAAAGGGACTTCATTGTAATAACTGTGGTATGCAACCACTTTTATGCATTCGTTGAGTGTAACCTGCCTCAGTGCTTGGGCCTCACTGGAAACTGTGAACACAGAGATGGATCGAACATAATCTTAGCTTATATAGAAATGTCATTCTTGTGAACAGCAAGTGAAAGAATTGATAGTGGACTCATTGGTGAGTGTAGCCAGTGCTGTATCAAAAAATGTTGGTAGTCAGGTTGATCCCCCTACTGGTTGTTTCCAACAGGTCCCAGCATAATGATGAATGACTTCTCAGACCAACACCTGCTCTCCAGTTTGGCTCATAGAAATCCATATTCTCAAGATCTGAAGATGATTTTGATGACATCAGTAGATACTGAGTATGCTCTGGCCAGCTGGCGAAAGAGGCAGGATAAGTAAGACACATAAGTTCTTCCTTGCGAAGATTATCGTGATGTTTTCTCTCAACCTCAGCATTTTCTGTCCACTTCAAAACAAACTAATATTGTCATTCCTCAAAGTTCAACTCTTGTTTTTACTCAAAATTCATTTCAAATGCAGGTAAATAATTGAAGTAATTTTCAGGTTTGCAGTCCAAAGGGAGGAAGGTGGGGCTAAAAGCCTGGCTTTCTGATATTCAAGTGGATGAGAGTCGATGACTCTTGTGTTGATAGAAGCAGAATAAACTAACTCCCCTGCTTTGCTCATCAGTTTACCCTGTGATGTGTATAAAATGTAAAATCTCCATGTATATAGAGAACTTACATTATAAGTGAGTTAAAGCAAACGAATGCATTTGCTGAGCTTGGACAGGTAAAGCACTGGGCTCATTTCCCTGCAGCATGCTAGGAAGGGTATCCAATCCTTACTGAAAAGAGCTTAACATATGTGCTTCAGATTCAGCCATGGTTCTCAGTAGGTGAGAACATTGATTGCAGACACCAGTAGCCTGACCTAGTGAAGGGAAGATTGCCATGAAGAGCAGAGTCAGCACTGGACATTATCTGCTTTGGACTTAGTAAGAGGGATCTGGAAAATTTCTTCCAATGAGCGTCCCACAGTTGAGGGTTCACAAGACTTAGCATGGCTCCCCTCCATGTTTCTGTTCTCCTTTCCATATTCCTATTGCCTGAGCCAATTGTAACTTTTGTAATAAGTGAGGAATTCCTTCAGAGTCCTATACACCAACAGATGTCCCAGTGAGAGAAAAGAGGCCACAATAAAAATGGAGTATAACAAAATAATATTGATAGAGTGCAGAAAACAATTTCAAACACTCATGGTTTACTCTTTGTTCTGTATTTTTAGTGGATTTTGAAATAATGGCTGCATATTCAGAGAAGAACATTATGACTATGTTATGTTGACAGTTTTGCATTGATCCCTTGAGGAAAAGCCTTATGATCCACTTTATTATTAAGGAAATAATGAGGTGACCACTGGGTAGTCCTGTAGATAATTTTAACTTGTTGGGAAACCATTTTTACTTTGAGGATTCTCAACATATACCGTTAGGAGTAATGTGAAATATGGTGTTTGGAGAGGGGAACAAAGAAAAGTTGGTAACATTGGCATGAGGGTACACAAGTACTGAGTGGCGGTCTACATCTGTAGTGACCTTCTGAAGAAACCAGTAGATCAGCCAGCATGAGGCCATTGGAAGGCAGAGGCTCCCACATTCCATGACATCTCCTACCTTCTGATTCTGTTAAGACTGTTACCTAGCGCACTCAGCCCTACCTCCTCATTTCTGTCTTGAGTCCATGCTATAGACTCAGGTGTGTGAATCCTTGTTTGAGAGGTGAAGGAGTTTCAAGTGTTGTGGACTGCTGAGTACTTGTTTCTCAACAGTAAGTGAATCATGACAGCTGCTGTCTTCCCTTAGTCCTGATGAATTCTCCTCTGGTTATTTTATTTTTTAAAAAATATTTGGGTCAGAAGCACTCAAACACTGAGCCACATATGCAGCCCTTTTTTGTATTTTATTAAGAGACAGGGTCTCACTGAGTGGCTTAGCACCTTGCCATTACTCAAGCTGACTTCTAACTCTAGATCCTTCTGTCTCACCTTCTGAGCCTCTGAGATTATAGGCGTTTGCCACTGCAGCCAGCTCTTGGATTCACTTGTTTTTAACCCATGACATGTTTGGGTTTCTTCTTTGCAGGTCCTGGCTGTACATTTACTGTACAAACATGGCAGTATTCTTCAGCCCTTCCCCTGATGGGGGCGCTGAAATGAACCTTGACGGAGAGCCTCAGATGAAACTTAAAGAAATCATACGGGGACTACAAGCTGAACTACAAGAACACAAACTGAATTTCCGTGATCTGGAAGAAAAGTTCATCTTATGTCAAACTACCGTGTATACCCTTGCCAACCAGTTCCAAAAATATTGTAAGTTGCAGATGGTCACTAAAGTGGGGTATGATTGTCTGTTTCCCCTCTGAGAAAAAGATTTTCTCCAAAATTTTTTCTTCTCTTTTCTTTCATCAAAAGGAAATCCATCATTTCCAGAAGTAAAGATATTGTTATTTTGCCTTCAGTTTACTAACAATGGAATAATGAAACACAAAGACTATAGCAACTTTAAGTTTACAGGGAAGTGTAGGGTGGGCATAGGTTAATTCCCAGTTACTGATTTCTACTAGAGACATGAAAATGCCTTTTCATCCTCAAGAATAGCTCAAACCTTTTTTAACAGTATTCTGTTGTACCATATCAGATCCACAGACATATAACAGCCATGTTGGTAAAGGTCTGGGAATAATGATTCTCCATTGAGTTTGTAGTGAGTGATGTAGAAACTATTCACTGATTGACTGGACATTTCTGAATTTGATTTCAGGGAGTGGTGCAGAGGAGGAGAGTGGAAAAGAACAGGAATTACTGGCTCCCAGGTAACAATGAGTGTTAAGAGCCTGGAAGAGGGTGGATTAAATATGAGGAGGGTCCCCAGATGAGCAAACTAAGAGGTACAAAGTGTCCACACAATTCACATGCAAAGGCAAACACAAGCTGCTGGTATGACTGCATTCCTCAACCATGGAAGAAGTCCATCTTTTAAGGAGGTATTTTTCTTTTCTCTGTGGTTCCTGTCTGTATCCAACTAGAAGTAATCAAACTAACTAAATGTTTTTTTACCTCACAGAATCTACATCTCCTGTCTTGTATGGGTCCTTTGAGTATGAGATATAAATCTGGTTTCTTTCTGGTTGATAAGACTTTTTGGCAGGAATGTCATAGCCTTGGGTGGGGGGAATACACATACACACACACATATACAAATGTGCGCGCGCACACACACACACACACAAAGTCCATTTTCTGTGTATGCTGTGGCTCATGGTTGTATCACACAGGGAGAGTGGAGTCTCTGTCCTCAGCTCTTTTCTAGTCAGTAGGTTGAGCCCCTCTTCCTATCTCCTGTCGTAAAGACATGTGCACCCTGCCCACATCCTATGAGGATCATTTTCTTTCTCTTTGAAAGGAGTACCCTCTTGCCCTTCTGTGACCACTCCCTTAGGCCTCTATTTAGACCAACTGGGACTCATATTTACTACTCTCATTTAATCGTACTCTTTATCCCTCCAGTCTGAGACAAGCCCCACAGGAGGAGAAAGAAATCCTGCAGGACGTATTGAATGAGGGCTGTAACACTTGCCCCAGTCACTCTGAATCATCAGATATCCACCAGCCCCCCTGCTTCAGTGCTGATCTCTTGGGTGAGCATGAAGTCTCCCTTTGTCTAGCTGCAGCTCATGACTACCCCATTAAAACACAAATGCACTCCTATTAATTATACTTCTGAGGGTCCAGTGACAAATTCATGATGGTAAACCTAGAACTAACAAGAGCAGGGAAGTTGTAGAGACTGTAACCTACTCACAGGTACCATTTATGTGTGTGCATATCAGGGCTCTGCATGACCTTATTCTTACAACCTAGGACAACTGATCTCTCCTACAGTGTTCTTGCTCATGTTTGATCCTTTGATTACAAGCACATGCCTATAATCCCAGCTGCTCAGGAGGTTGAGGCAGGAGGATCTTGGGTTTAAAGCCAACTCAGAGGGCATGGGATGTGGCTCAAGTGGTAGGACAGTCATCTGGCATGCATGAGGCACTGGGTTCAACTCTCGGCACCATAAAAAAATAAAAAATAAAGATATTGTGTATCCACCTAAAACTAAAAAAATTAAAAAAAATTTAAAAAGCCAGCCTCAGGAAAAAGCAAGGCAATAAACAACTCAGACCCTATCGCTAAATAAAATACAAAATAGACCTGGGGATGTAGTGCATTGGTCATGTGCTCCTAAGTTCAATCGCTGGTACCAAAAACAAAAAAGAGAGAACATTGAAATGGTTAATTTTGCTTCCATTAAAATGCTAGAATCAGGTGGTGGAAATATTGGTTTATACCAGAAAAGTTCTGAAATATGAATTTCCTTCTAGTACACTGCCAAAGTCAACTTTGAGATCCTTAAAAAAAAATCCCCAGTATTGAGAAAAATGAGGCTCAAGGATTTTAATCCTCTTCATAGAGAATGAAACTGGTTCTATTTGAGAATTGTGAGGGGACCCAGAGCCACTAAGTCTTGGAATGAGCTTTGTGGAAGGAAGGAGGTGCAGTTAGTGAAATCCAGAAGAACCTGGACGAGTATCCAGGGATCAGGAGACCAAAATGCATTTTGACTTTGTCCAACTACATGAAGAGCATTCCATAATAATGATCCACCCAGTCAGAGACGTTGTGCATGATGGATCAGCATAGCATCCCAGACCATTTCTTTAAACTCAACATGTGAGTTCTGCCAGGTTAAGTCCCTTAGTTGCTCCCTGAATTATATATACATAAATTATGTCTTTTTCTGAGGGAGGTGTCTGTATTGGAATGAGTGAAGTAGAGTTATTTAATGACCTCTACATTTCTGAATATGTTTACAGAACACCATGACAATGAGGACAATGATAAAGAAGAGTCACTTTATTTCAGGTAACAATGAATGACCAGGGGCTAGAAAAAAAATGGGTAAAACAAAAGGGGTGCAGGAATCCTAAAAGTACAGAGCATGAGGTCAAATGTAGTCAAAGTTTCTTAAAGGCACAGTAGGAGTGCTGATTGCAGTGAAGTTGTTGATTCAATCCAAGATGATGGAACCCATTAGCAAAGTTCTCTGTCTTCTTTATGGTATTGTAAGAGTGAGTCCGCTCAAGAAGAATTGAGCAGCCTTGGGCACTTCTAGATCTTAAATAAATCATATGTTCCCTTTGTAAAGGTCAAACTCAGGATGAGATCCAAAAATCATTTCTGTACTGTTAGCTTGAGCTCATCAACAGGTATTCCATAGCAAGAAAAATAGATAGAACAAAAATGATATCATGTCATAATATGGATGTGCAAAGAAGGCAAAACGTCTCTGAGACTCTTCAATTCAGGAGACTATTGATCAGACACTTGTGTCTAAAATTCACCATGCTTTATGCACAAGCTTGGCCCCTGCTATGCTTCTCATTGTGTGATCCTTCTGTGACTGTACCTTATAGGCAGAGCTGTGCCCTCTTCCTCTTGAGCTTGTTATCTTGTTATCAGTACACTGAGCAATGGTGGACCTTGGTCTGTCTCTCATACCATGGCACCTAAACTATGTCCTTGAGATGAAAATCGTTTTCTGGGTCATTTTTGAAGGGAGGCACCTGTTTGGGACTCCACCCTTCAGCTTTAAATCAGGCCAGCTGGGAGAGTGTAACTTCTAAACCACCATGATTTCATCTTTTGTTCTTCCCTGCCTCAGCTGTCTCAGCAGTCTCAGCAGTGACCTGCAGGAAGAGGAAGAGAATGACCTCCAGCTGGATGAAAAACATTTTCGGTACTCTGGTCATCCTGATTCATGTGACACACAAGATCTTGTCAGAAGCTCTGTGTTCCCATCACATGAGCCAAAAGTCAGCTGTACTGTGGATGGAACCAGTGAGTACTTTTATCCTAATTCAGTTGAATGCAACTTGTCTCCCTGGTAAATCACAAATTCTCTGCACTCAACTCCACTATCTAGGCTGAGACATATGCCTGTAGAGCCAGGAGATCCATTTTGTTTCCCAGCAGGTGTAGAGGTCAGGTGGATCTGAAGCTTTGTTATTTTTCTTGCCAGGTCAGTTTTTTTTTTTTTTTTTAACCCTGGTCTGCAATGTGCCAGCCATAGTTGCAGGTAGACTGGAGTTAGGAGGAGGGGATTAGAAGCACCTCACAGACACTACTACAACTTGTTCCAGGAGGGATTGGTCAGACCTCAGTCTTTAAAGGGGTTAAATCATTCCTTCTGCAGTGTCCTTGGAAATTGCATTTATTTTCTAATGATTTCCTCTCTTCTTTTCATGAGATAGAATATTCAAAAATCATATGGAAGTCTCTTATGGTTCTTGAGCGTTGACTTAGTTTCTCAACTTCCTCTGAGAAGGCTATCCTTCAATCAATCATTCCTGTTTCTGTTTCACCATACATTGCTGTAGTTTTCAACACAAAGGAGCACTAATGATTCTTTCCTTCATAGATTACATGTTGAATCATATGTTCAGTCTGAGAGTTATGTTCTCATGTAAATTGTCAATGGCCAGTGTACATGATGGGGAACTGACCCAGTTATTCAGACAGCAGAGAGCATTTCTCTCCACAATTTCCAGGAATGTCACTCTTGTTGAACAAGAGCCCTGAGTGATAGTAGCTTTATAGAGTATGTAGAGAAAAAAAATATTCTTCTTTCCTCTCACTCAAGATAGAGTTCAACTTTTCCTCAGATAAACTTTTGAAATCCTTGGGAGTCTTTACTCATTAAATCAGTTTTTAGGAAGAGCAGAAGTCTATGATGTCTCACTGTATCAGAATGTTTTATAGTAAAATTGTAACTGACTAAATTTATTTCCCAATCCTTGCTTTAGTCAGTGCCTTTTCAGGTGTGACCATCTTTTTCTTTTTCCAATTTCCACTGAGGTACAATGATGCAAAGGTTTAATCTCAGTGTCACAACATTTCAGAAACAGAAATAAAATACATGTGGTGAACTGTAACCACTGCCAAGTGATCTCTGTATACAGACTACTCCATTAAATCCTCAAGAGACACTATCCACAGTTGGTGGTGTCTCTACAGTAGTGCTGAGGACACTGAGATTCAGCATGGTCACTGCCCTAAATCTCCACTAGTGTGTGGTGGGAACACAGGGCCCATGTCTGCCTGACTCCTCAGCCAACATATTTTTACTGCTGTGCAGCCTGATTTTTCAAAGATGAGTCTGGGTTGGGTGTTCACCCATTCCTATTTCTGTATGTTACAAATGTTTTTGAGACAATTTCAAACAGAAACAGAGACATTGCTTCTCTGGAACAAAGAATTCATAAGGCCTCTCACATGGGTTATTGAGCTATTAATCAATCAGTGTACTTTGTCCCTGGGAAGAGCCAGTGCCTCATCCATTCCCTCCAAATAGAGCTGGACACAGTCACCTTTATACGTGAATCTGAAATGAAGAAAAAGAGCATTCTAATTGTACAAATATTCATCCTGTTCACTGACCCTAATGTGAATATTGTGAACAGGACACAGCTGTAACTACAGTAGTGGTGCTGACCTCTCTACTCAGACCTATTCTCTGTGTACACAGAAAGCCCTGCAGAAACAACATGAATATAACTAAGCTACAACTTGATATTTTGTTGAGGACTTTCCAATCTTGCCCACTAATGGCATGTAACAATACTTTTAGAGTTTGATAAATGGCTCCAATAGTTGCAGAGGATCTTCTACTGTGAGCCTTGAAAAATGTCAGCAGGGTTCCTCCCTGCTAAAAGCAGGCAACAGAAAAGATGACAAAATTCTAACTCAATTTAAAATATTTATTGCAGATGACCTAGAGGGTAGACCTGGCTCTGTAGTCATTCACAGAAGTGGTAGAGAGAGCGAGTCTACATTGAGCTACAGCCACCTTGAGACTAAATTACCCCAAAGCCCTTCAGTCTGAGTTCAAGGTAGTTTAAATGTAATATCCTGGTGGGAAGGTGAGACTTTCCCAAGGGACTTCACAGATTTGGCCACTTTTCATAATAGACACTATATGTAGGAGGGGCTGGAGGTTTAGACCCAGTGGAAATAAATATTGTACACAATGATTGAGGGATCCAGCCTCAAGAAACTGAAAGAAGTAGATTGAAGGGGAGGAGATTTGTTTTTGATATAATGAGACTAAATAGGATTTCATGAAAAGGAATTGGCCAGGATGTCAGGGGTTGGACATATAAAAGGAGTTCTCCTTCCCACCAAAATTATGTAATGATAGAGTGGCTGGTAGTAAGCATGGCATACAAGACCTTTGTGAAGAAACTGTCCACGTTGCCAAGAGTCCATGAAGAGATTCTTGTGTCGGTGGCCATTTTCAATCCTTCCAGGTCTAATCTCCTTTTTTCCTCTGTTTCACCATTGCTTTCACAAACAGGTATATTGGTTTAAGATACTTTCTCCTTCAGGTCCAGAGGCTCTCTCATGCATGTTACTGAGTGCCTTCAGTAATCATCTGAGACTTGGGGACACACAGTACATGACAGGCAGGGAGCAGCATCTGTAGACAAAGACCTGAATGCTGGAAGACAGTGAGGCAGAGTGAGAGTCAGGGAGGAGACAGCCTGGCAAGGAAGGATGGCATATGGCAGTGTTGGGATGTGATGTTGGATAACCTTGTGGGGCCAGGAATGAGGACTTCAAATGCAAGATGGGGAGTTGGAATTATTCAGGGGGATGTAGGAATACAGTTTCCACAAGCAGAGTGGGAACATGGTAAGAGCAGGACATTGAGTGAGAAGGCTAGTGAGGCTGGGCTCAGTGGTCCCAGCAGCAGATTCTCTCATGGCCAGGAGCGTGAGGCCAGCATGGGTAACACTGTGCAGCTGTATCTTAACAAAAGTGAACCTGATGGGAGAGTTGATCTTTGGGGAACTTCACAACAAGAGAAGGTAGTGAGGAGGAGAGTGGAAGAATCTAGATACCAGTGATGAGAGTATGATGAGGTGTGCTTTCAGGGTGATGGAGCCAAACAGTCAGATTGAAGAAATTTTGAGAAAACTGAAGCAGATCGTGGTGAGAATGAGGGATTTTCAAGGAGAGTGTGTGGAGAACACAGTAGTGGGCAGCAGGCCCTGTTGTACCCAGTTCTTCCTGAGCCTGACCTGGATTGACATGAGGCTGCTGGAAACCTCCAGTCAGTTCAACTTCTGAGGACATCTATTCATTTCCCTAGGGACATAGAACTCAATTATATCAGGAGGAATGTCCAATTTGCCTCTGTAGCATGTGGAAAATATAAGGATTATGGACCTGATATCTCTTCACAGTTTCATACAATTGATTTACAATAAGGAGCCAGCTCCTCTGCTGCATTGCTTATAGCTGCTAACAGCCTCCAGGTGGCAACAGACTGTATATGTGTATGGATTGTAGGTGGTACATAGGCCACAAGGAATCATAGGCTTCCGAAATGCAGAGAGGGTCCCATAAGTAGGAATGTTATACAACCACTCGACACCCCTTTCCATGGTATCCTAGATTCTTTCCATGATCTTTCCTCCCTGGGGAGAGAGATCAATAAATCTTTTTATTTCAATCATGTCATTGAGTCTCAATAGAATGTCCTCTCTACAAACAGTGATGGAGTTTAATAATACTGAGAAAATAGCCTTGAACTCATTTTTTTTCTTCAAAGCCATCGTAAGTGGATGATTTTTCTTCAGGGACACTCTTTTCTGGACACCTGCCTTTGTTGTTGTTGTTCTTGTTTAGTATTACACATTAGTAGAGTATAACTTATCCTGTCGATGAACCCGCTCTTTTTGTTTATGATGTGAATTTACCCTGGTTATGTATTCAAATACAAGGCTAGTTAAGGCTAGTTAGGTCCAGTTAATTCTATTGTCTTTCCTGTTTCTCTCTCCCCTCCCATCCCTTTATTTTCCTTTGTCCAGTACAGTAGATTTCTATTATTCCCTTCCCCAACCTCCCTTGTTTCCGGTTAGCATCTACAAGTCAGAACATATAGCCTTTGGTGTTTGGGATTTGCTTATTTCACTTAGCATGATATCTCCAGTTCCATCAATTTACTGGCAAATACCATTGTTTTATTTTTCTCAATGGCTGAGTAATATTCCATTCTCTATATACATTACATTTTCTTTATCCATTCATCTGTTGATGATGTCAAATGGTGGTTTCATTCCAAGTTTTCTAAGGAATCTTCATACTGCTTTCCATAGTGGCTGCTCTAATTTTCAGTCCTACCCAAAATGTATGAGAGTACCTTTCTCACCCCATTCCCCACCAACATTTATTGTTACTTGAATTTTTTATAATTGCCATTCTAATTCAAGTGAGATGGAATCTCTGTGTAGTTTTAATTTGCATTTTTCTAATTGCTAGAGATGATAAAGAGTTGTTCATGTATCTTTTGGCCATTAGTATTTTTTTGGCTGTGAGGTGCATGTTCAGTCCTTTGCCCATTTATTTATTGGGTTATTTAATGTTTTTTTTTTCTTTTGGGTTTTTAGTTTTTTGAGTTCTTAATATATCCTGAGGATTGAATGTTCTTGTCTGAGGTGCAGGTGGTAAAAATCTTTTCCCATTCTGTAGGCTCTCTCTTCACATTATTAATTGTTTCCTTTACTGTGAAGAAGCTTTGCAGTTTGCCATCCCATTTATTGATTCTGGCCTTCTTAGCATCTAGGCACAGAAACCAAAGGTGACATATCCATCACACTCATGATCTCTGTCACTGTACCTGAGTCACAAGCTGGTTTCCCCAACAGACAGGGACATAAGAAATGGGCATTCTGGGGGGAGGTACTAAAGAAAGAAAGAACTGGGATAGTTATTGAGCCCTCTTCTCCTTTTATGTGTCTCCAATGGCCTTTGAGTGGGCATGTGAGCCCCAGTGTGTCAGAGATGCAAGCCTCAGATGTACACCTGGATGTAAATGCCCAAATGAGTAGTTGTCAGGGGACGATGGTGGATCACCAGTTGATCTGTGGTGATGGTGGAGCCAGGCTGAGCCTTTCCTCTGCTATCAATAGCTGTGTAGCCAACACTGACTCTGGAAAACAGTGCATGCTCTTCCCAGGTAGGAAAGGAAAGGTAATTTGTAAGCTCTGATCCACATGTTGGTTGTCAGAATATTGTGGGTGGCAGAGATGGTGGGCCTCTTCATGTTCTCTCGGTCAGACTTAAAGCTGCGATTCTCTGACATAGTGATGTGAGCTGGAGCCTGGGGCCTAGGGTTAGATACACTCTCAGGTCCTGGGCTGGCCTTTACCAAGTGGATATCTTAGGTGCTTTCATCTCTTTCATTGTTTATTAAAATAATTTCCATAGTACCAGTTCAATAAAAATAAAAACAATTTAATGAAAGGTTTGACTCTGTAATCTCAAATCCTCAGATAACTTCTGGAGATTTGATAAATATAATTTCACAAAAGATATTTTCATTTGATATAGAGCAATTTTTCAGTAATAGTATCAATCCTGGGCCCATAAGTCTGTGTCCTGACATCCAGCTCACTTTTCTCCTTTCCTCATCTCTTTGAATTAATGTGACACCTTCACACAGAAAGTGCACAAATTGTCTCCTTGATGATTCCACACTGAGTTCATCCTCTCCATTCATCTGTCTGCATAGCCATGTTGTCAGTGTCCTCATAAGGACTCAATTCTGCTCAGATGTGAAGTCTGAGTTTCAGTCCCTCCTGCCTCCTTAATCTGGGTTGTGTGCATCTTGATTCTCTGTCTCCCTCAATATCAGCTTCTGGAGCCTCTGGTTCTCATGTCAGGTGCCACACTCATCTGACAGATGTGGGCAACCTTGCCCTCATTATAAACCTCTGAGGGTCATGCAAGAGAAGACACACCTGTTCTTCATGTAGAGCACTCCCTGGCATGGGCTCAGTGTGTGTCACTGGTGTGTAGTTCTTGAAGCACATGTGATAACTTAAGGAGGCTCACCATCTTTTCTTCCTGCTGGACTCTAATGGATGCTCCCACAATCCCAGTCAAGACTCAGCCTACAGGCTCAGTTGGGTGATAGTGTTCTGGTATCTCACAGGGAATTTTTGAAAATCTGCTTTTCAAACATCTCTCTTTTTTCTTCAGGTTTCTAAATTATTTCTGACTTCTAGTGGCCAGAATATTGATACTATACAATCCCACATGTAAATGTTCATAATTTTATGTTCATCAGATGTATCCATTATATGTTAGGTATATACAGTAGTTCTATTAGTATTAATGCCTGTATATAAAATAAGTCAGACAGAGTAAGATTTAAAATATTCCAGGGATGATTCTTCCCCGGTTCTCTACTTTCATATAGTTTTCCTTCTACTATGATTTTGCTTAACTTTGATAATCTCTATCTGACTAAAAGCTCTGCCTAGATCTCTAGTGGTATTATTGCCTTTTATATTGGGGAGCTATAGGTGTCTATAACTTCCCTATTTCTTGAATATTTTCAAGAATTGGAAGCACACTTGCCTTCTGTCAAGTTTATCATACTGGATATACCAGACTCATCAACAAAATGAAAGTACCAGTCTCAATGTCTTTATTTTTATGTGGTGCTGAGGATAGAACCCAGGGCCTCATGCATTTGAGGCAAGTGCTCTAACTCCAAGCTACAACCCCAGCCCTGAAAGTATCAGTCTCTATAAGCTACACATCAATACTTAGACTTTGTTGTGCAAGACTGCTTTCTTGATTAGGTGACTCTTTTGGGTCAATAGGTGTGTCACAGGATAATAGTTCCTGTTTTATTTTCAGAACTGAATTTGGATACTTGCATTGAACTGCAGAACCTTCCCACGCTTGGGGGTGATGCCCTTGGAGGCTTGGCTGTCAAAACACCTGGATGTGAGCTGCATGTCCTCACTGATACCATGAGTGTCCCGAAACAGAAGATTATGAAAAGAAAACAACTCTTCTGCAAGTGGAGAATGGCATGTAGATTCCCAGTACTTCAAGCTTCAGGTAGAGTGGTGACAGCTTTTGTGGCTTTGGGATGCACTTTCCCATTTTAGCTCTCTATGAGGATGTAGCTCCTTCTGCTGTGATTTCTCTTCACAATTGGTTCTTTCCAAAACAGATGGAGACTGTCTGGTCTTATGTCTCTATTTTATGGTCTCCCACCCTGAGAGGCCCTTCCATCTCCACCTCCTGTTTGCATTCTGAAGTCTGCTCTGTTCCTACATCTGCTGTCCTGATATTCCCTGTAACTGCCACAGGAAAGCCCAGCTTAATTGGGGGTCCTAATCCCATGAAGAGCATATTTCAGACACATGCCACCTTCCCTGGAATCACACACTGTCTAGGCTTTTGATCTAACCACCTTCCTTGACTCCGCTGCCTCTTTATTCTGGGAACGTGGCCTTCATAAGTCACTGGCACATGGCTCCTTCTTGGACCCTCCTTGGCAAACAGGACTAAGTCAACCCTGGATTCTTATCTTGTACACACAAAGGAAAATTGTGAAAACTGATGAGAAAGATTATGACAACTGAACTCTATCTGGGCTATAGGTGGCAGACCCAAACAGGTCTGGAGTCATTTTGTCTTCACCCCTTAGCCCACTCCATTTTCCAAGACTCCTTTTTCTGCTCATTCCTGACCTACATTGCAATAACTTTCAAGATTTCCTGCAGATCTTATTCCTGTCTAGCCAAGGTGACTGAAGAACCCACATGAGCTCTGTGTTGAAATGGGTGAAATAGCACTATGTAATGACTCCTGGATGTTTTTGAATTGTTTGCAGAAAACCATGAAAATGATGATGAAAAAGACCAAAATTCGCTGAATTCCAGGTAACAACAAATAATCTGGGGATTGTAAGAAAGGGCAAAATAAGGGGTTAAGGATAACCTGAAAAAATAGACCATGAGGTCAAAAGTAGACACATTTGATGACCAAATGTAAAAAAGACTACTGTTGGCAGTGGTGGTGTTGACTAAGCCCAGTGTGATGGAGCCCTTTAGCAAGGTTATCTTTTATCTTTCTGGTGCTGGTACAGTGAGTGTGACTGAGAAGAACTGCGTAGTCAGTTTTGGGCATTTCTTCCTTTTAACAAAAATCACTTGTTTATTTTTAAGTTGAATAATCAGAATTAAAGGCATACTGTCTTTCTATACTATGGCCTGATAATCGCAGACAGGTATGTCATAGCAAGAAAAGCAGAAATACGCTCCCTTTCTACCCCTTTCACCCCCCCCCCCCCAAAAGAAGTATTATGTCAAAAAAAATGGATAGAAAAAGTTCTAGAAGGCACACATTCTTTGGGCACTCTATCATGTACCAGGCTGTATTTGCTGGCCATCTATATGTAAGTGTCAATATTAGTCATGCCCTAGGTTCAACTACAGCTTTGCTTCTCATTGTATGATCCTTCTGTAGTTGTACTTTATAGATGAAGTTGAGCCTCCTTTCTCATCAGCTTGTAATCTGGCCAGTACACTGGGCACTGGTGGCTCTCCCTCTCTCTCTCATACCATGGCACCTGAACTATGTTCATCAGTTGAAAATAATTTTATGGATCACTTTTCAATGGAGGGATCTCTTTGGGGACTCCACCCTTCATCTTTAAATCAGGACCAACTGGGAGGTTGTAGCTTCTAAACCACCTTGATTTTTTTCTGTTATTCTTCCTTGTCTCAGCATTCCCAATGGTGAACTGCAAGAGGAGAAAGAGGATGACCTCCTGCTGGGGAAAACTTATTTTCTACCCTCGGATCATCCTAATTCATCTAACACACAAGAACTTGTCAGAAGCTCTGTCTTCCCATCAGCTGAGCCTAAAGTCAGTTCTGCTGTGGATGAAGCCAGTGAGTACTCCTATCATAATTCAGATGAATCTAACTTGTCTCCCTGAGAAAGCAAAAATTCTCTGCACTCAACTCTACTGTGTAGGCTGAGATATATGCATGCAGAGGCAGGAGACCCATTTTGTTTCAGAGTAGGTACAGAGGTCAGGGGGATCTTAAGCTTTGCTGTTTTCCTATGGCCTGGTCAGGTTTATTTCATTGTTGCCTTTGCTGTGTCAGCCATATATTTGCATGTAGGTTGCAATTAAGAGGGAGCACATCATGAGCACTTCAGGGACTCTGACTGATTCTGTCTTTAAAGTATGTCTGCTTTGCTTGGCATGGGGCTCAGGCCAAAATATCCCAGTGGCTTAGGAGGCTGAGACAGGAGAATGATGAATTCAAAGCCAGCCTCAGCAACAGTGGGGTGCTAAGAAACTCAGTGAAACCCAATTTGTAAATTAAACACAAAATAGGGCTGGGGATGTGGCTCAGTGGTCAAGTCCCCTGAGTTAAATCCCTGGTGCCCCCCCCCCCCTAAGAAAAATATGATGTTCATGATTTCTATTCATGATCTATTCTGCCTGTGGATCAAGATCAATAAATTCCTTTTTTTTTTTTTTTTTTGTCCCATGCCCTGGTGTCTCTGTAGAATGTTCTCTCCAGAAATAGTGACTAAGATTACTCATATTTGGATAATAAACATGAACTCATTGT
The DNA here is from genome assembly GCF_047511675.1 of Marmota flaviventris. Classification (NCBI taxonomy): domain Eukaryota; kingdom Metazoa; phylum Chordata; class Mammalia; order Rodentia; family Sciuridae; genus Marmota; species Marmota flaviventris. The sequence continues at coordinate 111,429,276 of NC_092507.1, read as the reverse complement.
TACTTCAAAGCCCTCTTTGCCAATTGGATTACTTTATTTTAGGAACTTTTGTATGGGCGCCACCCACCCAAGAATACCTAGGCACATGTACAAAAGATGACATGTCCATTGGACACATGATTTCTGTCACTGTGCCTGGGTTGCTACGTTGGGTCAATTTGCAGGGACATAAGAAATGGGTTTTCCAGGAGTGGTTAGCAAAGGGAGAATTGGGATTGTTACTGAACCCTCTTTTCCTTTCAACTTCCTCAGAGAAGGCCCAAGGGCCTTTGAGTGGATATGTGAGCCCATACATATCATAGATGCAAGTTTCCCATGCACAGGTGGAGTCAAGAGCCCCAAGGAGCAGTTGTCCATCAGATAAATATAGAGATCCCTCTTGTGTGTATTACACATTGTTTATATATGTGCTTTATCATACATAATGGGTATACATGAAGTATATCATTATTATGCATATTTTTTAATTCCTTAGGATGAGTTTTCCTTTCTTTCATAATGTGTTTGTTTCTCCTTTGATTTTGCTTGATTTTTATTATTTCTTTCTTCCCCAAAGCACAACCTACCTCCACTCTGATTTTCTAGTGTTTGGCAAATATATCTGGGTGCTATTGGATTTTACAAATCCTGTCTTACTTGCACATACTTACAGAGCATGTCCTCAATGATGCCACAGGTGTCGGCAAAGAGAAGATAATTATAAGAAAAATTCTGAGGAGCAAGAGGAAGCTAGCATGCAGATTCCCTGGCCTTCAGGCTTCAGATATGTTGGCTCTGGGATGCACTTGACTCCTTTTAACTCTGTAGAAGATTGTAGCTCCTACTTCTGCAGTGATTTCTCTTCATCTGTGCTTGTCTCCAACAGCAGATGGAGCCTCTGTTTGGTCTTATCTGTGTTTCCCATGGCCTTGTAGCCCTGACCTGCCCTTCCATCTACATTTCCTGTTTACATTCTGAACTCTGCTCTGTTCTCACACCGGCTCTCCTAATATTCTTGATAACTGCCACAGGGAAGCCCAGTCAGAGTAGCGTCCCAACCTTATGAAGAGTATCTTTCAGACACATGATATCCTCCCTTAAATTCTATACTTTCTAGACTTTTTTGCCTTCTGTACCGGACTTCCTTGACTTCATTACCTCTTTCTGCTGGGAATGAGTCTTTCCTAAGTTACTAGCACATGGATCTCTCTCTGGGGGTTTTCATATGGAACAAGTCTAACTCAAACCTGGGTTGTTATCTTTTTTTTAATATTTTTTTTAGTTGTAGTTGGACATAATGCCTCTATTTCACTTATTTATTTTTATGTGGTGCTGAGGATCGAACCCAGGGTCTTGTACATGCGAGGCCAGTGCTCTACCACTGAGCCACAAACCCAGCCCCCTGGATTGTTAACTTAGACATGCAAATTAAAGTGTCATTTTTTATTATGTTTTTTATTACTTTTTAGTTATTCATGAGAGTAGAGCCCATTTTAATATCATATAGAAGCATGGAATATATCTTAATCTAATTAGGACCCCAGGCTTTTGATGTACATAAAGGTGACATTCTCTGCATTGTGTTCCTATATGTACATAGCAAAATTATGTCAGGTTCATTCCTTTTCTTACCATTCATTTCCTTTCCTTACCGTACTCTTTTTCCTTCATTTCCCTTTGTCTAATACCTGGAACTTGTATTCTTCCCCTCTTCCCTCCTTAGTGTAGATTAGCTTCCAAATGTCAGAGAAAACATTTGATATTTGTATTTGGGGAGATTGACTTAATTCACTTAGCATGGTAGTCTCCAGATTCATCCATATATTGGCAAATATCATAAAGTTATTCTTCTTTATAGCTAAGCAATACATGTGTGTGTGTGTGTGTATGTGTATATATATATATATATACTTCTCAAAACCTAGGTTGACTCCATAGCTTAGCTAATGTGAATTGTGCTGCTAAAAACATTGATGTGACTATATCACTATAGTGTGCTGAGGATAGCCTCTTCAACAAATGGTGCTGGAAAAACTGGAAATCCATATGTAGTCAAATGAAATTTAGCCCTTTTCTCTTAAAACTGAACTGAAAGCATATCAAAGACCTAAATGGAGAAAAACTGAAGGCATTCCCGCTAAAATCTGGAACAAGACAGGGATGCCCTCTCTCACCTCTTCTATTTAATTTAGTCCTTGAAATACTAGCCAGAGCAATTAGACAGACAAGAGAAATTAAAGGCATAAAAATAGGAAAAGAAGAACTTAAAATATCACTATTTGCGGACGATATGATCCTATACTTAGAAGACCCAAAAGGGTCTACAAAGAAACTACTAGAACTGATAAATGAATTCAGCAAAGTGGCAGGATATAAAATCAACACGCATAAATCAAAGGCATTCCTGTATATCAGTAACAAAACTTCTGAAATGGAAATGAGGAAAACCACCCCATTCACAATATCCTCAAAAAAAATAAAATACTTGGGAATCAACCTAACAAAAGAGGTGAAAGATTTATACAATGAAAACTACAGAACCCTAAAGAGAGAGATAGAAGAAGATCTTAGAAGATGGAAAAATGTACCCTGTTCATGGATAGGCAGAACCAACATCATCAAAATGGCGATATTACCCAAAGTTCTCTACAGGTTCAATGCAATGCCAATCAAAATCCCAACGGCATTTCTGGTAGAAATAGATAAAGCTATCATGAAATTCATATGGAAAAACAAAAGACCCAGAATAGCAAAAGCAATTCTAAGCAGGAAGTGTGAATCGGGAGGTATAGCGATACCAGATTTCAAACTGTACTACAGAGCAATAGTAACAAAAACAGCATGGTACTGGTACCAAAACAGGAAGGTGGATCAGTGGTACAGAGTAGAGGACACAGAGACCAATCCACAAAATTACAACTTTCTTATATTTGATAAAGGCGCTAAAAGCATGCAATGGAGAAAGGATAGCATCTTCAACAAATGGTGCTGGGAAAACTGGAAATCCATATGCAACAAAATGAAGCTGAACCCCTTTCTCTCGCCATGCACAAAAGTAAATTCAAAATGGATCAAGGACCTAGATATCAAATCAGAGACTCTGCACCTGATAGAAGAAAAAGTTGGCTTCAATCTACACATTGTGGGGTCGGGCTCCAAATTCCTTAATAGGACGCCCATAGCACAAAAGTTAATAACTAGAATCAACAAATGGGACTTACTCAAACTAAAAAGTTTTCTCTCAGCAAGAGAAACAATAAGAGAGGTAAATAGGGAACCTACATCCTGGGAACAAATCTTTACTCCTCACACTTCAGATAGAGCCCTAATATCCAGAATATACAAAGAACTCAAAAAATTAAACAACAAGATAACAAACAACCCTATCAACAAATGGGCGAAGGACCTGAACAGACACTTCTCAGAGGAGGACATACAATCTATCAATAAGTACATGAAAAAATGCTCACCATCTCTAGCAGTCAGAGAAATGCAAATCAAAACCACCCTAAGATACCATCTCACTCCAGTAAGATTGGCAGCCATTATGAAGTCAAGCAACAATAAGTGCTGGCGAGGATGTGGGGAAAAGGGTACGCTTGTACATTGCTGGTGGAACTGCAAACTGGTGCGGCCAATATGGAAAGCAGTATGGAGATTCCTAGGAAAGCTGGGAATGGAACCACCATTTGACCCAGCTATCGCCCTTCTCGGTCTATTCCCTGAGGACCTTAAAAGAGCATACTATAGGGATACTGCCACATCAATGATCATGGCAGCACAATTCACAATAACTAGACTTTGGAATCAACCCAGATGCCCTTCAATAGATGAATGGATTAAAAAACTGTGGCATTTATACACAATGGAGTATTACGCAGCACTAAAAAATGACAAAATCATGGATTTTGCAGGGAAATGGATGGCATTAGAGCAGATTATGCTAAGTGAAGCTAGCCAATCCTTAAAAAACAAATGCCAAATGTCTTCCTTGATATAAAGAGAGCAACTAAGATCAGAACAGGGAAGAAGAGCATGAGGAAAAGATTAACATTAAACAGAGACGAGTGGGGGGAGAGAAAGGGAGAGAGAAGGGAAACTATGGAAATGGAAGGAGACCCTCATTGTTACACAAAATTACATATAAGAGTTTGTGAGGGGAAAGGGGGAAAAAAAAAAAAACAAGGGAGAGAATTAAACAACAGCAGATGGGGTAGAGAGGGAAGATGAGAGGGAAGGGGAGGGGGGATAGTAGGGGATAGGAAAGATAGCAGAATACAACAGTCACTAATATGGTATTATGTAAAAATGTGGATGTGTAACCGATGTGATTCTGCAACTTGTATTTGGGGTAAAAAATGGGAGTTCATAACCCACTTGAATCAAATGTATGGAAGATGATATGTCATGAGCTGTGTAATGTTTTGAACAACCAATAAAAAAAAAAAAAAATTAAAAAAAAAAAAGACCTTTGAAGTAGACCAGAAACCCTGCATCTACCAGAAGAACATGTAGGCCCAACACTCTAACATCGAGGCTCAGGAACTGAATTCCTTAAGTACACTCCTAAAGTTCAAGAAATAAAATGAAACATCCACAAATGGGATGGCATCAACCTGAAAAGTGTTAAAAGAGATGAGCAATCATCCTGGATAAAAAGCTGTATTGCAATACCAGAAGATGGTGATATTGTAGAAAGCTGCATTACCTTGTCTCATGAGCACAGCAGCAGGAATATAGACAACTACTGAGGTTGATGAAAAAGGAATTTCACTAAATATAATAGTGTCCATTCAATTGGATTAGGGAATCAGAAATTTGAGTACAAAAACAAAAATAAGAATATATAGACGCCAACGCACCTGCCACATGGGTACCGAAAGCAGCAAAGATTCCCCACAAAGGGAGGGGAGAACACAGAGAAACACAGATTTAATACAGAAAAACCTGAGATCAGAAAAGCTGCCTAAACTTGGTTGATCCAGAGGTTGCAGTATTTAAAATCTTAGCAATTAGAGAAATGTAAATCAAAACTACACTGAGAATTCACTCACCACACTCAGAATGGTAATATTAAAAAAAAAAAAGCAACAGTAAATTATGGCAAGGATGTGAGGAAAGAGTTTCACTTAATACATTGCTGGTGGAATTGCAAATTGGTGCAGCCATTCTGGAAAGCAGTGTGGAGCTTTTTTACAAAACTTGGAATGGAACCACTATTTGACCCCATTATCCCACTCCTCACTTTATATCCAAACAACTTATATCAGCATACCACGGTGACATAGCCACTTCAACATTTAATAGCAGCTCAATTCACAATAGTCAAGCTATGGAACCAACGTAGGTGCCCTACATCAGATGAATAGATAAAGAATTTGGTATACATACAAAATGGAATACTACTCAGCCATAACGAAGAATGAAATTATATCATTCACCAGTAAATGGATGGAACTGGAGACTATCATGCTTTGTGAAATAAGGCAGCCCCAAAACCCAAAGGTAGAATGTGGATGGTAACTCACAACAAGGGAGTGAAAGATTAGAGGTTCATTGGACTAAACAAAGGGGAATGAAGCGAAAGGGGGAACATGTAATAGGAAAGACAGGAGAATGAATAAGTCACATCTTTCCTATCTTCATGTATGAATATACAAACAATGAAGTTCTTCATCATGTACAACCACAATAATGGGGGATCCTATTTTCAACAAGTTGAAATTTGTAATTGATTCTTCAATGAGATGAATTCATGTGAGACAAACCTACAGTGCATATGGGCAATTCGGGGTAGGAGTGGCATGTAGGTAATTGTGTTCTTTTGAAGACAGTGAGTGTCCAGTGGAACTGCTCTGTGCATCCAGGAGGTAGGATCCCTTGAAGTTGGGTTCCTGGCAGCAAGGTGTTAAGTGGCACAAGTTGGGGGGACAGTGTCCATTGGAATACTTCTGTGCTGTGTTTGGACCTTCCTCCTGGCTCCATTTTTTTCTAGATGTGCAGAATCCAAACAGAGGTCTCTGTCCTTCCTGGAAATTTTATAAATTATGGAAATATCTTGAATATATCCCTTAATGTAATATAATTGCATTTTATTATATAATTAATTACATATATGTAATTAATTATATAATTACAGGAGTGAATTCTACTCTCTGCATATAAGACCTGGCTGATGCCTTATTTGTAAAGATTGAGTTAACTGACCTAAAAACATGCCATTGCTATGTTAATGAGCTTTGATGAAAAATACCTGACAAGAACAACTTTTAGAGGAGAGATTGATTTTGTTTCACAATTTCAGAGTGTTTAGACTACCACTGGCTGGCTCCAAGGCAGAAATATTATGGGGGAAGGATATGATGGAGGAAAGCTGCTCAGCACATGGGAGCTAAGAAGCAGAGAGAGAGGGGAAGGGACCAGGACATATAGAGCCCAAGGTCACGCTCCCTCTGACCTTCTTCCTCCCATCATGACTCACCTGCTTACAGTTACAAACCAATAGTTCATTCAAATTTTTAATTCATCAAATGGATCAATCCAGCTCTTATAATCCAACTGTTTCACTTCTGAACATGGTTGTTTTGTTTAACACTTGAGTTCTTTAGGGGACATTTCTAGGTCCATACTATAACAATTGACTTGCACATGGTTAATATTCAGTACATTTTTCTATTATTATCACTACTGCTACATATACAGCAACTACCACAAGATGTGAAGGAAGAAAGGATCCATTCATAATAGCAACAACAAACCAAATAATTAGAGAAAAAATATAAGAGAGATGTGCAAAATCTATTGGAAGGATAATTTAACATACTAAGTTATGCACAAAAAGAGACTTGAATTGATTTTTCTTAGAAAGACTCAATATCATTAAATTTTTTCTTCTGCCTTAAAGATTCATAAAAGACTATAATTTCAAAAGGAATATCAACATGATTTTTTTTTTCAATTTTAGAACAAGACAATCTGATTTTTAATTTTTTTTAATCTCTATTTTTTAGATATAGTTGGAAACAATACTGTTAAATTTATTTATTTATTTATATGTGGTGCTGAGGATCGAACCCAGGGCCTCACACATGCGAGGCAAGTGCTCTACTGCTGAGCCACAACCCCAGCCCCAAGAAAGCTGATTTTTAAAAATCAGATTGACAAAGATTCTAAGGAAAAGCAAATTTACTTACTAATGAAAATGTAAGAGAAAATCATATTTAAAAGAATTGATATACAAAAGTGAATGAGAATGAAAAGCACACAATCAAAACCTTTGGTGGACTACCAATTTATAGGAGTACCCCCTAAAATAAGGTTTCATGAGAGATAATTGTATTTCTTCCTCTTTTTAAACAGCCGTTTAGTTGTTGATGGACACAATAACTTTATTTTATTTATTTATTTTTATGTGTTGCTGAGGATCAAATCAGGGCCTCACACATGTCAGATAACCTCTCCACCACAGAGTCATGACCCAGCCCCAAAGGACAATTGTTTTTAGTCTAGTCAGTATAGAGTGATACTCTTGATAGTGACTGTCACAAAATGGTTTATTTAGAATACTATTATATATATAATAATTATATATTATTTCTATATTTTCTAAGTAGATTACACTATTCTTTGCCTAAAGAAAATAGCAGTCACTGATATTGTCAAGACGTCGAGTAGAGCAAAGGGAAGTATCCTAAAGATGCACTGTTTAGAATAGAACCTGATGTTACAGAATACATAGGGGTAGCTTTTATATTTTTACATCTCTTTGATTTGGTTTTACTTTCACCTTGGGTGTCTTTTTAAATTTCAGCATGGGACATCTTTTTTGGTTTTCTGATCTTTGTATATTGAAGATATTTTCCTATCCTTACCCTGAAATTGGAAGATTGGAGACAACAGCAAGAGAAAGAAACCAATAAAAGAATGAAGGGCACATGCTCTTTCTTGGACAGGTCCTCTCATCTCTCCTGAAGGTCCACTGTGGACACTTCCTAAAATTGCCTGCTCCCCATAGAAAGGAGGACACAGTCAATAGAACAGTGGCAGTTTTTTTTCTTATTGCAAATGCCTTGGCAGTTGCCCTTCTCAGGCTGACTGTTAATTCAGAGCTCTGACTTCAACTCATCCCCAACACAGATCAAGTCTACTACAAGAAGCACCACTCCCCACATGCCCAAATCTGGAAATCCACAGGCTGTCAAGGACTCATAATACTCTGCCCCAGCACAGAACATTTTATTGCTTTCCAGGAATATGACCAGGCAGGTCAGGATTGACCTAGACATTGACACACTACATACTTTCATCTAAAGTATTTTCAGTTTTACTCTTAAAAATGCAATTAGCATGATTTGAATGAACTTTCAGGTAGTGGAACATGGGGAGGTTCCTGGAGAGTGGCATTCCTGGAGAGGGCAAGGAAGCTCTGCCCCTCTTCTCCCTTACCTGTGCTCTCTTTCATCTGGCTTCATGTCAATCTATTCTGTAATATCTTTTGTTGATAGACCAATAAATTTGCAAACACAAGTGTTTCCCTGAGTTCTGTGAGCTGCTCTAGCAAATTAACCAAAAGTAAGGAGGGGATTAGGAACCCCAATTTATAGCCTACCACCTATACATATAATAGATAGATTTATAAAATAAAATGTTTATATGATAAAATATAAATATACATATAAATACACACACACACACACACACACACACACACACACACCACATGCATTAGCACAGGTCACAGCCTATGCTTGCTGTTGGAATCCAAAGTGGAGCACAGCCTCATAAGATTCACCCTCAAACTGTGGAATTTAACCCTATTCTCTAGGAAGTATCAGCATAGAATTGAATTACAGGGCTCCCAGAGGGTATCCACTAGAGAACTGATTAACTGTTAGAGGATCAAATATCCACACACATTTTGATGAACAAAAGTCATTCTGGATTAAGTATAAGAGAAAATATACTTTTTTTCTATAATTTAGGGATGTTGGTATGTAAAAATAGAGCCTCTGCCTCTGCCAACTCAGATCTTAGGGACCAGCCATGAAAATAGTAATATAAATAAACAGCAACAGTGAAATGTGCCAGTTGGTGATTTCTCATTTTGACACATGGTGAAAAGAACAGTTGGAGCCTTGGCCAGTTCATATTTCCCTTTTACATGGGTTTGAAATGCTTTCTGGGGCAGTAAAAATTGCCTTGGGTAACACAGTTTTCCTACACAATGATTTGTTACCATTTTCTCCAACATCTTGCAATTTTTTTTGGCATCATGTGAAACTTTTTTAAGAGATTAGTAATAACATACTTTACCTCATGCTTCTATTTTATGCACCTCTTTTAAAAATTTGCTATCAAGTCCACAGTTATATTATTAGTAATTTTATAATAAGATCTTACTTTGTATTTTTCATTATGTACTACTATTGTGAAGTCGTCTGTAATTTTGTGAAGAATCTGCACTTTCTCTTTTTACTCTGGTTATGGAACACTTTAAAATGATAAATTTCCATTGGGGTATGCCTTTGTGTGTGTGTGTGTGTGTGTGTGTACACACATGTATGTGTGATTTAAACTTTTCTTTAATGTTTTATATGTCTTTGTATCTGAAGACAAGCCAGGACATTTTTCTTATGTTTATGTTATTTTATCTGTGCTCGCCCAATATGTCTTTTTTTTTATTTTTATTTTTTGTTCTAGAAGTCAGATTGGGACTCATTTACCTTAGCTTCCCTTTTATACTTCTTTATCTTCTTGTTATAGATGCTGCTACCCCTTGTGCTCTATTTAGAGAAAGATTCCAGCTTGGTCTCTCAGTGTGCTAATTCATTGTTTTTGCATTAGAAATAAAAGCTACTCTAACCTTGGAGAAGAAAACTAAGATGAAAAAAATTTCTGGCCTTGAATTTTTATATTGGCAATGATTTCTTATATTTGAGATAAAGAAGACAAACTATTAATGTAAAAAAGAGATAAATTAAACATTATTTGAATCTTAAACTTCTGCTGTTTGAAATTTTCCATCAAGAAAAAGAAAATGATAAGTCACATATAATATTTACAATATTAATAATAATAAAATAAATTTTATTATTATTAGATTAACAGTATTCAAGTATCTGACAAGATTTATGGTCATTGGAAATCTTCAAATTTGGCAATAGTAAGACAAGCAACTTAAAGAAGGATCAAATATTTCAACAGATACTACACAAAGAAGGGAATGTAAACATCAATGAACACCTGAAAATTTGCTCAAGAGCACAACTCATCAGGAAAACAAAAATGAAGACCAACTCACATCCATCACAATGTCTAAAATTCAAATGACAATGCCAAATGTTGGCAGGGATTTAGAACAACTGCAGCTCCATCCTCCGTTGTTGAGAGGGATACATGTTACTATCACTTTGAAAAACAATTTGGTGGCTGCTTATGAAGATGAGCATACACTAATCATGTGACCTGTCAATGCTGTAAACAGACATAAACGCATAAAACTAGAAAAGTACATGTTCCCATGAACTTCAGAACAGCTATGCTCAGAGTAGTTCCCAAATGGAAGCAATCAAAATTTCCATGAACAAGTGCCTGGATAAAACAAGTTATCATAATCCTTGAAATGGAATAAAACTCTGCAATAAAAACATAAACTACTGATATGAGTAATAACATAAAAGAATCTCAGAAATATTATGGTGCACAAAAGGAGTCAGATAGCAAAGAATGTATGACAAACTATTCCATTTATATTTAGCTGCACAGGCACTTTCCTTCCTCTAAGGTATTCTTGATAGGTATTTTGGTCACAGTGACACAAAGCTGAATAAAACATTCTATTCCTTGAACTTGAAAAATATGATTATATTGGCATATAAACAAATAAGCTAATGATATATCAAATCAGTGGAGGAAATGATAACTTTAAAAAAAAATCTCTTCTGGAAGGAAATCATGCTGGAGCACTGACACATCAGACCAAAAAAAAAAAAAATCTAAATGAATGTAAGCCCAAAATGTAAATAATAATAATAATAATAATAATAATAATAATAACTTAAACACTAATTTCAAGATAATTTTAAAAAGTATTTGTATAACATTGGCATTGGGGAGAAGTTTTTCAACTAACACTGGAAACTTAGCAGATGTAAAGAGAATAACTTATTTGGTAACATTAAAGTCTTCCAATTCTTCTCTGTGCAGGGTCTCTTCCTCTGTCACCACGTTTGGGTATTTGTTCATTAACTTTTAATCCTATGACCCTGTCAATATCACAAAATAATAATAATTTGAAAAGATTTTTTAGGATTTTTTTTCAAATGAAAGTAGTTTCTCATTTTCATTTCCACACTTATTCCTCTCAGCTTGTCCTTATTTTTCCTTATTTTGGGGACTAAGATGTCCAGCATTGGAGTAAGTGAACATGGAGAGAAATCCTCACCTTGTTCCTGAAGTTAGGTGGGAAACATTCAGCATTTCACTACTAAATGTATCAGTTGTTTGTTCTTCATAGACACATTGTGTCAGGTGAGAAAAATTTCCTCCTATTCCTAGTTTTCAAAAAAAAAAAAAAAATTAGGAATGAGTTTCGATTTTGTCAAATACTTTTTAAAAATTTATTGAAATTATTGTATATCTATTTTTCATTCCTTGTTCTGTTAATGAAGTAAATTATATTCTTTAATTTTCAAATATTGAGCAAATTTTACATTCCCAAAATAAACTTGTTGGGGTTGTATTGTTCCTGTTACATATGACTGGCTTGCTTTTGTAGAGGACTTTTTTTTTTTTTTTTGCACAAATGTTTATGAGAAATAGTTGTGCATATATTTTTGTTGTTGTTGTTATCAGATCTTTTGTTATCAGATATGTTCCATTTGGTTTTGGTATCAGGGTTACGTCTACCTAAGAAATTAATTGGGAGATTTTTTTCTCCTTTTATTTTCTAACTTGTGAATTTTTAAAAGAATATATTTGTTTTCTAGTTGTACACATTACCTTAATTTTGTTTATTTGTTTTTATGTAGTGCTGAGGATGGAACCCAGGACCTCGCACATGCTAGGCAAGTGGTCTACTGCTGAGCCACAACCCCAGCCCTTAACGTGTGAATATTTGTATCACTTTTTCTTTAAATAAATGAAAGAATTCAATCTGTGAAATCTCTGAGAGTTAGAATTTTATTTCTGTCAAATTTTCAAATTATGGGATGGGATTGTGGCTCAGCAGTAGAGTGCTTGCCTAACATGTGTAAGGTGCTGGGGTTGATCCTCAGCACCACATAAAAATAAACAATAAAATAAAGCTATTGTGTCCAACTACAACTAAAAAAACCAAAATATTGAAAATATATCTATATCTATGGATACCACCAAAAGATAATTTTTATTTTCTGTCATTTTTCTCAATGATTCTTGCTTGGTATTTATCAGTTTTATTAATCTTTTCAAAAACTTGATTTTTTTCTGTAGTTTATCTGTTTTCTATTGGATTGATTTCTACTCTTTATGATTTCTTTGCCCTATTTACTTTGGATTTTATTTGCTTGTCTTTCCCTAGATTCTTAAGATAGAAACTAAGATCATTGGTTTTAAACTGTCTTCTCTGATGTCAACATGAAGTTATATATTTTCCTGTCAGTACCACTTTGGCTGCAAATTTTAGAATATATTCCTTTCATTGTCATTAAGTTTGAAGAATTTTCCACGTACTTTTGTGATCTTTTGCTTTCACTTGTATTACTGAAGATGATATTATTTGTCTTTCTAGTATATGGGAATTTCATAGATACCTATTATTAATTATAACATAATTTTGTGTTCAGTAAACATAACTAGTATTTTAAAAATTTGTTGAGTTTATTAGGGAATGGAAATGGTAACATCCCTGAATTGGTCATTACACATTGTATAAATGTACTAAATTATCATTTTGTGCCCCATGAATAACCATAAAATTATCTATTGACTTAAAAATGCAAAGATGGTGAACCTTCCCTACTTATTTGGTTGGATTCTTAACCTTTCTCCCTGATTATACACTAAGGGGAGGAAATCTAGTTCAAGTGTTATAACAATCTGAAACTTGCAAGACAAAGGCTATAGAACAGTGCATGACAGTTGTGCCATATTCCATGAACAAAATGTGCATGTGCGTATGCAGATTCAGGGCTATTTCTCAAAGCACCAGATGTGGGTTTTCTGGGCATATTTTTCCTTGTCCATCCTGGTAGTATTTCAGGGCCATTTGTTTCTTTTCCTCACAGCACAGATTTTAAGAAATAAAAATTCAGGAAAAAAAGATGCTGGCTAACATAAGAAATAGGAAGATGAGATTTTTGCTGTTTGAATCAAAGAAAGAGTTAGTCACATTAAAATTTTAAATAGTTGTTTGAGCTGGGGATTGAATCCAGGGCCTTGTGCTTGCAAGGTAAGCACTTCATGAACTTATTAACATAAGTTAATAGCTCAGTTGGCAGGAGATCAGGGCACCACTCAATGGGTGGAAGGGAAATAAATTTTAAGGTGCTAATGAAAAAAGACAAAATATTTGTTTCAACTACAAAGCTCTTATTTGCAAGTTAATTGTTGGTGTCTAGTGATTAATCTTGAGTTTCCTTTTTCTGTTTTCATTGAGTTGTGGTTTATTTCAATAGGAAACCACAGTACTGGAGGTGTCTCCAAATTAATTTTCTAAAACAATATGAAGCATGAGTTTTTTGTTTTCCTTTTTCCTGATTTCAGAACTAGATTAGAAGACTTGTTGGTGAAGGCGCCAGCAATGGAGAAAAATGCAGAATTGAAATTTCAGGACAGAAAATTGTAATTTCATGGGGTGGTTGGACTTAGTTCTGACTGCCATTGTATTGAGGGGGGAGATGACTATATTTATTAGAATCCTGGAGGCATTTGGAAGGCAATGGAGCCCCTAGAAGATTTCCAAGGACACAGCACATCTTCTTTTCTTCATTCTTTATCTTTTTCTCTCCTCCTCTTTCTCTTCCCTTTTCTTTCCTCTCCTCCTCCTCCTCCTTCTTCTCCAGGTTCTTCTACTTCACCATTAAAAATAGAGTATTATTTCATAACCCTAACCCTATGATGAATTCTCTGTAAATTCGGAAGGTCTTAAGACAGCAGGTCAAGAGATAGTATTTTGTATTTTAAGTGCTACAATAGGTACCTGTCCTATTTTCTTTTCTGTCTCCCTTTATGGACTTTCACTCTATTTTCCTCAAAGAATTCTCCATAGATTTTATTTGAATTAGAAAAAATTGGAAGACAGTGGTAGTCATATATGACTGAGGTTTTCCCCTTTCCTTTCCTTTTTCTCTTTTTTAATTTCCTTGTGCTGGGGATTGAATCCAGGGCCTTGTGCTTGCAAAGGTTAGCACTCTATGAACTGAACTATATGAATTGCACCAGCCTCCCCCTCCTTTTTTTATTTCTTACAGAATGAGCTGTGTTTCTGCCACAACAGGGATAGAATATACTTATAAAAAATTAAATACTGGAGAATCTGCCTCAAGGATATTTTGCTGTCACCTTTTATTTAATTACAGCTGTATATGGACTCAATGCCTTTGTTTTTATGTGGTGCTAGGATCAAACCCAGTGCCTCACACTTGCAAGGCAAATGCTCTACCACTGAGCTACAACTCCAGCTTTTGCTGTTGCCTTTTAAAAAATTATTAATTCAAACAGCTATTTTGAATTATTTCTATAATCATAAATGGGGAAATACAATAGCTTTCAAAAGTTTTCTCCAAAAGTAGCTGGGGACTGTATCCACCAGTCTCAGACTTACAAGAGGTAATATGTTGCTGTTGTCATCGTAAAGTTGCTTCATAGTAAGCTGACTTTACTAAGTAGAAATATTTGAGCTGTCCTGTGACCATTGATTATTTTATCAAGGCTACCAGCCCTTGAAGTTCAGAAGTAAAAGAAGAAAATTTGCAGGCTTGCTGCAATAAACTCAGGGCCAGAAAAGTGCTACCTATTGTAGCGCTTAAAATACATAATAGTATCTTTTAACCAGCAAAATATGCCCTTCCCTGTGAAACTATACAGGCACGTCCTTACCATTGACTACATTATTTTTAGATTCATTAATGGGTCTGAGGAGTTTCCAACCATTCAGCTAAATCTGCCAGCAAATTCCTCTGTATTTCAAAGCAAAAATCATTCATGCAAATACTTAAAACACTCAAGTGTGAAGCACAGGTTGACTTCATATCTTCCCAAGGGAATGGCCACGTCTCTACACAGGGAGGTCTACTGAAGGTTTTTTGTTGTTGCTGCTGGTAATGGTGGTGGTTTTGTGATAATGATTATAAGTTTTTGTTCTGTCATTGTATTAATTTTTAACTATTTCTAGGAAATAACTATAGACTAATAGCTTTATTTTAATTCTGCAAGGAGAAAGAACACAAAAATTTTCTGAAGGATTATTTAAAAATTTTTTTATTCCAAAATTTATGGAATGATCATTATCACTTAAGGTTCTTAAATAAATTTATTGTGACTCAATGACATGCATAATGTGTGTTAAACTGTCATCTGTGGCCCACCTGTATCAGAATCATCAGTTTGTTAAACTGTGTCTGCATCAGTATCACCTGGGATACTTACATAAAGAGGCAGATCCTTGATTAGAGTCCCACAACCACTAAAGTGCTTTATACTGCAGCCCAGAGAGTCGCTACCACAATCCCCATAGCCCACTGTGAAACAGACCCCCTTTGAAATGAAAATCTTCAAATTCTTTTTTAATTTTGATCTTTAAACTGATGATGAAGGTTGATGGACTGCCTGGCCCTCTTGGGCACTGCAAAGGGGAACATACACTTTGACACAGGTTCCTGATTAACACAGCCTAGCTAAATACACACTTGGGTATTTCCTGCCTTTCCCCCACACTTTGTCCTGTTTTTATAAAAGCTTTCCATGCCTCACAGTCTTAAAGATGAAGACAGGTCAAAGAAAATGTTCTTCTCTATCTTGCTCAAACCCAGGATGGAAAGAAACCAATTCTCCATTGCCATACTGACTCCTGAGTTTTAATGCTGCAGAACAAACAGCAAAATATATCCTTCCCTGTGAAATTGTAAAGGCGCATCAGGTTTAAGAATCACTTGTCTTATCTTAGAAATTCTTGAAAAATGGCAAAGAGGAAAAATTTTTTACTTAGACCTCAGAATTAGCCAATGAATTTCTTCACGACAGTTTTATTTTCTATTCTTTTAAAGATTTTTATCATTTTTTAATTTTAATTTTTAAATTTATTCTAATTAATTATACACGACAGTATTGTACACAAATGGAGCACTTCCTCTGGCTGAACGTGGTGCAGAGTCAACACCAGTAGTGTAGTCACAAATGTATATAGGGTATTAAAGTCCCTCTCATTCCACAATCCTTCACACCTCCACACTCCTCCCTTTACCACCCTCCCCTCTGTCCAATCCAAGGTTCCTTCATTCCCCCACCCCGCTTTATAGATCAGCATCTGCTTATCAGAGAAAACATTCAGTCTTTGGTTTTTTGGGTTTGGCTTATTTTATTTTCTATTCTTAACACTTGTTCTGGGGACTGGTGTAGAAATGGGAAACAAAGACAAAAAAAAAAAAAAAGAAAAAGAAACTATTTATACAAACTTTGCTTTAAAAGAAAAAAAAAGCCACCAAAAGACCATTACAGTTTCACCCTGCCTGCCATGAGTGATGTTGGCCTTCAACATATGGCTACAGCAACATAAATAAACCTCTATCTTACATTTACTCATACCTTCTCACGTCCTAGGAACACTCTGAAGACACAAAGGAGGCTTCAGTACAATTGGGGCCTGGCCCACACCACTAAGAAACAAGTAGAGGCTGCCATATGCAAGACTTTGCATAGGCTTGGTGTGGACATCAGCCTCGTATTTCCCCGAGGGATGTTAGGTTAGCAAAATGGCACAGCATACTTAATGGGGAGGAGTGGGGCCAGTAAAATTTGGAGAATGAGTGAATAAAGGAAGCAGATTGTGCTAGGCTATAAATGAGAGGGCCTCTTAGCAAGTCATCAATTTCCTTCCTCACATGGACTCAAAGAGGTCAGACCTGATGGTGCAGTGCAAAGTCCAGCCTGGCTTGGCCTAGAGGAGCTACCTGGTCAGGTGTGGATCTGTGAAAGGTGCCAGCTGAGTTTCACTGACACTGTCCAACAGTGCCCTTCTGCTCACTAGGGTGCTTCTGGAACTGCCAAGGAGCTCTACATTGGAACCATATGACCCTTGTGTAGGAGGCAACAATTTCCCCAGAGCTGATTTTCTGAGGAGAGCTGCTGAGGTGAGAACTGTGTTGTGACAGGTGCTGTGTCACTGAGGCTGTTCAGAAGCAGTGTCTCAAGGTTTAGCATGCACTCTTAGGTACACTTTGCCTAGTGAGAAGCCTGGTGGTATTTGACTACTGGTATTCCATCACTTCCAGGAAGTCATTCTGCCTTTCCTACTACCCTAGTAGTAGACATTTCTGATCACCTCTTCAGACCTGCACCAGATTTGAAGGAATAGGGCCCAGGTGCTCCTTAGCAGATAGACAGTTGTTCAGATGTGGTGAGGGGGTTAGGCCTAGGCTTCCTCGTGTTTAAGGGACCTGTGGTGGCTTTGCTTCTTTTGTGGCTCCTGGAAGGCAAGGGTCTCAATGCTGGAGCACACAGAAGGACCCTTAAGGATTTCACCTGCAAGTAAACAAAAGAATCCTGTTCAGATGGAACTGTTAGACCCCACTTATGATGCCCAGAGCCTGAAATAAGGGCAAAGCACGCAGGAAGGCATAAACATAGTGGGAGGTGGTAAAAAGAATGAGTCAAGGGGATGCACTGGGTCTGGAGGAGATTCCAGGTTCCAGCTTAGAGGATAAGCTTCCCTGTGCAACCAAATCCCTGGTGCCCCGGCCCCAGCCCTACTGCATGTCATATGGTCAGATCCTACTACTTTCCTTTTATTACCCAGTTCATACTACATGTTATGTGGTCTGAAGAAAAATAAAGGCCTTTGTCATATTCCAGGAAAAGAAGGATGGAACATGAAACACACACATGTAGAAACAGCCTGTACTGAAGAGGACATATTGGGGCAAGTTCCCCTGTTAAGTGTGTGTCTCATTTTTCTTAAGGAGAAGTCAAATTGGCAGGGACCTCAGAGATTATCTAAGTCTAGGTCCACCTTTAACAGATGAAGGGTAGTAGCTCACAGAGGCAAAGGGGACAGCCAAAGGCATACAACCAGTTAACATTAAGCCTGGAGTTAGAGACCAGAAATTTGGAACAAAAGAGGGTGGCCTGGACACTGGAGGGAGCCAGCAGGAACTGGAGGCTGTGGGTTAACTTGCCAGGGATAGGAGGAGGCTGTACAGAGCCAGTCCTCTAAGTGTTGTGATAAGAGGCTCAGGAAAGAAAGCAATCCTCAGAGAAGAACCAAAGGGAATTAGAAAACAAGAGCTAGTTAATATACATCCCATGCTTGATCACACTATGGATGTCAAGGCTCTCAGGGTACAACTTAGGAACATTCCTAGAAGGCTCAACTGCTCTGATATTTACCCTCTAAGTTTAAAGGTTTAATTTCTCATATTTAAAACAATCAGTTACACATCAAGTTTCTCTTAATAGGATTTCTAGGGAATTATTAGCATAACATTTAAGTAAATATAGAGAATATCTGCTATATATATATATATATATATATATATATATATATATATATATATATATATATATATTTTAAAACTTTTCCCTTAAAGTGTCTTTTTTTCATTATCAGTTTTTCTTTTATATCCAGGAGACCAAGTGGATCTTCCTTCATGTTTTTTAAAGAAAATGAGGTGTTAAAATAAAATTGCTGTTCTTAACCTAATTTTGTGCACTAAAGTCAATTTATAAGGTTATGACTTATTTGGTTTTTCATAAAGTAGTTCAGGAAAGTCCAGACTGCACATATGGCCTCAAGATCTCTTGGTAGACAACTAATTCACAGAGAGACTTTGAAAGTTTCTTCCCTCAAGGACCAACTGAACTGCATTTCTCTGGCTCCTTGCTTGACTGACATCAAGGAGAGAAAATTGGGCTAAAGGGGAGAGATGGTGATGAGAGGAGAATAATAACATGGTAGAAAGCTGAGCAGGCAGGAGGGTGAAGGGATGGAATCTTAAAAGGAGGCTATCCAGGAGCTAAGACCTGTGCGGTGGACCAGATATCTCCTAGAAGGTAAAGGAGGTCAGGGTCACTTACAGATCTGATGTCAGAGAGTGATGTATTTGAAGCAGGCTATGTGACTGTGTAAGGTGCAACCATTGCCTTAGCTCCAAGTTAGTCCTTGCCGTCTTCAAAACATCATGTATCCTGGTCACTGAAAGAAGAAAAGAGCCCCACAAAGAAGGAATTTCCAGCTAGGCTCTACTTGCTGGGCATGCATTTTCTAGAGCATTTTCTTCTCACCCCTCAATCATGGCCTATTGTTGACCCCTTTGTCACCCCTCCCTCTGCAACCACAATTCCTCATGTCACAGGAGGGTTGGGCCCAGTGCATCAGACTCTCCCTTCCCAACATTTCAGTGCCTCTGTGGTCACTGTTTATCTGCAGCACAAGTGGGACATCTGCAAGACCAGCCCTTTCCTCTGCTGCTCCACAGCTCAGGGGCACCTACGCTGGCTGACAATGAACTGCTCCATGTTCTCCTTCTGCTGGTTAACAGACTTCAGATGCTCAGCTGTGCTCTCAAGGAGCTTCTCCTGTTTGGATACTTGGGCTCGCAGATCCAGGAGCTCCCTTTCCATTGTCTCATCCTGGGGAAGAAGGACAAGCTCTCACACAACCATTTGGAGACCGAATGTATCCAGTTCTTTATGGTTCCTACCAATCAGAAGCAGAACTCTATATATAATCTTCTCAGCACTTGCAGACTGAGTTCCCTTCATTATAACTTCTCAATCCCTCAGTTCAGAACAGTTGAGAAAAATACCACAGGTAGGAATGTTGAGAACCTGAAAGCCCCCAATCAGACTAGCACAGGCCTACATTCCTGTGATCAAGGAGACCCTGACTCCAGACCCACAGCAACTCACAACTGTGAACAAGACCTCCAAATTAGTCCTTGAAGAAGTTTTGTCTCACCCTTCTCCCCTCCATGCAGGACTTGGAATTTCAGAAATACTATGTCTGGGTCACAGGGTTACCTGATGACAGTGTTCATATTTCAAAATGTCTGTATGAACCTGAAGATGGTAAAGTGCTTCCTTGTAATTAACATAGTTTGTTCCCCAAACATACCAGTTACATTAATATGGAAATAAAAACAGTGAGGGGATCCAGAGACTGGCCCACCCAAAGCAGGACAATTCTTTAGGGGCTCTACCTTTTCCCCAGATTGGAACAGAGATAAAAGTTGTGTTGGGATTCTAGGAGCATGACTGAAAGAAGCTGCAGGATCACAGTGACTTCCTTTGATCTTCTGACCAAGAAGCCCTGAGGAATGGAGAAGCTTCAAAGGCCCCTGAATTTTAGCTCAAACTTCAGATTTATTGGAAGCAGATATTTATACATTACCAGGGCATCTATGTCTGTGCTTCTCCATTTCCTTTTCTTCTCTTTGAATTATTATCTTGGGGTTTGGGGTGTGAGGACAAAGTAAGGTAATCAGAGCTTCAATGAAAACACCCACCAGGGGTCTCCCTCCAGGATGCTACATTAAGATCCAGCAAATTCTAACTACCTATGTAGCTCCTGACCCTCAGAAAGCCCTGGAACTGAGAATATAGAATCTCATGGGGCAGAAGAACAAGGATTATACCAGAAGACAACACTGGCCTCTTACCACTTTGCCAGGCAGCCCAGGGCCGTGGAAGCTTGGTAAAGCTGCTCTCCAGAACATGGTCAGGAGCAAGGCTGACTCATCTAGGATGTGCTGCAGGGCATGAGCACTGCTTCTTAGCTCATGGAAACATTTGTTGCCTGGTGCCTGTGGAAAGGTGGGAGGGAGCCATGGACATCACTGAAGTTGAGACATCTCAGGGCTCACGACACTGCAGCCCTGCACAAGACTCAAGCTTCCTTTGTTGATGAGGCATAAAGCATGGGCTGCTTGAACCTGGAAAACCCTGGCCCATCCCTTTGAGGTCCCAGGACTGAAGTGTGGCTCCTTTTACCTGGAATGACTCCTCACCTGGACACCCTATATAAGGCTGTCAAAGCTCATTCCCATGTCATGTCCTCTACAGACCTTTTACCTTCCTCATATACAATAAAAGACCCCTCTGCACCAGTGAACTCGAGGCACAAGAGGTGACTTCTCACACTGGGCCAGTGGCCCATTAGTTGGTTTATAAATAGGGGTCTGTGTCTTGCCCTGAAGTGGGGGTTACCTGGATGCAAGGCTCTGTCTATACATCCATGGGTCTCTGGTGGCTCAGACAGCACAGCCATTGGCCCTTGTTGTCTCTGAACAGAGAGGTACTCTGAGAAACATTTGCAGATTGCCTCCCTCCCATTGCCAGGTTCTTACTCTTTCCATATACAATGGATGCAAATCCCTCACTACCTGTCCATCTGACTGATTTTAATCCACATGGGCCAGCATGACTGTAACAGATAATAAACCATGAGACAGTGCTGATTTCAACATCATATGGGCATCAACTCTTAACAAATACTTTACTGAGGATGGTGGCAACAATGCAAAGACATCTCTGTGGCTCTGAGGGACAATATCTAGTTGGCTTCCTGTACCACAGAGTAGAACACAGAATGAATAAGGAGATAGGGAAGCAATGGCTTGGCTAGAATAATTGGAAGATGCTTTCTCTGTCATTGGGAGATGCAGCCCACAAAAACAAATAGGGGAGAAGAAACTAGAATTAAGGACAAAGGGCACAAAGAAAGGGTGAACCCAGGAGCTGCAGGTGTGACTACCTCTGAGCTCTGAGCTTCAAGGCCTAGGAAGTTGCATGTGGGCCTCAGGAGAGACTGGATCTTTTCAACCAGCTGTTTCCCCTCCCAAATCTGCTCTCTGAGAGCAGTATAGTCATTGATGTGGCCTATGATGTGGCGGCCATGCTTGTTGGCGAAGGAGCCATCCATAGAATCACCCTCTAGCTTCAGAGAGTTCTTCATTCCTGAAGGATCATTTGAATCCAGCTCTGAAAAAGAAAACCACAATAATAAAGATCTGCCATTATTCTTGATAATATCCTCAGTTCTCACCAGTGCAGAGACAGTGAAAGAGCCCAGGTTCAAGAAAGGCAGCCTTCAGAAATGCATGGTGGGTCAAGCCCATAGACACCTTTTGGTTTCTTTATTTTTATAAAATTTCTTACAACATTACATAATGATAAACTTTCCA